>NC_053390.1:537527330-537848011 GCF_905171765.1 Bufo bufo | reverse complement strand
CCGGCGATTGACGGGAAGGAAGCGTTCCTTCCTGGCAATCGCCTGCTCGCTGGCGGAGGAGACCGCTGCTATTACATGCAGCAATCTCCTCCACAGCTCGGGGAGGAGTGATCGTTATACCATCACTCGTTCCCATGCTGTCCAGATGTTTGCCGGTAGTAGATCGCGATTAGACACCATGATCTGTCGCCGGTAAATGATAACTTTTAAACCTGTGAAAAGATTTGGATTTCCCAATGAACGAGCAGTAATCAGCGGTAATATTACACTGCCATATCATCGCTAGCAAGTGTTCATACAAACGCTAGTTACTGATGATTGGCCTGGTGTAATACATCTACCTGGGCTTAGGGCAATCTGGCAGATTTTGTTTAAACTATGACATGCTCATCCCATGTACTGAAATCTGTCATGATGGACTGGACCATGTATATACAATGACTCCCTTTTCTGGATCCTATTGTACTTAAGGGAAGATCCCAAGAATCAGTGCAGGAAACCTAAGAGCACTGTATTGCAGGACGCCACATGTAGAGTGTAAGATATTATAGGCGTGGATGAATCTTTAGTTTATGAATTTCACCGTAAAGCCTTTTTCACATAGTGCAGTTTTTGTTTTTCAGGTATTTTCTCAACTTAGCAAATGACGGAATATTGCTAGGAAGTACTAGGATGGCAGGTCTACATTCAAACTTACTGCTTGATGGGGGGGTCTGACCATAGCAGGAACCTGCACCAAAGCTTTGGCATTTCTCTGTTCACTGCTGCTCCCATCCCAGGTGATGTGCAGACTATTTGACCTCAGCTCCATTTATAGTGAATGGGGCTGAATTACGGTACTCTATGCTGTCACTTGCTTGGCTGGGAATATACCTGTAATGCTTTCCATCCGTACAGGATGAAGACATGTAAAAAACATTAAAATAAATAAATAAAAAGGTTTAACTTTGTGAACAAGGCCTACCATATTGGTGTGAAGAAAATACGATATTGTTGGACAACGACATATAATCAAAAACCTTGACACTTAGACGTATAATGTAGGTATACCAAGGACACTGTTAGTACCATGATGACAGGTCTATCATTCAGACATTAAAAATAGACCACAACATTACAGGCAAATACATGTAAAATGGAAACTGCAGAACTAAGGCCTAGGATTATCGTACAATATTTGGATAGATTTCAAATGCATTAGTTTTAACTGTACCTTTTACACAACATACAGAGCAGTTTAAGGGAGTTGTCCACCTTTGGGGACCTTTTGGCTAGATCTCCTTATGTTGCTGGACCTGTGGAGGGAAGCATACTTACCGGCTCCACGCCCCTGGTTCCAGCTTCTTCGGTCCCCTAACCGCCACGCTATGGTCACTGCTGGTAAAACTTCATGTTTGACGGGGGTCAAATGGCCGCTGTAGCCATTGACTACCCATAGCTGTGACATCATGTCCCTGGGTCACATGACACATGGGGGACACATCACCAAAACAGCCAGTCATTGGCTACAACAGCCATGTGACCGCTGTCAAATAGGACGTTTACCAGCAAGGACTAGACCATGGCAGAGGGGGTCAGAAGTAGCCGGAACTCATGGTAGGGAGCAAGTATACTTTCCTCTACAGATCCAGCAATGTGGGAGGTCTAGCCCTTGAGGGTGGACAACCCTTTTAAAGGGAACTAATCATATTGAAAATGCAGTGCAATCTGCAGGCAGCAAGTTATAGAGTAGGAGGAGCTGAGCAGATGGAGATATATAGCTTTTTGGGAAAACATTCAATATAACAGTTATTTTGTCTAAAACTGGGAGTCTAGTGGGTGGTCCTACTCAGTGATTGATGGATATCACGGTAGGTAAAATTATACAGGGAGGGTTGTCAATCACTGAGTAGTACCACTTCACTCCTAAGCATAAAATGACCAGAGATTTAGCTCAATGAAGTTTTGCGGAATCTTTCCTCACAAAACAATATCAATCTGCTCAGCTCCTCCTGTTCTATAACGTGCTGCTTTTTGGCTTTTCTCCTTGTATATTAAGAGAGTCAGTCTCCTCCACTGAGCACTGGTCTATCGTACTATAACATGGTGATCCCTCACGGACATACTGGCAGAATGAACTGCAATTTTCATTATGGCAAATTGGCTTTTTTCTAGAATATTGAACCAAAAAGTCTTTAGGCAAGTGTTGATCCTAGTAGTCAGAACCCCTTGTTATTTAAAGTGTAAATGTCATTTCCGTTCTTTTTTTTAGTGCAGGGACAGGGAGGTTAAACATTTTTGTAATGTATGATAAAGATGTTTCTTTGTACTAGAAAACAGGGTGTAAAGAGTCTTCTTAGTAAAGCTCTGAGTGTTGCTAAGGAGAGTCTGTCTTCTGTGTTCAGTTCTACTGAAGACGCCTGTGTGTAATATTCAGAGGCTTCCAGCCTGCCTTTTATCACTGCCCGAGTCCATCACTGCTCATCTCCCTGCCTATCTGACTAAGGTTCCATTCACACATCCGTATGTGTTTTGCGGATCCACAAAACACGGACATCGGCAATGTGGGTTCCGCATTTTGCGGACCACACATCCCCGTCACTCTCATAGAAATTGCGGACAAGAATAGGACATGTTCTATTTTTTTGTGGAACGGAAGTGCGGATCCGCAAATGCGGACCGTACATTCCGGACCCATTGAAAATGAACGGGTCCGCACCTGTCCGCAAAATTGCAGAACTGATGCGGACCCATTTTGTGGACATGTGAATAGACCCTTACACACAGGCGTCTTCAGCGCTAAGCAGACTGAAGACAGACTCTCCTTAGCGACGCTCATTTAGAGCTTTACTAAGAAGACTATTTATACCCTGTTTTCTAGTACAAAGAAACATCTTTCCCTAATAAAGTATATTACCAAAAAGTTTAACACCCCTGTCCCTAAACTATATTAAAAATAACTGAAATGACAGTTACACTAAGTTTTCTGTATCCAGCCGCATGGCTATGTAAGCACATTCACCAAGGTAAAAGGCTATTTTTTCCCCCCATCAGCATTTTGGGTATTACGATGGTATACTTTAAAACCGCCACTAGAAGGCAAGCGACTCTGGAAATCAGAAACGTTAGTAAGAGAATCTTAAAGGGAACCTGTCACCCGTATTTTGGGTATAGAGCTGAGGACATGGGTTGCTAGATGGCCGCTAGCACATCCGCAATATCCAGTCCCCATAGCTCTGTGTGCTTTTATTGTGTAAAAAATAACGATTTGATCCATATGCAAATTAACCTGAGATGAGTCCTGTGCCCGACTCATCTCAGGGACATGACACATCTCAGGTTAATTTGCATATGTATCAAATCGTTTTTTTCACACAATAAAAGCACACAGAGCTATGGGGACTGGATATTGCGGATGTGCTAGCGGCCATCTACAACCCATGTCCTGAGCTCTATACACAAAATCCGGGTGACAGGTTCCCTTTAAATACAAAAGTTTATTATAGAAATATAGGCCCTTGACTTGTACTCAATGTTAGTTCTACTCGGCCATTTAGGAGTATGAAAATGCTGGCTGACCCCCATATGACAGCCATATTTAGCTGTCATCCACTTTCTCAGAAGCAGATATAACCAAGTTACTGGCGATTTTCCCCACCCAGTGTATGCTGCCTATGGGAGAAAAAAGGTGGCTGTATTATGGATGGTATTATTAGTGATTTAGGAATGATACGAACCCCTGGGCCTTGCCAACAAGACGCTCCAGAATTCCAAATTAACTTGGAAAGCATCCTACGAATTAGCACGTCCCCATTGACAGCATTATAGGTAACGGATGGGATTCCTGTACTAACCAGATGATGGCAGCTGTGTTATTCTATTGATTCTGTTAATGCTCGCCTGGCGTAATAGCCATTCTATTTCCCCGACGGCTTTACTAGTCCCTACTATTAATAATTGTTAGCAAGCAGGCCTCCTCCATAGATATTCATTATAATTCAGGCTGCAGTCCAAATACCACACACTGCAGTGTTTGCCTTGTAAGAATATCTCCATAGGAATGAAAGATACTATATCCAGGGCTGAATGCCAGAAACTGAAGGCGGCCTGGATACTTATTACCTGTGCCAATACTGTGCCGTGGGAGATTTCCGCAGACTGAACAAGTCATACAGGGTGATAATGTAATGGGGGCTCAGCTTCATTACGGTACGCGTGGAATTTACAGCGATACCGTCTTATTGCTTACTTCCTAATGTGCAGAACAAAAAGAAATCAATCCATCCGCTTGTAAGTGGAGCCTCTTAAGTATTTCCTCATAGCCGTATAGAAGACATTCGTTTAAACAGAGAAATCTGAACTTAGTCTCAAGTTCAAAGAGAATAAAGCAGAAGGCATATTACACCATGAATACGTGGGGAGATGGATATGACCTAGCTAAACGTCACTCATTAAGTGAAAATTCAGTTAGGAGCTTGTGAAACTGGGAAGAAGATTTCTAATAAACAGCTCCTCCATATCACTTCTAAATTAGCACCCGATAAATGCCTTGTTACATGTGGCCACCACTGTTCAAGGAACACATCTACCAGTACAAAAGTATCTCAGGTCTACACTAAATCAAAATATAAAGGCCCAGATTTACTAATCCTAGCCAGGCTGTCTAGACCGGCACCAGATTTATCACAGGGGCTTAGGCTGGATGATGAATCTGCTGCAGGAACAGACACATTCCACTGACTGACTGACTGTGGTTGGCTTACTCAGGCAGATTTTTACACCAGAATTGTGCCGAAGTTTTGGCACAAAATGGCACATCTCAGGCACTGCATCTTTTCACATGAAGCTCCAACTTTTGCATTAAAGGGGCTGTCTCATGTCAGACATTGGTGGCATATCGCTAGGATATGCCACCAATGTCAGACGGTTGCAGGTCCATCTCTGGGACCTGCACCTATCTCTAGAACAGAGCCCCCAAAGTAAACGAGAGCGCAGCGAACATTCATTTCTATGGAATTTCCAAAAATAGCCAAGTGCTGACTTAGCTATTTCCAGCAGTCCCACAGAAGTGAATGGAGCGGTCGCCGCACGTGCAAGGTGCACTTTCCATTCATTTCTATGGAACTTCCAAAAATAGCTGAGCGCGCTTAGTTGGCTATCTTTGGAATTCCCATAGAAGTGAATAGAGAGCAAACAACGCATGCAAGGTTCATGCTCGTTCACTTTGGAGGCCTCATTCTAGAGATAGGTGCAGGTCCCAGAGGTGGGAGCCATACCCATCTGAGGGTGGCATATCCCAGCTCAGTGATATCTAACCTCCGGCACTCCAGCTGTGGTGAAACTACGACTCCCAGCATGCTCCATTCATTTCTATGAAGTTCTGAGAACAGCCCAGCAAGTGTGCATCTTGAGAGTTGTAGTTTTACCACAGCTGGAGTGTCCTAGCTATATGCCATCAATGTGTGAGGTGTCACAAGCACCTTCAAGCCCTGACCCCTTGTCAAGCATGTCGGAAAAAGTGTAGAAACCACAGATGCACCAAATTGGGCCACTTTTTAAGGCAGACGTTTGGGGCAGACACATTAGTAAATCTGAGCCAAAATACATCATAAAGTTGCACACCTAATGAAATGTAACTCTTTTGAACCATCACAATTAAATATCATTTTACCTGTGTTACTGTCATAAAAGTATCAGTCATGCCAACTACACGAAGAAAAAGTGCAACTTTCAGGGAGATTGGCTTTCCTTGAGAAGTACTTGACGAATCACATGCCAACATATGCAATGGCACATATCAACTGCTACGGTATACATTTCTACAATCACACAGCCTAACCACTCTGAAAGAAGCATTGCACACTGCCCCGCTCCAGCTAGCAGAGCAAAGAGGACTAAGTTAATGGTTGTGTACTATACTGTGCTGCATATGCAATTCCTTTTCTAATGCAGTTTTATTCTCAGTCCGGAGTAACGTTATACTAACCGCTTCCAAATCCGCCAAGGCAGCAACAAAAAAATATAGGTTTGCCTTAAAGCCTGTTGAGCTGACAGCTTTTCCACCTGAACCCCCCTATATACATGCATGCGTTCAATAGGATGAGGGGAGTTAGGGTACTTTCACACGAGCGTTTTTTGCGGATCAGTCATGGATCTGCAAAAAACGCTTCCGTTACAATACCCCCGCATGCATCAGTCATGAACGGATCCGGTTGTATTATTTCTTCTATAGCCATGATGGATCTGTCATGAACACCATTGAAAGTCAATGGCGGACGGATCCGTTTTCTATTGTGTCAGTGAAAATGGATCTGTCCCCATTGACTTGCATTGTGTGCCAGGAGAGATCCGTTTGGCTCCGCTTCGTCAGGCGGACAGCAAAACACTGCAGGCAGTGTTTTGGTGTCGGCCTCCAGAGCGGAATGGAGACTGATCGGAGGCAAACTGATGCATTCTGAGCGGATCCTTTTCTATTCAGAATGCATTAGGGCAAAACTGATCCGTTTTTGACCGCTTGTGAGAGCCCTGAACGGATCTCACAAACGGAAAGCCAAAACGCCAGTGTGAAAGTAGGCTAAGCAGCAGACAGGTAGAACCAGTGCATAATGTAAGCCATGAAATCCCCCGCAACCACCCAATGTTACTATTTACAGTTCTCTTTTTGCCCACTAAAAACCAATAAAAAATATAATTTCTATTAAAGTGCTTATTTAAAAAAAATAAAGCTGCACACTGCCTAAGGAGCTTGAGCCTCCTACGTAACATATCTACATATTATACATAGAAAGATTCTATACAAAGGGTCAGTTATAAGTCTACAATACACCCCCTTCTCCAATAATAGCGGTGTATGCCAGTGAGGACTACTGGCATGGTGGTGATGACCTATGTGTTGGTCTTTTTCTTATTACCGGTATATGCTTTCTACTGAAAAAAAAAAAAAAAAAGTCTTGTAGCACAATGGACTGGTTCTGTGCCCATATAGACCTGACGCTGACCTTGTGGTTATACATCCAGGAACTATAGGATGTCACCACACATTTTTCAGATTAGACTGTAACAAGATATAAAAAAAAACTATAAAAAATAAAAACAGAAGACCAGTTTCCCATTATGAAGATGAGATGGCAAGTAGCTGCATTCATGCCAAAAGCCAGAGTTTGAGATGGGGAGTAGTTACACAAGCCTGCTTACTTTTTCTTGTCCTTGTCTTTCTTGGTTTGCTGGGATCCAGCTTGTTGGGCTTGGGACTGAAGAAGTTGCGTGGCAGCCTTCTTCTTCTGGAACATGTTCACTTCATCCTCAATCTCCTTTTTCTTGTCTTCCAACTTCTTTTTCTCCTCTTGGTGAGTCCTTTTGAGGTGGTCAAATTTTTCGTGGAGCTATGAATGGTTAGTATAGACGTAGAGTTAAAAAAGGGTTGTCCCACCCAAAAAAAAAATTCTACATTTTTCAAAGTAGCACCTTTTCTAATTTCAGGCAATTAAATATTTAGTATAGCCTCTTAGCTATTCAATAAAATCTATCTGTATAGTGCCGCCTGTTTGTTCCTTTACTTACTTCTCTGTCCACCTTTCTGAGGTGGTCGCACATGCTCAACTGCCACCAGCCCTATCTACTGTTAGAAGCTGTGACTGTTACAGAGCACGCCTCCCTAGGAAGCCAGCCAGAAGAAAATCTAGCAGGACAATTGGAGCACTGAATGGGGAGAACTGTGCGAGGTACCGGGCTGGTTTTAGCTTTGTTACATGGATACTCCCAAAGAAAGTTTTTTTCTTACCTCTTTCTCAGCCTCTTTCAGCTCTGCTTCCTTTTCTTTCACTCTCATGACAAACATTTGTCTCATTTCTTCCTCCTTCCTTTGCAGTTCTCCAAGGAACTCATTCCTCTTTGCTTCATATGTTTCCTGAAGGCTAGTAACATAAAAAGGAAAAAAATAATGCAGAATTAAAAATAAAAAAAAGAATCGTATAACATAGAATTTAAATAAATCCATGGCTCTTCATGAGTGGTGAAAAAAAGCTATGTCCTTTCAAAGTTTTACACTTTGAATAACCAAAAGAAAACTCCCATCATTAAGGTGCCTGCATGCCTTAGATGTGTGTCTTTCATTACCGGGTGCCATAGGGTGTAGTCTATGAACACAAAGGCGGCGGTCTAAATATAAAAACAAGCTTCCCTTCTTAATCAAAGAGAACCTCTCACCATCTGACACGTCCATCTCAGTAAATAATTGAACACTGCATGAAATTCCGGCGCACTGCTTCTTAGAACGCTGCAGTGTGTTGTTCCTTTGTTATTCCTCTTAGAAATTTCTGAATAAACAGAAAACCGGACATTATGATTCCCTTTATCAAAAGGGTGCGCCGCTATATAGTCTAACACTGCAAGCACAGAATGGTGAGAGACTGAGAGACTGTGCAGGACACCCCCCCAACATACAATGTATTCATAAACTTCTAGTAGGAATAACAGAAGAACGGCACAATGTAGAGTTCTAAGAAAATATGCTCCAGAATTATGATATTAGAGGGAATGCAGTTATATTTACTAAAACAAACAGGTCTGAACAATTGACAGGCCCTCAAAGGAGAACTCTGGTAATGGGCGGCACCTTCTTATCGCTAACGAGCGTTCCTACTAATGCTCGTTAGCGAAGATCTGCCCGATGCTCAGCCAGTGTAGAGGGGTGTTAACACAGACCTCAGCAACTGCAGGGGAGAAAATGGCTGCACTTAGGCCTCTTTCACACGAACGATACGGATTAGGCCCGGATGCGTTCAGTGAAACTCGCACCATTTTGCAAGCAAGTTCAGTCAGTTTGTCTGCGATTGTGTTCAGTTTTTTCCGCGCGGGTGCAATGCGTTTTGATGCGTTTTTCACGCGCGTGATAAAAAACTGAAGGTTTACAAACAACATCTCCTGGCAACCATCAGTGAAAAACGCATTGCATCTGCACTTGCTTGCGGATGCAATGTGTTTTACACTGAAGCCCCATTCACTTCTATGGGGCCAGGGCTGCGTGAAAAACGCAGAATATAGAACATGCTGCGTTTTTTCACGCAACGCAAAACTGATGCGTGAAAAAAAAAAATGCACTGTGCACAGACCCATTGAAATGAATGAATCAGGATTCAGTGCGGGTGCTGTGCGTTCACGTCACGCATTGCACTCGCGCGGAAAACTCGCTCGTGTGAAAGGGGCCTTACTGTGCATCATCTCAGCATGCTGTAGCCTGGAGGAGATCAATGATGCACACATTTATTAAGAGGCACACACCTATTGTCCGACTTCTCCAGCTTATAGCCTCTTACCACTTATCTGGTCGCTTTTAGAAAAGTAAATGGAAAAAAGTGCAAAAGTTATTTGGTGCAACTGGTGTACAGCCTTTGATAAACTGCCCCCATAGTTTACATTTTAAATATCAACCGGTATCTACAATAAGGAAAGAATTTACACTCACTGTTAAGTTTTCAAGACTCTCAAGACAGGCACTTTAAATCAGAACCTAAGGGACGACGTATTTGATAGCCATAATACAATAAAATGAGAGAAAATAAAATAAACATATCCTTACTGTTATTGGTAAAAGGGGCGATTTATTGGCGAGTTGCAAAAAGGGATTATTCTTGGCTTTCAGCCCAAGGGGGGGGGGGGGGGGGGGCAGTATTTCTGAAACTGAGCAGTTTGTTAACTGTTTGTGTTCTGCTGTGGTGAAAGTTTCAGGAGTGGACAAATGGCACCATTGTGAATAACATACGTGAGGTGCACCACGTGCCATTGATGTGAGAGGTGAACGTCGACAAAGGTGCGCAAAAGCGAACAGACATGTTAGCATGGAGCAGCTCACTGTCATAATGAACCAGGGGGCTACCAGACATATCTAAAAACAGTTCAGCAAATCCTACTGTGTATGGGGCTATGAAGCAGACGGATGATCACCACCTCTGCTAACGAGGTTGAATTGGCAGAAAAAACTTCAATTTTAACGGCAGTATTGTAATTGGACCTTTGCCGATTGGGAAAGGGTTGCTTTTTCTGATGAGTCACGTTTTCTGCTTCATCAAAGAGATGGACAGTGGTGTGTCAGACGAGAAACATCAGAGCACAAACACCCTGTACTAGGGGTGGGCGACATGGCCTAAAATCTATATTGCGATATAATTTTAAGCATGTGCGATATGTGATATATATCGCGATATATTGTTTTCTATATTTGGGGGGGGGGGGGTTTAAACTTTTTATTTAATAACTATTAGCCTTCTTAAGGGCTACAACCCTTGTCATTTTCACCCTAATAGAGCTCTATTAGGGTGAATAGGACTTTACACTCTCCCTGCTGCCCTGTGCACACAACAGCAGGGAGCTGACCATGGCAGCCAGCCTCTCATGTGCCCCCCAGCCTCTGATCCGCCCCCCAGCCTCTCATGTGCCCCCCAGCCTCTCCCTCTTATCAGCCCCCTCTGGTAACTCAAACTCACCCCCCCTCCCTCCCCAGTATTAATCATTGGTGGCAGTGGCCGCAGTGGTTAATGCAGGTCATTTTTTGGGAATATCCTCGGTACGTCCTAGAGAGCTCAGACTCGGTCTAAAACCTTCCCGGGCACCTGATGTACCTGTGTTCCAAATTTGGTGAAGATCGGTCCAGTCGTTTGGTCGCGCATAAAGAACATACAGACAGATAGAAACTCATTGTGTATCGGCATGTTACCTCCACAGTATTCTTTCCCAGATAGTAAGTGATATGTGTACCAAGTTTAGTAGAAATTGATCGATGAGTTTTTGAGTTACAGAGCAATAAGTGTGTAGCAAAAACAGTTGGAGCATACAAACTCCATGCAGCTGCTGTGTAGGGGCGTATGACCCCCACAAGATTCCTTTCCAGGTAGCAAGGGATGTGTATACCAAGTTTCGTTGAAATCGATGGTTGCGTTTTTGAGTGATTGCGGAACATACATACATACATACATACATATATACATCCTCCTTATATAAATATATTATTATTATTATTATTTCTAATACATCCTACCCGGGAAAGTGATTTGTCTTGGGAACCTCTCCTTTCCTTGTCTGTATCGTTAACCTTTGTTCTGAAGGTACCAGACAGGTCAGTGCACTCAACATACACATTAACACATATTTTGAGGAAGCAGTTTATTATATCTTTGGCTTTTCGAGACTGTTAGTTTTGAGTAAGCATTTTAGACCATTACTTCAATTTGTTAGGAGTTGGGTGTTTTTGAGCAGTCAGAAAGGTGACATAATACACAACGCTAAATGGTGGAGTCTCACCGCGTCAAGGAAGTTGTGAGGGAAACCACAATGATCCAGTATCCCTGCATTATTCTGCGACAGTACATTGTTGTATATCACAAGCAGACATTTTCTACAACATTCTGACCGCCTACTACTACTGAAAACCAACTGGGACCTGTATCTCCTTCCAAGCCTAATATGGACAGATGGGGGCCTCAGGCATGCAGGAAGTCAGTCAGAAATTCCTTAAATGCTTGACAGACATATTTGAACACTGCTGTGGTAAAACAACGTATAATCTGCTGTTCATGTAAACGGAGAAGCAAATCATCTGGTTGGCCGCTAGTTCAGCTGACAGGATTGGATTCCAAGTATGTGATTTCACTTAAAGGATAGCTAATGTGAGATAACTGAGGGTTTTTGCAGGCCAAGCGGTAAAGCCAAGCCAGAAGACCATAATATTTCACACATACACATGGAAGACATAAGCAGACAAAATAAATTGTGGACATTGCTAAGCAAACCACACAGCACAGATTCCACAGTGCAGTACAAGTGTTACCATTCACACCCGTCTTTTCTGATCTTAGACACACGCATATAACAAAGTAGACGGCGTGCTCATAACCATTAAAAAGGATGCCGCACTTGCACAAACGGTGTGGCCCCTTCAAATAGCTGATCAGCAGGGATGCTGGGAGTCGTACCCCAACAGATCTGATATTGAGGACCTATCCTCAGGACAGGTTATCAATATCATGAAACACGACAACCCCTTTAAGCAGTTGGATCATCGTATACAAGCATTTGCTCAACATCAGGTTTTTACAGGCACATTTAATTGACCCGATCACTGGGCCATGAAAAAGGACCTTTTTAATGGTAATTCCATAGGAAGTCAATAACCTTATCAATCCTAGCAGAGTATCAAGCATTAATTCTCACACTACATATCTGCTCACAAATGCTTAAAAATTATAAATCTATGGTTATTTCTTGAAATCTCTGACCTCTCGGGTACTTTTTGCATAAATAATTGTACAGGCTGTGCTTTGAAAAAGTCTTTGGGACTCCCATGAACCCAGAAGGTGCCAAGGGGGTTTACTAGGAGGATGAACTTTCTCTATTAGTTTTGCCTAAAAGGGGTCTTTTTGTGCCCCCTCTAAATGAAAAATGAAGCAGGCCATCACTCCCAATGGCTGAAATCTATTCTTAAACATTAGCTGTTGTGAACAGGTCCAAATCAGCTTATTCCTATTTACCTGAAGGGTTTGCTGTCGGGGTCTGTGTCTTTGAATCCCATTTCTTCCAGTTTGCAGCGCCTGTACAGCTCATAATGGCGAGCATGAGTCTGCTCTCTTAAATCCTCCATGTTCACTCGTATTAACATTTCTCTCAGTTTCACAAAGTCACAGTGGTTCTCGTTCTCAACTGAATAATAAGGAAAAAGTTATGTGAGAAACCACTCGTAACAGAAATGATGAAAGCCAAACAGAGGACATTGTCCATGGCCTTCCCCCTGGGAGAACAAAAGGATCTGGCATTCACAGATTCAACATATCTGAACCTGGTTTCTGTCCCCACACATTAGATCAGTGGAAGGAAATATATCTAATGTGAATGATCAGCTCTAACTCTTAGATATTATACTCCTTATTTTACAAAAACGCTATTAAAATGGAACGCTATGCTCAATTTTGCTTGAAACCTTTGAAACGTACCCTGGACAATGCCCCACGGATACTGCCTTGCTTTTGCCATTTTGTTGCCAATTTTTACTTCTTCTGTACTTCCAACTACTGCAAATGGAAGGTGTACCTAAAACAAAATTAAGTAAAAATGATTTTTCATAACCATCTGTTTAAAGACACCAGTGGAAAATGAGAAA
Organism: Bufo bufo; assembly: GCF_905171765.1. Taxonomy (NCBI): domain Eukaryota; kingdom Metazoa; phylum Chordata; class Amphibia; order Anura; family Bufonidae; genus Bufo; species Bufo bufo. The sequence continues at coordinate 537,834,885 of NC_053390.1, read as the reverse complement.
AGAACACCGGTAAAAATGTATGCGATTGACAAAGTATAAATTGCCTGAGGTGCTTGGTCAATGATCACACAACCGAGGTGGTGCACCCTGTATTTTGGGTTTTGCAGAAAGGTAAATGTTGAGGTAGGGTCACAGTAATACTGGGTGGCATCACCCATTGCTGTGATGTAGGCTGCCACTTTGGCATGGTAACAGTCATACAGATGCTGAATATCCTCTTGTGGTAGGTAGTTCCAAGTTCTTTCGACTTGGACCTGTAGCTCAGCCAATTTGGTTCTTGGCTGCTGTGCAAGAGAGATTCATTGCCCACCCAGTCCCAGACATTCTCGATGGGGGGAAAGATCTGGTGATTGAGCTGGCCAGGGGAGCCGCTGGAGACCCTGAAGAACATGTAGTGTAGCACAGGCACTGTGTGGCCGGGCATTATTTTGTTAGAACACCAGGTCTCCTGGTTTCATGCTGTCCCGAATGTACTGAAGGCTGGTCAACGTTCCCTCCGGCATAGTAGCTAATGGCACCCCACATCATGACACATGATGCCAGTAGGCGCGCTCCAGCAAAGCCTGTTGTGGCCATCACTAGTACCAAGGCAGAACCTGCTTTCATCAATGAACACTATAATTTGCCAGTGATTAAAGCAAGACGGAAAAAAACAAAAGTGCAATAATGGAAATTGGCCTGGCCCTTATTGGGTTAATCACTGTACCCTTTCTTCTGGTACCCTTTTGCATGGTTAATGTCTGCAAGATGTTAATTTATATATGTCTCTTAAAGGAGTTATCCCATGACTAATGTAAAAAATTCAAATCAGACACCATATAGAACATGACAACTTCTTTCTAACAAAGCTAGAACCAGCCCTGTACTTATCATGGATCCAGAGATCTCCCCATTCATTGCTCTGCTAGATTTATATCAAGCTGGCAGCTCAAGGGGAGTGTTTTTTCTGCTGCAGATAATTGGGTGTGTCCATGCTCTCCCAATCACAGCTCAGGCAGTTGAAAGATGAAACTGAGCATGTGCGGCCATCTCAGTGAGCAGGTCAAAGAAATAAGGAAAAAAACTGCAGGTGGCGCCATACAGATGCATTTTGTATAACAACTCAGTGGCTATGCTAAATTTTTAATTACATGCAATTACAAAAGTATTCAGATCCAGGTGCTGGTTTGAAAACTGTAGAATATTGATCGTGGGACAACCCCTTTAAAATAAGATATATGTTATTAATAAAGACGTATTTGCTATTTTACATTCTATTGTGTGGTGTTATTTATCCGACAGCAAGCCTAAGAATGTGCTACGTATACAAAATGGATACATCCACCTCCTGCCATTTAAGTGGCTTCAAAGAAACTCTGAATTTCCTACAGGTTCGCCTGTAGGAAAGGCAAAGGGTTAATAAAAAAATAAAAAAAATAAAAAAATAATGCTCAGAGTTTAAGTGCTTTCTGACATCGGACTGGATGTTGGGTCTTTAAAGATGGCACCTGCTCAAGAGCTCAGTGGACACCACAGACTTCCGTGCCTGCTGTTTTACACAACAGACACTCAGTGGTAGAATCTGTGATCATCCATAATTGACCAGGGCATCTGAGCAGTTATTTTCCGGAAGTACTGTGCTCCACGGGACCGAACGGCTTCCCTGTTCCGAGATCATGGGAGCCGTTCAGTTGCTATGGCAGCCTCTGGCCTTCTGAAAGCTCTGAGGCCTGCCATTGCAAAGTTCTTTGATCATAGAAGTGATCAGATGATCGCATGTTGAAGTCCCCTAGAGGAACCAAAATTAAATACAAAAGTTTTTTTTTTTTTTTTAAGTTTTAACAAATATATTTAAAAAAAAAAACTCTCCATCATTTAAAAATAAATGTTGTATTGCTGGATTCCCAAAATGCTCAAACTATTACAATATAAAAGTAATGGTTTAAAACGGAAAAAAAAATAAAACTGGCCCCTTCAATTCCCAAAACAGTTGAATAAAAAGTGATCAAAATAGTATCGATAAAAACTACTGTTTGCCTCATAAAAAGGAACAGTCACACAGCTCCATAGACGTAACGAAAAACACAGGCAAAACTATAACAATATAGTACTGCTGTAATTGAACTGACCCAGAGAATAAAGTTAATATGTCACTTTTACAGCACAGAGAACACCATAAAAATGAAAAAACATGAAACTATGGTGGAATTGCATTTTTATCTCATTTTCCCATTGGGAATTTTCTTTCCAGCTTCCCACTACATCATGTGCAATATGAAATGGTGTCATTAGACAGTGCAATTTGTCCAATACCAAACAAGCCCTCATATGGCTTTGTGAATGGAAAAATAAAAAAGTTATGGCAGGGAGTAAAATAGGGAAACACAGAAAATTGCTGCAGCAGGAAGTGGTTAATGTCTCTGCAAGACTTGACTTTTCCATTAAGGTTTTCATCATTTGATGGATGGAAGAATGTGCTATTCTTGCCATCAAGGTGGAATCTTGTCTGACCCCATTTGAAGTAAATGTTGTCTGTCATGTGCCATTCAGATTGATCTATGATAGTGCTGACACATCGCTACGGCAAACGGATAAAAATAAAGTTATGAGTTCTCTTAAAATCTACAAGGGGCTTAAAGGGAACCCGTCACCGGGATTGTGTGTATAAAGCTGAGGACATGGGTTGTTAGATGGCCGGTAGCACATCCACAATATCCAATTCCCATAGCTCTGTGTGCTTTTATTGTGTAAAAAACCTGATTGATACATATCTCAGGTTAATTTGCATATGTATCAAATCAGGTTTTTTACACAATAAAAGCACACAGAGCTATGGGGACTGGATATTGCGGATGTGCTAGCGGCCATCTAGCAACCCATGTCCTCAGCTCTATACCCAAAATCCCGGTGACAGGTTCCCTTTAAAAATAACACAGACATAAACTGTAACTTACACTCATGGTCGCATTGATCTCTGCAACTGTTTCTTCATCAGTAGGAAACTGGTAGATCTGGACTCCATTGCTGACCAGCTCGCTCATAATTTTGCTTTTGAATTTGTGCAGCTCATTTTTGGCAATCGTGTCTGCTTTCGCAATGATGGGGATGATATTAACCTAAAATGAAAAAAACATTTTTTTTGGATAACTGAACTCTGGCAAGTATGAAGTTACTGTGGATCACATGGTACGACAGACTTGAAATATACAGTGCCTTATTAAAGTATTCACTCCCTTGTACAGATGAGCAAGTCAATTTGTTTGAAATGATCAGTTCATCAAACAGTCTTCTTGAGTAGGGAGGGGTTGGCTCCGCTGCATAAGACTCCCCCATACCCCTTGATAGAGAGTGCTGAACATCTGGTGCCTGCGCCGTCGCTGCGAGTAGCGGCGAATGCGCAGAGGAACTCATCGGTGTATTCGAAAGTGTTATTAACGCATGCACATTTGGAATCAGCACTGCTCCGGTAGCAACGGCACAGATGTCCTGTCAATCAAAAGGAGAAGGGAGCCTGTTGGGCAGATGTCCGTTTGATGAACAAATAGATTTGCTCATCTCTACTCCCTTGGCGTTTTCCTGTTTTGCTGCATTAGAATCTATAATTCTAATTGGAAGGTTTGCACCGTTTGATTTATACAACATGTCTACAACCTTGAAGGTGCAAAATAAGTTTACTGTGACAAAAACAATAATTAAAGACAAAAACGGAGAGCAATAATGTGCACAAGTGTTCTCCCACTGTGGGCCACCTTTTCCTGCAATTACAGATGCAAGTCCCATGAGGTACGCGTCTACAATCTTTGTACATCTAAACACTGGGAACTTCATCCATCCTGCTAGCAAAACTGCTCCAACGCCTTCAAGTTAGAGGAGTCATGTTGGCGTACATCAGTCTTCAAGTCACATCACAGATTCTTGATTGGATTGAGACCTGGGCTTTGACTAATCTATTCCATGACATTGAAATATTTCCCCTAAACCACTGCAGTGTAGCTTTATCAGTGTGTTTAGGATCATTTTTCGCCTGCTGCGGTCCTTCACTCACTGCGCCTGGGCCTAATACTAAAATGGACGGCGCAGGCGTGGGATTTGCGGGGCACGGAGGAGACCGAGGATGTCAATCACCTTTACAAGGGCGAGCCAAATGGTGACTAGCACCTAGAGGCTCATTTGCCTATTATAAAAGTCATTATTTAGCGCGAACGGCGGCAGGCAGGGAGATATAAGTCATACAGTTATGTTCTGCTGACATTAGCACATCGCTAATGTCAGCCAGCTACATAACGATTTTTCTGATGACAGAAACCCTTTAATTTATCACAAGACACAAATTAAGTGTATCCTCCAGCAGTCTGTGGGCCTAGAATGAAAAATCTCATGTATACCCTTTAGAATATTTTATCAACTATATCAGATGCTACCGACTACATACATTCAATAGTGTCTTCTATAATTACATAATGCAATAAACCTGTTACACTACATTTTCAGTTCATATTCCATCTGCAAAGGGTAAGTATATGGAGGAGTGTCACAGAACAAACTATTTACCCTTAATAAGTCACTTTTATTAATGAGGACTAAAAATATTCCCACATAAAAAAACAATACATACATATATAATACAAATGTTGCAAAGGAGACCATTATCAGAATATAGGGGTATAATGTTGTAGGCATCAGTTACTACCACAGGTGTGGTTACTCACGGTACTTTGGACCTCAATAGTGGGGGGGAATCCACATCTGTGGTAGTAACTGATGCCTACAACAGTATACCCCTATATTCTGATAATGGTCTCCTTTGCAACATTTGTATTATATATGCATGTATTGTTTTTTTATGTGGGTATATTTTTAGTCATCATTAATAAAAGTGACGTATTAAGGGTAAATAGTTTGTTCTGTGACACTCCTCATATTCCATCCGCAAAAAACAGGAATGGTTTCTGCCAGAAGAAATCGGTTAACCGTTAACCACACCTATCCTCTCCTTTTTTTTGCACCAAAATTTTTGTATGAAATATGGACTCTTATATTTTATTGCAATATACTTTCTATTGCATCTGCCCAGGAACTTGAAGGGAACCTGTCAGGGTGAACATAGTGTTTGAACTGCATGCATCATGTTATAGAGCAGGAGGAGCGGAGCAGATTAATATATAGATTTATGGGAAAAGATTCAGTAACACTTGTCATTTATCCATTTAAATTCCTGTTCATTCTGAGCTTTGATGTCAAGGAGTTGGAGCTACCAGTGACTGACAGCCTTCCCTCTATGACTGTGTATACAGAGATAACTGTCAGTCACTGACTGAAGACAAGTAGACGGTCCTACCAGTGACTGACAGCCTTCCCTCTATGACTGTGTATACAGAGATAGCTGTCAGTCACTGACTGAAGACAAGGAGGAGGTCCTATCAGTGATTGACATCCTTCCCTCTATGACTGTGTATACAGAGATAGCTGTCAGTCACTGACTGAAGACAAGGAGACGGTCCTATCAGTGATTGACAGCCTTCCCTCTATGACTCTGTATACAGAGATAGCTGTCAGTCACTGACTGAAGACAAGGAGACGGTCCTATCAGTGATTGACATCCTTCCCTCTATGACTGTGTATACAGAGATAGCTGTCAGTCACTGACTGAAGACAAGGAGACGGTCCTATCAGTGACTGACAGCCTTCCCTCTATGACTCTGTATACAGAGATAGCTGTCAGTCACTGACTGAAGACAAGGAGACGGTCCTATCAGTGATTGACATCCTTCCCTCTATGACTGTGTATACAGAGATAGCTGTCAGTCACTGACTGAAGACAAGGAGACGGTCCTATCAGTGATTGACATCCTTCCCTCTATGACTGTGTATACAGAGATAGCTGTCAGTCACTGACTGAAGACAAGGAGACGGTCCTACCAGTGACTGATAGCCTTCCCTCTATGACTGTGTATACAGAGATAGCTGTCACTCCCTGACTGAAGACAGGGAGACGGTCCTATCAGTGATTGACAGCCTTCCCTCTATGACAGGATAAACAGAGATAGCTGTCAGTCACTGACTGAAGACAAGGAGGAGGTTCTACCAGTGACTGACAGCCTTCCCTCTATGACTGTGTATACAGAGATAACTGTCAGTCACTGACTGAAGACAAGGAGACGGTCCTATCAGTGACTGACAGCCTTCCCTCTATGACTGTGTATACAGAGATAACTGTCAGTCACTGACTGAAGACAAGGAGACGGTCCTATCAGTGACTGACAGCCTTCCCTTTAGGACTGTGTATACAGAGATAGCTGTCAGTCACTGACTGAAGACAAGGAGATGGTCCTATCAGTGACTGACAGCCTTCCCTCTATGACTGTGTATACAGAGATAGCTGTCAGTCACTGACTGAAGACAAGGAGGAGGTCCTATCAGTGACTGACAGCCTTCCCTCTATGACTGTGTATACAGAGATAGCTGTCAGTCACTGACTGAAGACAAGGAGAAGGTCCTATCGGTGACTGACAGCCTTCCCTCTATGACTGTGTATACAGAGATAGCCGTCGGTCACTGACTGAAGACAAGGAGACGGTCCTATCGGTGATTGACAGCCTTACCTCTATGACTGTGTATACAGAGATAGCTGTCAGTCACTGACTGAAGACAAGGAGACGGTCCTATCAGTGATTGACAGCCTTACCTCTATGACTGTGTATACAGAGATAGCTGTCAGTCACTGACTGAAGACAAGCAGACGGTCCTATCAGTGACTGACAGCCTTCCCTCTATGACTGTGTATACAGAGATAGCTGTCAATCACTGACTGAAGACAAGGAGACGGTCCTATCAGTGACTGACAGCCTTCCCTCTATGACTGTGTATACAGAGATAGCTGTCAGTCACTGAAGACAAGGAGACGGTCCTATCAGTGACTGACAGCCTTCCCTCTATGACTGTGTATACAGAGATAGCTGTCAATCACTGATAGGACCGCCTCTTGACTTCAAAGCCCAGATATAAATTAATAAAATACAAGTTCTACTGAATCTTCTCAGCTCCTCCTACATACTGCCTGTAGCTCACAGCACATTTTCAATGTGACAAGCTCCTTTTAATATGGTTCAGATAACAGGAATGTTTAGGGCATGCTGAATTTTTTTTAAACTGAAGAATGGCCTTCAGTACAGTATATCTGGTGGTCCCTCTCTTTCCAGCCACTGACTTTAAACGAGCAAACTTTTGTGGGTCACTTCCAAGAATTTTATTTTTAAAGAAGCCACCCAATAACTACAGCAAAATAAATGGATTACCATATTGCAAAATTACTACTAATCGCCACTACTGTCAGGTCTAAACAGGGCATACAATATAAGACAACCTGCTCTAAAAACTAGAAAAACATTAATTGTAGTAATAAACTTCTATAGAGTAGTTCTAACTTTTATATAGAAGTCCGCTCCAAAAATATCTTCTATGTTGTAGATGACTGGACCTCCACTAAGATTTAACGGACAGTAAATGTTAAAAGATTTGGATGACAGATCGACAAAAGTCTACATAGCAGTAGATTTGATGTACTTTAAGCCCAGCAAGAATTTGGACAGGAAATGTGGTGCCGTCATTCATATACCAGAGCAGGAAACAAGTTCAAGGTTCTCATCCTCCCTCACAAGAAAAAGTTTTAGGTAGTGTCACCAGTCTAAATATAACAAACCAATGCTGGATAAAGGTTTACTGCAATAAGTTGCTTTCTGGCATGCTCAAAAGGGGAATTTTTCTGACTCTGTGACCATGAAAATGTAGGCTGAAAGTTAAACCGCATAGATCTGAAGAAGCAGAAGCAGATTTGACACTTTGTACCCCCTATAACAGTGATGGAGAACCTTTTACAGACCAACTTCCATGTACTTTATTATTTAGCTAGAATATCCTGCCTACATTCAATGTGCTGCCTGTCCTGTTTATAGCGTGCCATGCGCTGATGAATGGCAGGAAAAGTCTAAGGCATATTGGTACACCATGGACTTTTTCCAGGGCGTGGGTGCCCACAGAGAGGGCTCAGAGTGCCGCCTCTGGCATCCGTGCCATAGTTTCGCCACCACTGCCCTATAAGTTCACACCATACATTTGGAGGACATTTAACTTTACATTTATTGCTGATTTCTCCTGTAACTGGGCTGACATAGTAATAATAGCTACAGCTCGTTGAGCACTGTGTGGGGAAGGCAGGGGTGTTAGGATTTGGTTAAACTAACATTCTCTCTGAAATTTGTGATAAATATGTCCTGTTAAAACAAAAATACAGACTGCCTGCTTACTTAAAGGGAGTCTGTCACCAGCATTTCACTTTTTTAACCCTTCCCACAGCTCCCTAGCATGCTTAGAGTTAATAAAAACGTTACCTCTGGCATCAATCCTGGACTTATAGAACCCTCAAAAACGATCTTTATAAGATATGCAAATGAGGGCTCGCAAGTGCCCATGGCGGAGTTACTCTCTTACCTGCCTTTGTACTAACTTGTTATGCTGCCGATATCCCGTGCCGGCGCACTCATTCCTTTGGCCGCAGCATGCGCACCGCGATGCCCATTCCTTGTACGGCATCACAGTAAATATTGCGCATGCGCCGGCTAATGACGCCGATTTTCGCGTCGTTAGCCGGCGCATGCGCAATAGTTACTGTGATGCTGTACAAGGAATGGGCATCGCGGTGCGCATGCTGCGGCCAAAGGAATGAGTGCGCCGGCGCGGGATATCGGCAGCATAACAAGTTAGTACAAAGGCGGTCAGAGGGAAAGAAGGGGCGGGGGGACGCAATGAGAAGGCTGAGCAAGCAGGGCACCTAAGAGAGTAACTCCGCCCTGGGCACTTGCGAGCCCTCATTTGCATATCTTATAAAGATCGTTTTTGATGGTTCTATAAGTCCAGGATTGATGCCAGAGGTAACGTTTTTATTAACTCTAAGCATGCTAGGGAGCTGTGGGAAGGGTTAAAAAAGTGAAATGCTGGTGACAGACTCCCTTTAAGAATCAGTTTACATCATCCCATAAGGGTCCATTCACACGTCCACAGTGTTTTGCAGATCCACAAAACACCGGGCCGGCACCCCAATAGAAATGCCTATTCTTGTCCGCAGCCGCAGAACGGAAGTTCGGGGCCGTGGACCGGAAACGCGGATGCGGACAGCACACTGTGTGCTGTCCGCATCTTTTCCGTCACCATTGAAAATGAATGGGTCTGCACCCGTTCCGCATAATTGCGGATCCGGACCCAAAGTGCGGACATCTGAATGGACCCTAAAGGAGAAGACTGAGAAGGGAGGAGACACAAAGAGAAACAAGTAGACAGAGAGAGACAAACATACATGATTCAGCAGATTTATTTGCTAATTTAAAGTGTAATATCTCACACCAAGTGACATTACTGCTCAGAGCTTCTCTATAGTTTTCTACTTTGGTGTTTTCGAAGAATACCAAGTGTGTTAAGAGTATCTATGCATACTCTATGAGGAGACATGAAGAGCAGCTACTCTTTTCCTAAAAGTCTATGAGCTCATGTTCAGCTTAAGAGGAGAGACAGCGCTTGGTTAAAAGGGTGCTCCAATGTTCTCCCTTGCCCTCTGCTGTATAGCGCAGGGCAAGGGCTTTTTTGTTTACTTTGGCACACTGCTAGGCGGAGGCTTCCACCGAGCAGTATTCCTGGTGACGTTACAGGCTCTGATGGGCGGGCTTTAGTGCTGTCCTATCTGTTTTACAGGCTAGGGCAGCGCTAAAGCCCGCCCATTAGTGCTGGTGACGTCACCGGGAACACTGCTGGGCGGAAGCCTCCGCCTAGGAGTCCCTATAGAGAGCCCGGTATATCACTGGATCTCCTAAAAATGACTGGATGCTCATATCAGTTGGACCAGAGGGGTGAAGATAGTGATATGTCCGGGTTTAGCTCTGAACCCTGACAACCCCTTTACGTTCTTTTTCCTCCTCGTTTTAGCAATGGAGCCAAACTGATCAAAACTTTAGATATATTACTATGAAATGAAAGTTACACTTTACGCCACTATGGAAATCATTCAGTCTGTTGTCAGAAGACTCCTTCACATCATCAGCAAAAGCATCTCTAATGTGTAAAAACACAGCCGAAATACCCCTTTGATAAGCTGCAAGTGTGATATAATAATGAGTGGGATTAAACTGATGGTATAAACTAAATCCACGCATGAATGAAACATAAAATAAAAGGCAAAACAAAATCATTTCATGACTAAAAAACAATAACTATTATATAGGATTTTCCCCTAAATAAAAAGCAAGTCTGCACTTTTTGTTTCCCATCACTGCATAATTAGTTAGCATACCATTTGCGAGAAGATGAGGTTTACACGTACACGTCAGTAAAACACAAATGAATCTGCTCACGTATCCATTGATTTTAATGTGTGTGCTCACGCATCAGTGGTTTTTCACCACGGAAGCATGCCCTATTTTTGTCTGTGATTACGGATCCCCCACGCACATTATAGTCTACAGGACAGTGAAAACTTCGGACTCAACACGGATTCTTCACGGATGAATCACTGACTGATCTAGTCACACACGTCAACACGGATGTGTGAAAGAGGCCTTACTTGCATATTGCTAGTGTTATCTGTCACATTATAAAAAACAGTTCTGCGTAGTTTTATTGTTGGCTAATTCTAGGTTAGTACCTTACTGTCAAGCTTCTTCATTGTGACCAGGTCCAGAGATTTCAAAGAATGGCCGGTGGGGGCAATGAAGTATAGGCAGGCATGAATCCTTGTGTCATGGTAGTTGAAAAGAGATCTTCTGATTTTCAGCTCTTCTTGTAGGTAGGCCTCAAACTGTGCATCAATGTACTCCACAATAGGCCGGTAGCTGAAATGAAATACATTACCGGACGTTAAATTTGTCCTGTGGTTTCCCTTTTTTGTGTAATTGAGAATAGATTACAGGAAAACAATTACAGCCCTGAGAAAGAGAGATCCATCTCAGAGCTGAGTTATTAGAACTCAATATTACTATTACACCAACTAAGCAGCAAATACATTTTACAGTCATCCACATCACCCAAGGACAGACTGAATATAACTAGTATGTTACAGAACAGATCGAGGGGGGGGGGGGGGGGGTCATGTGATCGAGGGGGGGGGTTTCCTACTAATAATGCGCCTGTGTTAGCGAGTGTTATCTTACTGGCTCACAAGCGTTGTTCATTTCCGTACCGAGGACTGCAGTCAACGCTCTTCTATAGAATTTCTATCATAGCTTTATAATTGAGGACCCATTAGATGCTTCCTGGGAAGAAAGAGCAAGCTACTTAAATAAAAAAAGCTCTGCTTATTCCTAATGAGGTGAAGTCTGAGCAGATACTCTCACACAAGCACTTTAGGTTCTGTTTGGGTGAAACATTAAATAAATGAACGGTTAGCTCTCCAATCCCATAGCATATTCGAAAGCCCCCGCGTTACTGTTGGTGGCCAAACTTGCCGTTTTTGGCGGGACTGGCCAACAGTCTAACATGTACAGCAGCTTCTTTCTCTTCCCCAACAGATAATGTCGAGGAAGAAAAGGACTGAGTATGTTGAATTTTAACACCCGATCCTTTTGTTCTGATGGAAAGCATTTCTCCCTTCTCTCTGTGGAAAACGCTTATATGTTTCAGCCGTGTACGTGGGATATGTGGGAGTTGAGAGAGTCAGTGCTGTCGGCCAGATGATCGCTCAACTGACCGCTACTGAAGGTGCATGGGAACCTAAGGATTACAATACCTTCCTCAATAAGTTGCAGTGCCCACCATCAGCACTTACCGTCACTCTACTGACACCTAAAGACTTTTATTACCTACTTTTTAAAATTGAAATAGTTTTTTCACAATCCAATTTAAAAAGTATTGTAAATTGTACTGTACATAAAGAATAGTGTCCTGTTCGAAAACCTGTTCTAGTAGTAAATTAACTTTTTTAAACTGCAGCCCATACAAGTCGTTCAGAAGACATAACCCAAAATCATACTAGACATACATTTATATCTAGGAGAGTTACATTTGAAAATATCATATACTGTATATTAGATGAGCTTTTCTGAATCCGCATACCAACAACATCAGAATTGGGGGGGGGGGGGAGGGGGGGGGGGGTGTCTGACCCTTCATTGTTTACACGTGTGTGACTACCAGAATGCCCTCTACTTAGTAGTAGCGGTGCAGGGTATTGCAGTTTTGGCCCATTCATTTGAATGGAGAAAAGCTACAATACCCTGTAACCCACTACCAAGTAAATGGTATGCCGGTAGTTAGACCCAAGTAAACAATGAAGAGACCTTGGCCCTTCCAAACATCGGATCAGCAGGACTGCCAGGAGTTAGACCCCTATGGATCTGACATTGATGGACTAGCCAGAGAACTGACAAATGTTTCGATCCGTCTTGCCCCATCGGTTCATAGGAACCTTATATGACATGAGCCAAAAAGGAGAAAAATACCATCCTGACCCTACATGATGATCAGATTGGATCCACATTTAAACATTCAGTCTTTTGAGGACGTGAAGGTCATTTAAATTTTCCACATCATTATGGGATTCTCATACGTCTGGCACAGCGTTTTCTACTAGAAAGACCGCCAGAGCCAAATTAACAATGACTACACAAAAAGTCCACAATCGTGCAGCAGAGCTTTGAACTATCCATCTTTTCCTGTGCAGACTTCCTTATGAACTCTTTACTTCAACGCACAGGAACCCATGGGAGCGCACAGTGCAAGGACAGCGTTTGATTGACAAGGCCTGGTGTGACCATTTTGCCCATACATGGAGACAACAGTGATAAAGTGGGCAGCTGAACATCCAAATATCATGAATAAGTAAAACAGAGTGCAATTTCATATTTTTCTTCACCGAGATCTAATTTTAAAAAAATGGGATATAGGTTATAAGAAGCCAATAGGGTATGCAGCAGGTCCTCATGAGAATCAGCCCAGAGACATTTAATGAGGCTAATCTTGGACTTTTCTGACTGAAATCCGCAAACTTAAGTAGAATGCTACTTATTTCTGTGGTGGCACCAAAAATCGGTTTGGATCGGTTAGTTGTTTTCCTATTCACATGCATGAGATGCAGCTTGTCCTCTGATTTGATGTGGATATTGGCTCAGAATCCACACCCAAATCTGGGTAGCCTTAGGTTGGGGCTAAGTGACTTTCAGCTACATGTGCATTCCAGTTAAATCACAGGATTACAGCAATCTTAATGTTTCCTTATGGTACACATGGTCATGGACTACCTTGCAACATTGCAAAAGGTTGCCATGGTCAAATCTTTATCATGACAGCCGCAAGGTCGATTGGAACTTTATTTGCTATAGGATAAGGGCTCATTCAGACGACGGTATCCATTCTTGTGGGCCGCAAATTGCGGATCACCAAAAGCATGAATACTGGCCATGTGCGTTCCACATTTTGCGGAACAGAATGACCAGCCCTATGATAGAAATGCCTATTAATAGGACATGGTCTTTTTTTGCAGCCTCAATGAAATGAATTGGTCCGCACATGGAAGGGATGCGGACACAAATATATACGGTCATCTGAATGAGGTTGCAGCACAATTGTGGTACAGCCACCACGTGGCCCCAGTATAAATGTTCTGCTTCAATCCCAACTGTTCGTCACAATCCTTGTCAAGCATTAGTAAGCTCTAAATAATCCCTTCCATTAGGCCAGTTGTGTGCACGATACCTGAAATCGAGATAATATCTAACATTTATTATATAGCTACAGTTTATATTAAATTTAAAGTTGAGATACTATTTGAAGGTCTTGGCTACCGTGCTCACCATAAAAATACCCATACTAATATTTTCATGTGACCCTGTATATTGTCACATTTTGACTTGTAAAGTGAAAAATAAATCCATCCCCGAAAAATAAATAGGATAATTAGGGTTTCAAAGATGCCTTGTGCTTCTGAAACGTCATTCTAATAATTCTGCTCCTATGACAATTCATATATTAGCACATTCTATGCCAATTCAGCTTGGAAAATAATTCCCCAAATAGCTCATTTAACCGTGCAACACAGGGGGCAATTGAAAGATGTCGAGATGGTGCCAGTCACTACCAGTTCCTGTCATAGTTGACAGTGTTCCTGACAGATAAATGGATGGTTAGAAAAACTGCTATAAAGAGCACAGTGTTGTAAGTAGCATCTGGATATGCATCTTTAGGCTTGAAAAAATTACAGTTTTAGCAATTTTCCAACATAAAGCACCTTTATCAGTTCTTATCAACAAGGTGGGATCTTCAGATGGAAACCTACATTATCAGACTTGCCTCTCCTGGGCCGCTGAGGACATGTAGGATCCAGCCACTTTCTTCTCTAATGGAAAGGCTTGGAAACTGCGCTATTCCTCACAGAGGAAATGCCATTGAGATTTAGGAAACCCATAGTGGGAGCATAACAGGTAAATGCGGATTTATATGTATACATCCCAAGGTAACGGTTCCTACCCATATACATACCTATCATCTTTATTGATCTGATCTCCAAATCCTACAGTGTCAACTATGGTTAGCTTCAGGCGCACATTGCTCTCCTGAAGTTCATAGCTTCTAGCTTTTAACCGCACTCCGGGCTCACTGTGAGAGACTGGTTCACTTTCAAATTTCGTGTTAAATATAGTGTCCATTAAGGTCGACTTTCCAATGCCCGTTTCCCCTGAAAATAAGCAAATATGAAGATTACATGGATTGTAATAGGCCATTGACATTTGACCGGAATATTGAGGCAGGTATACTAATGCTGCCTAATAGTTGTTAGACAGTAAAAAGTGCATACATTTGGTACATTTTCTCACTAACACTAAGCCAACAAATAGGCGGTGTGAAGTTAGGCTACACAGTCTTAACCTGTGCCAGTGTTCTCACAGTGGCTGACCCTGGATGATAAATCTGGCGCACCTATAGACTGTCTAACCCAGGGATGCCCAACCTGCGGCCCTTCAGCTGTTGCAAAACTACAACTCCCGCCATGCCCTGACAATCTACAGCTATCAGGGCATGTTGGGAATTGTAGTTTTTCAATAGCTGGAGGGCCGCAGGTTGGGCATCCCAGGACTAATTTAACGTCACACGACCTATTTGTTGGCTTAGTTTTACTTGACCATAACGCAATTCTATGACGGAATGCCTTTAGAGGCATTCTGTTATTCATTCCGCCATAATAGAAGTCTATGGGCTGCAAAACGGACCCGCCCCGTTTCCGTTATTCAGGAGACGACTCCCCTGCATAACGGAAAACGGGACGGGTCCGTTATGCAGCCCATAGACTTCTATTATGGCGGAATGAATAACTGCCTCTAAAGGCATTCCACATGGAATTGCGTTATGGTCCGTGGTAATGAAATCCATAACGCAATTCTGCTTTTACCACCAAACGAAGAGTGAACGAATTTTATAACATGAAGTTCGCTCATCTCTATTTAAAACCCTTAAAAAATGCAGTGCAAAGCGTGTAAACCAGATTTTTTAAAATTGTGTCAAATAAAACTGCCGCATTTTTAATAGTACCGGTAAATAAATCTTCCCCATTGTTTGTTACTTATCATAAGAATCAACTAAAGGGAATGTGTCATCAGAAAAATACCTATTGTTTAAATCATGCTTTTATGTCTAACTTTGTATTTTATTTTTTATTTTAATGTTCTTTTTAATTTTCCATGTCAATATCTATATTTAAAGGGGTTCTGCAGTTTGCTTAAACTGATGATCTATCCCCTGGATAGATCATCAGCATCTGACCGGCGGGGTCCGACACCCGCTTAGGGTACTTTCACACTTGCGGTAGAGGATTCTGTCGCCGGAACTGCCTGCCGGATCCATCAAAACGTATGCAAACTGATGGCATTTGTCAGACGGATCAGGATCCTGATCCGTATGACAAATGCATTCAAAAGCCGGATCCGGCTCTCCAGTGTCATCCGGAAAAACGCATCCGGCTTTTTTTTCAAATTTTTTGCAGTCTGTGCATGCGCAGACCGCAATGCCAGATCCGTTTTGCCGGAACACTCGGGGCCGGATCCGGCATTAATGCATGCCAATGGCATTCCGGCAAGTGTCACTGAATTTTGGACGGAGATAAAACCGCAGCATGCTGCGGTATTATCTTCATCCTGAAAAGTCAAAATGACTGAACTGAAGACATCCTGATGCATCCTGAACGGATTACTCTCCATTCAGAATGCATGGGGATAAAACTGATCAGTTCTTTTCCGGTATAGAGCCCCTGTGACGGAACTCAGTGTCGGAAAAGAATAACGCTAGTGTGAAAGTACCCATATCCAGCGGAGGACTGTTTAAACTGCTCATAGAATAAACGATGGTGGATCATAATCTATTTAGTCATGATCTGCTGATCCAGTGTGAATGCAGCCTAAAGATGGCCATATACAATAGATCTGTGTCAACTGAGCCCACCGAATTCGGCAGCTACGTTCTATCATCTAATGTGTATGGAGCCTCCCAACTCTCCCCCAGCAGCAGATGTTGGGGGAAGATAAGGATCGGGCAAGTTGCAACTGCCTGATCTTCTTGCTCTCAGAGAGCTAAGCCATCGCCAGTGGTGTCTGCCAGCAGCTTTCTCCCCGCGCCTCCATTTACATCAGACGAGCCAAGCATGCATACTGTATGTACAGGAGGATCAGGAGAGGCATTTGTCGGCGAATGAGTGTTATCTCACAAGTATGGCCAGCTTTAGGGTCCTTTTGGCTGGCAGATTTCTTGTTCTCAATGAGCATCGATTGACAATATAGCGATAGCCAATGGATTGGCGATCATTTTGCTCCATTTACATGGAGAAATAAAAACGGTACTGCACATGATTTAATGATTAGTGGGACACATATGGTTTCACTACTGTAGGCAGCATATCCCTCTATGAACACCAGCAACAACTCTCACAGGTTCATAGGCATGATCAAAGATTAGAAAGCACATACATTACTACAGTAATGCTACCTCCGCTCTAAGGTCTTGCATGTCATCACATCTGAGAAATTAACAGGCAGTAAAAATGTCCCATAAAGTATACTTAAAAGGGAGCTTTACAATTCTGGTTTTCCAGTATAAACATATGAATGAATCATCCACAACCACATATCCATTTGGGACTTTCACATCATGCATCTGCCCATCAGTCGGCAAGGGGTATATATGAACTAACTACCGGTATAACCCACAGGATTTCACATAATTGGATATTAAAAGCAGGAATTAACAGATGTATTTTATTTCTACTCTGATGTTCCTGTAGCAGTCATGTGAATAGGTCAGACATCGGGATTCTCAATAAAGCAGGAAATCCCAGCACAATCTGAAGCAGTTATCAGTTTCTGAACTACATCAAGCCAGCCAATCGGCTGCTGTAAATAAAGAACTAAGGGGAACACTTATTAGGACTGGCGTTTTAGACGCCGGTCTTAATAAACCCCTGCACTGGATCCGCCGGAGTTATGAAAAGGCGCCCGCCTCTTCATAACTTCGGCGGATCCACCACCGCTTCTAAATTCTTCCTAGCTGTCTTACATTTAGAGCTTTTTCTACGCCTGCCGGCCCGTACCCTCCCACACGCACTTTATTAGGACTAGCGTGATTGGGGAAAAGTCAATCTGCACCTGAAGTACGCCTAATATAGACGTATTTCAGCTTGATAAATGACCCCCTAACTTTCTATATTAACTGGTATGTCCATCGGGCTAATTCTTATTTTACATAAAGCATTTTATCACTTCACTGTTTACATCTGTTGAAAAAAATATTTCACCATGGTCCATTACAGATGCTGTTGCATAGGATATCTTTGTCAAAGGGAGTCTTTTGTAAGTGCAAAACTGCTGACAGACACAGGTATGGGCTGGGGATAGGAACCAGCAGGGTTTCCTTTATCTACAATGAAATATTTTCCCTCCCTATGTGTAAATGGGCTCACTTGTTGTCACTTGCTATACTAATCCTCACCAAATTTCACAAATGCTTTATTTTGGTTGAGAGTTTGTGAAACATTGACTATGTTCCTTTCATTTCTAGCTCCAGCGGCCAAGTACTACCATATGGAAGATGTAATTGCCTCCAAGTTTAATACTCTAAACAAATTTTCAATTTGCTGTAAACTAGAGAACAAAGTGCATCCAGAGAAAACACATTTTTTAATCAGTCCATGACAGTTCTATAAATACCAGCATGGGCAAGAAATGACTACAAGTTACATAGACTGGGTGTCTAAACAGCTCTTTCCTGCTCTAATAGGATAAAAAAAGCCATATTTCTAGCAAGTTATCAGATTTCTATCCATTTCCTGGACTTATAATGACCAACACTCCCCAAGGCAGGGTGGAATAGTTCCTGGTCAATAGGTCATCAAGAAGAGATTTGTCTCAGTAAATGTTTTGCTTCTTTATTCCTAGGGGAGACCTACTTTGCATACTTTTTTTTTTTCCCAAGGAGCATTGTCTGGCTTATAAGACTCCCTACGCCAACTTGGCGCCCTCCAAAAGGAGAAACAGTACTCCCGTAACCTCCATGCAGACAAAGTTCTACTGAATATGCCAAAGGCCTGGCCGTTGTCTTTGAAATACATAACCTTACACCTGAAGAAGACAGGCTTCCCTATTTCGTAAAAATGTAAAGGTTTGGCTATAAAGCATGTAACAGTGATAAGGGCAGAAATATTTTTTTGGACTTTTTTTTTAAAATGACAGAACATAGAATTGTTGTAACATCAAACAAAACACTAACTCACCAACACATAATATATTAAAGCAGAATCCTTGGGATGTGGACTTGTTGACTAGCTGGTCGGGCAGACTGTCAAATCCAACATGTCCAGAAAGGGCCAGATTCCTGAGGTCATCATTGGGCGACTGAAAAGCAAAACATATACATTAAATGAAAGATGTATTAAACAACTCAGAGAAAACTACTATTGTTCAGCTTGGTGGAACTGCAACCAATGAAAGACTCATCTACATGTGTGATCTACACCTAGGCAGAGATGGCCAACCTGCGGCTCTCCAGCTGTTTTAAAACTACAATTCCCACCATGCCCTGGTGTAGGCTGATAGCTGTAGGCAGTCTAGGCATGCTGGGAGTTGTAGTTTTGCAACAGCGTGAGAGCCACAGGTTGGCCATCCCTGACCTAGAGGGACATCTTCACCTGATGGTCTGCGTAAATTTTCATTTACAGAATTTTCATTTGGACTTTGACATACAGAATAAATATAAAATATGGATAAACTTGGACAGGTAATGGTTTAATTCTTAAAATGTAAGGCCATGCAGCCCAGACCTCCCAGAAAGACCATGTTGCCTGATTGAATATCATCTAGCAGGAGAATTGTTCATAACTTTGGTGCAGTCATGCATCTCGGCCTTTGTTCCATTCAGGTGTTTGGAAAGCTTATCTGTCGTGTTCAAACAATCCTAGATCCCTTATGTCTGGTGTAAAGTTATCGTATCATATTTGTCAAAGGGTGCATTCTAGTAGCATAGCAATACTATGAGGGTGTACTATGTTCAGGGTGGCTGCAGGCAGGCCCCTTGTCATGAAAACCCTTAGGTATCAGGAAGTATACACGTGGGAATACCTTAGGCCCAGACCTTGAACATGGGTGCACGTGGCTATTTTCTACTATTAGATAAGGAACGTTGGTCTCCCAGATAATTCCAATTAAAAGGTGCAAAGAAAAAGGGGGTCAGTCAGCACATCCCAATACGCAGGTGTGCGCTGTCATGGCTAGAAACACAAAGAATAAAACACAATGCAACAGCTCTCTGCAAACCAAATACAATGATGCCAGAGTAATAGAAAATATTCTGGTGCTAATGCTATGCTTATTTTGTAAATTTTAGATTCTTGGCAAACACATTTTGTACAAAACTATTTGGGCCCGTCTGCCACGCGTCAAGGCGATCTCTGTAAGACGGGAACCTAACACTAAATGCTAGGGATCGACCGATTATCGGTTTTACCGATATTATCGGCCGATATTCAGTATTTTGACAGTTATCGGCATCTATTTTGCCGATATACCGATAACGTATTGGGAACACAGAACGCGCTGCTCTCAGCGCTCTCCGTGTTCCCTCAGCAGCACAGGGGAGAAGGAAGCAGTGTCTCCCTCCCCCTGTGCTGCCGCCAATGAGAGGAGAGAAGACAAGAGGAGGGGGAGGGGCTGTGGCACCTGAGGGGTTAACTACCGCGGACCGCAGCTACCGCTCATAGAGGTCGGGAGCCGGCTATGTGATTCTGCAGCCAGCTCCCGCCTCCTGTATATGAATGATTGAGAGACTTATCTTCATTGGTGGCGCAGTGCGCCCCCCCCCCCCCCCCCCAAGCCCCCCAGTATTAATCATTGGTGGCGCAGTGCGCCCCCCACCCCCATAGTAAAAACATTGGTGGCGCAGTGCGCCCCCCCACCCAGTATTAATCATTGGTGGCAGTGGCCACAGGGTCCCCTCTCCCCTGCTCCTCCGATCGGAGCCCCAGCAGTGTAATCCTGGGGCTCCGATCGGTTACCATGGCAGCCAGGACGCTATTGAAGCCCTGGCTGCCATGTTCAGCTCCATGCTGCTGTGTGCACAAAGCACAGAGCAGCAGGGACAGTGTGAGCTCCTATTCACCCTGATAGAGATCTATCAGGGTGAATGGGACAAGGGTTCTAGTCCCTAAGGGGGCTAAAAGTTAGTAAAAAAAAAAAAACACAAAAATATTAAAGTATAAATGAAAAAGATTTACAAAAAATAAATAAATACACGTTAACAATAAACATATTAATTTTCAGCAGATTTGTGTAGGATTTTTTTTTTTCCTCAAAAATGAAAATTCCCAGAATATCGGTATAAATTATCGGCTATCGGCCTGAAAGTTCACAAATTATCGGTATCGGCCCTAAAAAAATCTATATCGGTCGATCCCTACTAAATGCTACCTGTTATGTGCCATAACGGCCACCATAAAATTCAGGGAGTGCAGGTTCCACATGCATGTTGGGTCCACTCTGCTTTTTATCATTTTGGGTTTCAAAATGGCCTCCATTAAATTAAGGGAATGCAGGTACCAACATGCATGCTGAGCCCACTCTATATCTCTCCTGATGCCAGTCGGCTTCCAATGAATGCAATGAGAGTCCACTCTATACCTCTCCTGGTGCCAAAAGTCTTCCAGTGAGTGCAGGCTACAGCTTTATACTTACACTAATTAAAATCAGCCTATGGGGCAGACAGGCTAGTCAGGGGTGCAAGACTAAATGGAGTCAGCCACAACTCCAGTACAAACTGCAAAATAAAGGGGTTAGTCAGCACATCCCAATGCGCAGGTGTGCGCTGCCATGGCTAGAAACACAAAGAAAAAACACAACGCAACAGCACTCTGCAAACCAAATAAAGTACAATAATGCCATAGTAATAGAAAATATTCTGGTTATTCTAATTAAAAGGTGAACACACACTAAAGCTATCACCACAAAACGTATTCCTGGCAAGTCTGATGAACTAGAATTTCCTGGCACGATAATGGACACATTGATTCACATGAATTTACGCCAAGTTACAGTATTGCTTATTCAGCTTGTGCTCATGATGCTAAGGGAGACAGTGCACTCATTATAAATTAAAACAAGCATCTCTTTAGATAGGAATGTCCACATTATATTCATCATAAACATGGAGAAGTGAAGAAATTAACTTGGCAAAAAAGAATTGACCCTTCAGAAGACTTGACTCTCCGGCCTAGTGAAATAGATACAAGCACAACATTTGAAAAGTCCACTTCCTGCGCCAACAACTAAAAATGCAGAAACCCAGAAGGGGAACATTCATGAGCACAATTTATCATTGGGCAGAGAGGAGCTTTGATGAGTTGCTCGCTATAAACGCTGCTCTAGATATTAAAAAGGGGTTGTCCTGCAGTATTTAAAGACTTCAGGCTTATAAAACTAAGAAGTGTTTAGACGGCACGATCTGCTGCTGGCAAATGATGAATTAGGTGACCACGCCAATGATCCTATTACCCAATGAATACGCACACCTGCAGATCATTGCTATGGCTATGTGAACAGAAAAGTAGAAAGTTATACCTTTTGGAAGGCTGGAAGGAAATCATGAAAAAAATATATATATATTTAAAACACCTTTCAGACAACCCCTTTAAGAGCTTTAATTTTCTTTGTGAAATATAGTATCCTACCCCAGATATCGCTAGGGTATTCCACCACTTTTTCAGATTTGTGGGGGTGACTACTAGTATACACCGATACTGGAATGAAGGGGCTGCAGCACTCAATTGGGTCATGCTCACAGCCACCCAATGTGCAGTTTCATTCTCAGGAATCGGATAAGAAAATCAAAAACAGATTGGCGGCACCCCCGTTGATCAGCTGTTTGAGGAAAACACAGCGCTGTACGAGTCGCTGCCTTCTCTTCACTATTTACGGTCACATGCCGCCTCCGGCCTATTGAAATAGGACGGAGGGGGCACATGACCGCTGCAGCAAATTGCGGTGGGTACCAGGCAAGCATGATCACCACCGCGGGTGGGCCGCTCTGTGAGGTCTGATATAAAGTTAGAAAACCCCTTTAAGTACTACTCTTCTATTTTTTCTGGTGCTCTTGCACACCACACCTTACAGACCAGAAATGGCAATAACGGAAACGTTAGACTCCCTCATGGTTTCTGTTCATACTTTCCTTTTATAAACACAGATAAAGGAAACACTTGACCATTATTCAAGTCAAAGCCAACATTTAAAGCCAAAATGTATTTTTACTGAATCCTACAGAAGCTGGGACGGTCATTTATTAACGGTCATATAGGCTCGGTACAATACGGATGAAGAGAGATGTACATGAACACACTGGTCAATCAAGGCACCCGAGATGGGTCAGTCCAGCTGTATATCAATTGAATGTACTTCGTTCAGTCAACTCAAAAATCAGCCTGGCTATGAGATAAGGACCTTATAGACACATGGGACATTTTATGGGTCTTAATTTCAAATGCTCATTTTTTTGACATTGTAACTAACATCTTCTGGACTTCAATAAAGACACTTAAAGGGAACCTGTCACCGGGATTTTGGGTATAGAGCTGAGGACATGGGTTGCTAGATGGCCGCTAGCACATCCGCAATACCCAGTCCCCATAGCTCTGTGTGCTTTTATTGTGTAAAAAAAACGATTTGATACATATGTAAATTAACCTGAGATGAGTCCTGTATGTGACTCATCTCCAGGAGAGGACTCATCAAATCGTTTTTTTCACACAATAAAAGCACACAGAGCTATGGGGACTGGGTATTGCGGATGTGCTAGCGGCCATCTACAACCCATGTCCTCAGCTCTAGGCACAAAATCCAGGTGACAGGTTCACGTTTACTTTTAGCTAATTGGCTTGTGATAGTTAAAGGGGGTTTCTGGTTTTGTGTAAATATTGGACACTACATGACGAAACAGTCCACAACTTAGCATTATACTTTGCTTTAACCCCTTTAGGAAGCAGCTATTTTGGGCGGCATTGCTCACGTGGTTCTATCTGGGGCAGCATGTTCTAGATTGTGACAGGCATATATTCAATCACTTCTTTTCTTCTTTTTTAAAACTAAAAACAGATTTCACAGGGCCCATAGCACCAAGCAGTAGTTTTCTGGCCAAATGCAAGTGACAAAATGAAAGTGTGGGCGACACCGCTATCTGGCGAGTGATGGATCCAAATCCAGATTATTTTAAGAACTGATACATTTATTGACGTCTTTTAAAAACAACGTGTTTCAGGTCTCTAAAGTCTGTTCTTCAAGTTGCTTTTAAAAAGACCACAATAAATGTATCAGTTCCTAAAATGATCTGAATTTGGATCCATCACTTGCACCTTAGCGGCTTCACCAACAATTTCAGTTTGTCTCCTACTTGGAAGTTGCTGGCAACCAGACCCAGGCAATCGCTTGATGTTACAAGCTTACAATAGTGTTGTGCCTATTTCAGCCCACCCATACCTTGCTTGGTTATACATGTCTTTACGCGCTTACACTAGGAGCGCCTTTCTGTTTTCTCTGACTGTGACAAATCGATCTGCAGAAATCAGTAACTGGCCACTCATAACAATCTGGTGATCTAAGGTTTATTTCACACCAGTTTTACGTCCTGATGAGTTCGTTTTTTGCAACGGACTGAACCCTGACCCGTTCATTTCAATGGGTATAAGCCATTAGCATTGTTTTACACTGACCATCTGTCCGTTCAGGAAAAAGCGGAACATGTTCATCTTCATGTGTTTTTCAAGAAAGATTGGTGCATTGAACACAATGGATCCATGAAGAAAAAAAACAGGAGATTCTGTGTGAGATTCAGGTTTTTCTTCACGCATGTGAAAAACGCATCAAAAACATACCTGCAGAAAACACTGATGCAAACTGAAGGAAGATCGAGTTTTGCATCGCTCGTATGAAATATGCCTAACTGAATGCACAAGCGTGCCGGCTTGTAGAAAGCATCACTTAGTGATAGGGTTAATTATCTCAATGTATGGGCCGGAAGCCAAGACTATGTTAGCCTTTGGATTGGATTTACAGGTTTCCACAACCATTGCCTATCTGCCATCATTAAATGCTTATAGTTTTGTTAAAAAACTAATGTGAAAACAGTTCACTTGGCAGTGTGGTTCCAGATTAACAAAACACACCTAAAGTGCACCAAAACGTAATGTTTGTGGAGGGCAGTGTGAGAAGGTAGCTTATATAACTACTACAGTCTTTTTGCTGACCAGCACATTACATTAGCTCCGCATACTTTAAAGAAAAATGTCTGGCATGCCAAGAACCGAGCAGAAACCACAAGCACACAGCAGATGTCTTCAAAAAGTGTGTGCAAGATCAAACCTATGCAACTTCGCTCGCTTTCCATAAAGAAAAGAAAACTGGGCCTTTGATGCCACCAGATAAGATAGCGATCCTAAAAAAATAAATAAAAATCAAAGCTTGACCTCTTAAACAGGACTTAAGGCATAACTTTGATAATCCTTAAGCCAGTTCGTCATCTGCAAACCGCCATTTTGGGGTGACTGCCCCTCATCAGTTCAGAGCAGATTATGGGTGTACCATTACCTTTTTCCCTATAAGAATCCTTATGCCTGCTAGGCCCTCTCCATAAAGAGAAATAGTATCTGACGGGGGGCCTCCCACGCACTTAAACCAGTTCTTTCTGCTGTGCACTGATGAGGGGCAATCCCCCTGAAACAGCCATCTGCAGATGAGGTGCGGGCTTATTTACTATCTAAGTTAAAGGTCGAGCACTGACTTCGGATAGGATTGCTACATTACTTCTGGGGGCATCAGAGGTTCAGCTCTCTTTTCTTTTTTGGAATGAGTCAATTTTTACACCTTTTTCCCAGAGAAGCACTGCCTGGCCTTCAAGGCTCCTTACTCCTAACTAGGCGCTCTCCGTATAGAGAAACAGTACCCCCCAAATGCAAGATATCCAGCCATGTCATGAAGAAGATTCTTCTCTATAGTGAGGATACGTCCCTAGCATTACCATGGGACTTTCCACATGGGTAATTATCAATGATCATACATTACAACTACAGTTACCAAAATTAGTCAATCTACTCTCAAAAGTTTAAGTGGTTTTCCGAGATTTAAAGAGGACCTTTCACCGATTCTTAGCCTAAGAACTAACTATACAGACATGTGGAGCGGCGCCCGGGGATCTCACTGCACTTACTATTATCCCCGGGCGCCGCGCCGTTCTCCTGCTATGCCCTCCGGTATCTCCGTTCCCTAAGTTATGGTAGGCGGAGTCTGCCCTCGTTCTTCTGTAGCGCTGGCCAATCGCATTGCAGAGCTCACAGCCTGGGAGAAAATAACCTCCCAGGCTGTGAGCTCTGCGCTGCGATTGGCCAGCGCTAGAGCAGAACAAGGGCAGACTCCGCCTACCATAACTTAGGGACTGGAATCTCCGCCTACTATAACTTAGTGAGCGGAGATACCGGAGGGCATAACGGGAGAACGGAGCGGCGCCCGGGGATAATAGTAAGTGCAGTGAGATCCCCGGGCGCCGCTCTACCTATCTGTATAGTTAGTTCATAGGGTAATAATCGGTGAAAGGTCCTCTTTAAATACTGATAACCTGTCCTCTGGATAGGTCATCAGTATCTGATCAGTGGGGGTCCGACACCAGGGACCTCAGCCAATCAGCTGTTTGAGAAGGCACCGGGGGCTCCTGTGAGCGCTGTGGCCTTCTCCGTGCTCACCAAACACAGCGCAGTACATTGTGTAGCGGCTGTGCTTGGTATCATAGCTCAGCTTCATTCACTTCTATGGGGCTAAACTGCACCTAGGCCATGTGACCGACGAACGTTTCGTCACTAGGCCCAGGAAAAGCAGCCAGCGCCGCTGCCTTTTCAAACAGCTGATCTGTGGGGGTCCCGTGTGTCGGACCCCCCACCGATCAGATACTGACGATCTATCAAAGAAGAAACTGTATGCTGGGTACATCATAGGTCTCCATGTACTATAGTGTTACATAATTACATTCCCACAAAATCCCAATTCTGGCACATCTTTTCTTATAACTGTGCATTGCACTGCTGCCCTGTTATTCCTCCTGAATATTTATGAATTTATTGACATTCAATTATCGTGTGTCCCTACACAGTCTGACACTGGCAACAATGAACAGACCGTGTCAAAGTCTGTAATGACAAGCCCCCAAATGTCTGTGCATACATACATCTCTAGTAGTCATCACAGAAGAACAAGACACCGTTATATGAAAAGATGCTCCAGAATTGGTATTTTATGAAGAAAAGAACATTTTTGGAGAGCTGAAACAGTTCTGTCGCAGACGAATAGAGGTCCCCAGCAGTAGAAGTTGCCTGGCTGGTGACAGGATAGGACATCACCATCTGATTGGCAGGGGTCCAACACCCCCTCCGATCAGCTGTTTTGCAGCATCTCAGGGCACTACACAGTTCTGTTCATTCTGTAGAGGACAAAGATGGTTATTGATGGGGGGTAGATATAAACTCTGTGTGTTCCTGCCCCTACAGAGGTCAAGGGTCATCTCTCATTGGGGCCGTCATAGTGGATGAAGCTTGTCTGGTTCCAGCACTGGAGCTACAGTAGAACAGCTGATCAGCGGGGGTGCGGGGTGTCAATCATATAGTGATGACCTATCATCAGGGTAGGCTGTCAGTTGTAAAATCCTGGACAACCCCTTTAAAAAGGACCTGTAGCCTTTCTGGACATGTCTGGTTTAATAACTCCTTGCATTCCCCATGTAATAACCATTCTGGAACATCTATTCTAATGACTCTACGCTGTGCCATTCCTGTATCATTTCTGCTAGAAGTTATAAATGAGTTGCGAGCAGTCTGCAATGATGGTCAAGATGGGTACTGCTAGAGGTAGCCATCTGTCGACCTTTATCTTATGCCCTGTTTTCGGATATGGGAGTGTGCCACGCCACTACCACCAATGTGTTAGAACGTCCCACTCTCCTTTAAGATGAACTGTCATTTCTCCCACCTGTCTGTTTTTGCAAATACTTACTTTTCCCAAAAATAACTGCTTCACTGGGAGACAGACATGCGAGCGGACAGATCTCATTAAATGACGCTTTTACTATTTGATTTAGGTATTTTTATTTATTTATTATACGATTCAACCTTTTTGTTTTTCATGGATTGCACATCTATATTGGCACTGATGCTTTTACTCTGTGATAATTGAATTCTTTCCTGCCCACAGAAATCCAGTATGTGGCCACTACCTCTTTCACCAGAGTCCAGGGCACTAAAAGTCTTCCAATCCAGTGTGCAGTGTGGTTAGCCGCATGATAAGCACTTGCAGACAAAAGTATGACTCACCCGCTACCAATTCCACACCCCGGGATCATGGCATATACAGCAAAGATAAATCAGAGAGATTTTGGCAAGCATAAACTCACTTAGAGTTCCACTTCATCCAGTTCTGTATGTATTATAGGAATATATGTCTGCTTTTTTTTTATGCTTCATTTCGACTGTGCCTTGTGTGGTACTTTCTATTGGCACAACCTCACACAATGTACTGTCACAGAGTGTACGGTGCATATTAAATGGTGCCCAAGCATGTGCCGTACAGTACTGAGCTTTCTGAGATACCAGAGTTAAAAAAATATATATATGTCTTTTTGCAAGCTGTGACTTTGTTTTCTTTGAATCCCATCAGCTGGAGGCTCATGTACAGCTCTTATCTGTATCAAAAAAATCACGAAAAATAATGCACATTAGATGCAAACATTATATATGGACTAAGCCCTCACTCAGATATGATAAAATCTGAGAATCATAGCCAATTTATTTTGATCAAAACACATCTGTGCCCGTCTGATTTTTCTTTGATAAATGTTGCCATGTACATCCGCATATTCAGTTCTATATCGTGCAGGATGGTTTGTATCTTTTTCTGTGATTTTCTCTTATCTCTGACCTCAACCTGATAAGAGTATGGTTAAGGGCCTTATTACACCAACAGATTATCTGACAGATTTTCTGTCCAATCATTGGTCAAATGGCCGTTTACACACACAGCTCTTTTACTATACACACCAACTATTGGTCGGATTGGACAGATAATGGTCAGATAATCTGTTGGTGTAATAAAGGCCTTAAAGGGGTTCTGTACTTTGTTTAAACTGATGATCTATCCTCTGGATAGATAATCAGCTTCTGATCGGCGGGGGTCCGACACCCAGGACCCCCGCCGATCAGCTGTTTGAGAAGGCAGCGGCTCGGCCTTCTCACTGTTTACTGCTGGCCCAGTGACGTCACGACTAGTATCACTGGCCTGGGCGCGGCTAAGCTCTGTTCACTTGAATGGAGCTTAGCCCCGTCCAGGCCAGTTGATACTAGTCGTGACACCACTGGGCCAGCAGTAAACAGTGAGAAGGCCGCCGCGCTGCTGGAGCGCCGCTGCCTTCTCAAACAGCTGATCGGCATGGGTCCCCCGCCGATCAGAAGCTGATTATCTATCCAGAGGATAGATCATCAGTTTAAACAAAGTGCAGAACCCCTTTAAGTGTTTATGGGGTCATACCCATATACATACAGTCATATTTGTATGACTAATGTACAGACACATGGGGTCGTGCCACTGTCTGTACCCCAATATTCTTGACTGACCGTATAATTTTTATATAGACTTTTCTTTTAATATGATCTAAAAAATATGAATATTTTATGGCTATATTAGGTCTAATTTCTCAATACTAGGAGAGATCTAGAGTTAAATGTGGCAGAATGGTGGCCTAATTTGCCCTCCAAACCTGGCATACATGCTTTGCACCAAATATACTATTGGGGTCATTTATCAAACTGGTGTAAAGTAGAACTGACTTAGTTTCCTATAGCAACCAATCAGACTCCGCCTTTCATTTTCCAAAGGAGCTGTCAAAAATGAAAGGAGGAATCTGATTGGTTGCTATGGGCAACTAAGCCAGTTCTACTTTACACCAGTTTGATACATTTCCCCTTGTGTTTTAGATATTATTTGCACCTTATCCACCAAGAAGGAGTGGCTTATTGCAAAAGGCA
Organism: Bufo bufo; assembly: GCF_905171765.1. Lineage (NCBI taxonomy): Eukaryota > Metazoa > Chordata > Amphibia > Anura > Bufonidae > Bufo > Bufo bufo. The sequence goes on along the minus strand of NC_053390.1, from coordinate 537,805,295 downwards.
TGGCTTAGATGGTGTAAAATTAGGCAAAAGATGCAAATTTATTATCCAGCAGGGAGTTTGATAAATCTTGTGCGCCTTTAGACTTGTCTAGTTTAAGTGTACATTGTCTTTCTAAATATTACACAGGATTAGTAAATCTGCTCCAATGGGTCATGAAAACATTTCTTGTTGCCCGTATCAACCAACCACAGGACAGCTTTCATTTCTTCAACTGGTTTGGAAAATACAAGCTGCACTATGATTGGTTGGATAATAAGGTCAGTTTTCTGTTAGGCAGTTTTGATATAGGAGTACCAATTGTATGGCTTTACTTTGTTTTTGTTAGTTCTATATTCTCTTTATAGTTGTAGGACTTACAGAGATATTACATGGTTCTTCACTAGATGCTTTGTTTTTCAATGTATTGTTTTACCTCTATACTGCGGTTCTATCGTTTTTACTTGAGTTTACTACAACAGTATGCTCAGTTCTTATTAGGTTGGCCAATATTTTTCAGGGACACTTGTCAATCAATTCAAATCCTCATAAGGAGGTCTACTGAACTCTAACATTAATGGTCCGTCAACCTTCTGGTGGTTCCCCAGTGCTAGGGTTGAGGAGAAAACGACTATCACCCTGGAAAGTACCACAGGAACGAAGACAGAGAAGGCTTCCTTATTTGCTGGGCTGTAAAAGTTCAAGGCTTGCTTTCAACTTTGTAAAGTTAACATGACTTGGCTGCTGTAAATTCATACTGGTAAAAAAAAAAAAAAAAACACACACAAAAAAAAACAAAAAAACAGTAAACTGGAAACTTATGGTCCTGTCATTGCAGATATTTTTGTGAGAACATCTCTGTATCTAACACGTTTGAGGAATTGGAACAGACAGTTGCCCACTAGAAACCCAGGGTGCAGAGATGAGTAGGAACATCTGTGCATTCTTCTGCGTCTCACAAACTTCCTCCAGAACAAGGATGTGAGAGGCAAAGAAGAATTCTCAGATTCAAAGTCAAACTGGAAACATATGTTAGGTCCAAGTGCTGGGCCAAGCCTCTGCTAGTCCTCTTCTCCAAATATCAGAGCTGCTTCTCCAGCACAAGTGTGTATTCTTAGGATAGCTGCATTCCATTCCATGCAATGTCACAACTAGTCCCATTCACCAACATGCCCCATCCACACAAAGCATCCAGCAATAGGAGTCTCCTGCTTCTATCTGTGCACACCAACAACTGCTTGTCCCTGCGCAAATGTTAAGAAATACAGAAGATAGCAGGGATGAGTGCACGAATAAAGAAATGCACCATCTGGTAGGGTAGGTATATCAGTTCAAGGGTTTAGTCAGCGTGCCCGTTCTCAGAACGTGTTCTACAATGTCACGTATGCATTCTGAAAACCCAGCCTTGGATAGCAACCATATGATACATGGTGCACTTCATTCCTCCCGCAGAAATGTGTAGGTGCTAGGCAATGACATTGTCCTCAATGGATGGCCCCTTTAAAAAGGGTTGCCCACCAAATAATATTAGTTTTCAACCACCACTTTGATCTGAATTCTTTTGTAGTTGCATGTAATAAAAAAAAAAAATTGTATAGCTATTGAGATAGTCAATTAAATCTATCTGTATATAGCGACCTACTGTTGGCTCTTTTTATAATTTCTCTGTCCTTCTCACTGAGATGGAAGCACATGCTCAGTTCCGTCCTTCAACTACCACTAGCTGCAGCAGACAGGGTATGCCCTTTGAGAAAGGACATGCCCCCTAAGCTGCCAGCTTAAAATAAATCTAGCAGGTTTGAGTAATGAATGGGGAGATCTCTGGATGCATCTCAGAGTCACAGGGCTGGTTCTAGCTTTGTTAGAAAGAGGTTCTCATGTACTATATTATGTCTGGTTTTAATATCTTACATCAAACATGGGATAGCCCCTTCAAGCAAAGTTCACATCTAGACACTGCACTGCACCTCTCATTCCTTCAGCGCCAGGAAGCTCTGAACAGCAGTGATTCCAGGTCACTTTGCCAATAACTGGATTTATTAAACATTAGACAAAGTTCAGCAGTTCTAGGCCTTAAAGGGGTTAGCCCATGACTAATCTAAAAAATGAAAACCAGACCTCATAGTACATAACAATCTCTTTCTAACAAAGCTAGAACCAGCCCTGTACCTCACATGGGCGTGTCCATGCTCTCCCTATCACAGCTCAGGGGGCGTGTCCATGCTCTCCCTATCACAGCTCAGGCAGTTGAAGGATGAAACGGAGCATGTGCGGCCTTCTCAGTGAGCAGGACAAAGAAATGAGAGGATAAAAACAAAAAACAAACAGCAGGTGGTGCTATACAGATACATTTCATTGAATAACTCAGTGGCTATGTGAAATGTTTAATTATATGCTATTACAAAAGTATTCAGATTCAGGTGTTGGTTTGAAAACTGTAGAATATTTTTCGTGGGACAACCCCTTTAAGCTTTGTATTAGCACAGTTAGTCTACTTTCACACTCGCGTTTTGGCTTTCAGTTTGTGAGATCCGTTCAGGGCTCTCACAAGCGGTCCAAAACGGATCAGTTTGCATTCTAATGCATTCTGAATAGAAAAGGATCCGCTCAGAATGCATCAGTTTGCATCAGTTCCATCTCCATTCCGCTTTGGAGACGGACACGAAAACGCTGCTCGCAGCGTTTTGATGTCCGTCTGATGAAACTGAGCCAAATGGATCCGTCCTGGCACACAAGGCGTCAGTGAAAACGGATCCGTCCCCATTGACTTACATTGTGTGCCAGGACGGAGCAGTTTTCACTGACACAATCTGGCACAATAGAAAACGGATCCGTCCTCCATTGACTTTCAATGGTGTTCAAGACGGATCCGTCTTGGCTATGTTAAAGATAATACAAACGGATCTGTTCTGAACGGATGCAGACGGTTGTATTATCTGACAGGATCCATCCATGATGGATCTGCACAAAACGCGAGTGCGAAAGTAGCCTTAAAAACATATGATATGGACAATGATTATAGACAAAGGATGTTACATCTGAAAACATACAATAAAGGTCTTTTTTCTAAAGAAAAGTTCTGTGCAAAAAGTCTGCACATCTGCTTCAAGAAGAGCTCCACTTATGTCCAGCCTTTCTAAATGTTATTTTGTGAAAACAAAAATATATATTAATGATGCCAATACATGAATAGGCAGAAATTCTGCTCTAGCATGTGGCTCCTTTACTTACCATAAATGTGTTTTAGGCCTCATGCACACGACCGTTTTTTTTTGCGGTCCGCAAAAACAGGGTCCGGAGGTCCGTGATCATGAAATAAAAAGTCGTTTTGGTGTCCGCCTGGCCGTGCGGAGCCAAACGGATCCGTCCTGACTTACAATGCAAGTCAATGGGGACGGATCCGTTTGACGTTGACACAATATGGTGCAATTGCAAACGGATCCGTCCCCTATTGACTTTCAATGTAAAGTCAGGAGTCCCTATTATACCATCGGATCGGAGTTTTCTCCAATCCGATAGTATATTTTAACTTGAAGCATCCCCATCACCATGGGAACGCCTCTATGTTAGAATATACCGTCGGATTTGAGTTAGGTCGTGAAAACTCATATCCGACAGTATATACTAACACAGAGGCGTTCCCATAGTGATGGGGACGCTTCAAGTTAGAATATACTACGAACTGTGTACATGACTGCCCCCTGCTGGCTGGCAGCACCCGATCTCTTACAGGGGGCTGTGATCCGCACAATTAACCCCCTCAGGTGCCGCACCTGAGGGGTTAATTGTGCGTATCATAGCCCCCTGTAAGAGATCAGGTGCTGCCAGGCAGGAGGGGGCACACCCTCCTCCCTCCCCAGTTCTAAATTCATTGGTGGCCAGTGGGCCCCGGCTCCCTCCCCTGTATTACTGTACATTCATTGGTTGCCAGTGGGCCCCCCCTCCCTCCCCTGTATTACTGTAGATTCATTGGTGGCCAGTGGGCCCCCCTCCCTCCCCCTCCTAATTAAAATCCCCCCCCCCCCCATCATTGGTGGCAGCGGAGAGTTTCGATCGGAGTCCCAGTTTAATCGCTGGGACTCCGATCGGTAACCATGGCAACCAGACATCGCAGGTAAGTATAATGCTTCTAAAAATTGCTAAGTAACCATGGCAACCAGGACTGCAGTAGCGTCCTGGTTGCCATGGTTACCGATCGGAGCCCCAGTGATTAAACTGGGACTCCGATCGGAACTCTCTGCTGCCACCAATGATGGGGGGGGGGTTTAATTAGGAGGGGGAGGGAGGGGGGGCCGCACTGGCCACCAATGAATGTACAGTAATACAGGGGAGGGAGGCGGGGCCCACTGGCCACCAATGAATGTACAGTAATACAGGGGAGGGAGGGGGGGCCCACTGGCCACCAATGAATGTACAGTAATACAGGGGCGGGAGGGGGGCCGCACTGGCCACCAATGAATGTACAGTAATACAGGGGAGGGAGGGGGGCCGCACTGGCCACGAATAAATGTAATACAGGGGAGGGAGGGAGGGGGGGCACACTGGCCACCAATGAATTAAAAACTGGGGTGGGAGGGGGGTGTGCCCCCTCCTGCCTGGCAGCACCTGATCTCTTACCGGGGGCTATGATACGCACAATTAGCCCCTCAGGTGCGGCACCTGAGGGGTTAATTGTGCGGATCACAGCCCCCTGTAAGAGATCGGGTGCTGCCAGGCATCAGGGGGCAGTCATGTACACAGTTTGTAGTATATTCTAACTTGAAGCGTCCCCATCACTATGGGAACGCCTCTGTGTTAGAATATACTGTCGGATCTGAGTTTTCACAAAGTGAAAACTCAGCTCTGAAAAAGCTTTTATGCAGAGGGATCTGCGATCCGTCTGAGTGTGAAAGTAGCCTACGGCCACGGATCACGGACGCCAATCTTGTGTGCATCCGTGTTTTTTTACGGACCCATTGACTTGAATGGGTCAGTGAACCGTTGTCCGTCAAAAAAAATAGGACAGGTCCTATTTTTTTTGACGGACAGGAAACACTGATCACGGCCGCGGATGAACAACGGTGCATTTTCCAAGTTTTCAACGGACCCATTGAAAGTCAATGGGTCCGCAGAAAATCACGGAAAACGGAACAACGGCCACGGATGCACACAACGGTCGTGGAACATGTTACAGAGCAGGAGCAGCGGAGCAAATCGATAAAACATTTTCTAGGAAGAGATTCAGTGTAACTTGTAATTTTGTCATTTAAAGAAGCACTCCCACACAAATTTGTATTCTGTGATCTGTTAGAAAGGTACGTGATGTAAACTGTAGTGAAGGTAATCGTCTCACCAGTGAGTGTTTTTGTGAGATATAACCTTCCTTCTGATCCTGAGCTGTGTCATGTGACCAACTCTCTAATCTCCAACTGACACAGGACAGGAAGTCAATTACTTCTCTACTCATTCCTATAAAAAACAGACATTGAGGCTCCCATAGGAATACATAGAGAAACTGACTTCCTGTCCCCATGTAAGATGCTGTGTTATTTGGAGAGCAAGAAAACAAAACACGTCCCACGGCGCGAATTACCGTCTACCAGTCACCAGGGTCAAGAAGGAATCTTCTTGACCCTCTTTTGTACCTGATGAAGGGGAGTGATTCCCCGAAACGCGTTGTATTGCTGCATTAAAAGATTCCTTCTTGACCCTGGTGACTGGTAGACGGTAATTCGCGCCGTGGGACGTGTTTTGTTTTCTTGCACTACTATCTTCTTGGGGGCTCCAGGCTTCTCCTTTTGAAGATCCCTCGTGGTCCCGAGGCTGCAGACCGCCATATCCAGACGTCCAGGCTTGTTTGAAAATACCTACAATAGTGTTGTGCCTATATCCGCACAACCACACAAGGTGAGCCTTGCCAATTCTTTTTGTTCACCATTATACACCCACAGAATTACCCTATGGTGCGCCCATCTGTTTCTCTACAGATTCAAAACCAGCCTGCTACATCACGTGTTATTTGGAGAGGCAGAGTGTTGGTCACATGACATACAGGTTCTTCTCCAAAAATTAGCATATTGTGATAAAGTTCATTATTTTCTGTAATGTACTGATAAACATTAGACTTTCATATATTTTAGATTCATTACACACAACTGAAGTAGTTCAAGCCTTTTTTTGTTTTAATATTGATGATTTTGGCATACAGCTCATGAAAACCCAAAATTCCTATCTCAAAAAATTAGCATATCATGAAAAGGTTCTCTAAATGAGCTATTAACCTAAATCATCTGAATCAACTAATTAACTCTAAACACCTGCAAAAGATTCCTGAGGCTTTTAAAAACTGCCAGCCTGGTTCATTACTCAAAACCGCAATCATGGGTAAGACTGCCGACCTGACTGCTGTCCAGAAGGCCATCATTGACACCCTCAAGCAAGAGGGTAAGCCACAGAAAGAAATTTCTGAACGAATAGGCTGTTTCCAGAGTGCTGTATCAAGGCACCTCAGTGGGAAGTCTGTGGGAAGGAAAAAGTGTGGCAGAAAACGCTGCACAACGAGAAGAGGTGACCGGACCCTGAGGAAGATTGTGGAGAAGGACCGATTCCAGACCTTGGGGGACCTGCGGAATCAGTGGACTGAGTCTGGAGTAGAAACATCCAGAGCCACCGTGTACAGGCGTGTGCAGGAAATGGGCTACAGGTGCCGCATTCCCCAGGTCAAGCCACTTTTGAACCAGAAACAGCGGCAGAAGCGCCTGACCTGGGCTACAGAAAAGCAGCACTGGACCGTTGCTCAGTGGTCCAAAGTACTTTTTTCGGATGAAAGCAAATTTTGCATGTCATTCGGAAATCAAGGTGCCAGAGTCTGGAGGAAGACTGGGGAGAGGGAAATGCCAAAATGCCTGAAGTCCAGTGTCAAGTACCCACAGTCAGTGATGGTCTGGGGTGCCATGTCAGCTGCTGGTGTTGGTCCACTGTGTTTTATCAAGGGCAGGGTCAATGCATCTAGCTATCAGGAGATTTTGGAGCACTTCATGCTTCCATCTGCTGAAAAGCTTTATGGAGATGAAGATTTCATTTTTCAGCACGACCTGGCACCTGCTCACAGTGCCAAAACCACTGGTAAATGGTTTACTGACCATGGTATTACTGTGCTCAATTGGCCTGCCAACTCTCCTGACCTGAACCCCATAGAGAATCTGTGGGATATTGGGAAGAGAAAGTTGAGAGACGCAAGACCCAACACTCTGGATGAGCTTAAGGCCGCTATCGAAGCATCCTGGGCCTCCATAACACCTCAGCAGTGCCACAGGCTGATTGCCTCCAGGCCACCCCGCACTGAAGCAGTCATTTCTGCAAAAGGATTCCCGACCAAGTATTGAGTGCATAACTGAACTTAATTATTTGAAGGTTGACTTTTTTTGTATTAAAAACACTTTTCTTTTATTGGTCGGATGAAATATGCTAATTTTTTGAGATAGGAATTTGGGGTTTTCATGAGCTGTATGCCAAAATCATCAATATTAAAACAAGAAAAGGCTTGAACTACTTCAGTTGTGTGTAATGAATCTAAAATATATGAAAGTCTAATGTTTATCAGTACATTACAAAAAATAATGAACTTTATCACAATATGCTAATTTTTGGAGAAGAACCTGTAGCTAAGGCTCAGAAGGGAGGTTATAACTCACAAATACAGTCGCTGGTATGAAAATTACCTTCACTACAGTTTACATCACATACCTTTCTAACATATCAGAGAATAACATTTTTTGTGGGAATGCTTCTTTAAGTCTCTGCTTTTTCTTTGCTTAGGAGTCATGGGGGCAGTCTTATCAGTGCAGTGCTCCAGACAAAAAAAAATGACCAGGAGCCATTGGCTCCTAAACTAAAAAATTTAGGAGCCAAATTACATTTTTTAGTCGCCAAATTTAAAATGCATATCATTTTAAAAAAAAGGACTTTGAGAAGATGAGACGCAGGTGCACTACATATAGGAGAAAACAGCACCACATGCCTCTCACATCCAGGGACATTTTCTGGGGAACAAGGTGACTAAAAATGGCGAATTGCGTGGTTTAGAGGTTTTTTTTTCTGTTACGGCCTTCACCGAGCGGGAATATTTTTTAATATTTTAATAGCTCACACTTTTTGGGACGTGGCGATATGTAATATGTTCTTTGTTTGTAAATTTTATATGTAAAACTGGGAAGGGGGCCATTTAAACTTTTAGTATTTTTTTAGTTTTTTTTTTACTTTTTATTTGACAACCATTTCTCCCATTAGGGACTAGAACCTGGATCGTGTCATCCCTTGTCCTATTCACCCTGATAGAGCTCTATCAGGGTGAATAGGACCTCACACTCTCCCTGCTGCCCTGTGCATAGTACACACAGCAGCAGGGAGCTGAACATGGCAGCCAGGGCTTCAGTAGCTTCCTGGCTGCCATGGTAACTATCTGAGCCCCAGCAGTGTAATCTGCCACTGCCACCAATGAAGGGGATGGGGACACTGTGGCCACCATATAACAATGGGAGGGAGACGGGGACGACTTGTGGCCAGTGATAATGGAAAGGGGGGGGGGGGGGGGGAGAGGCTTTGGGAGAGCGCACTAGAGGACCTTTCATGGGTCCAAAGAATCTGAACTTATCAGCAGGCTGCATAGAGCGGCGCCCAGGGATCTAAGTGCACTTACTATTATTCCTGGGCGCCGCTCCGTTCGTCCGCTGTGGCCCCCGGTATTTTCAGCATTCAGAGGAAGGAGGAGGAGACGCCAGTGTGTCTCCGTCTCCATGACAGCAGCGCTGTCCAATCACAGCGCAGAGCTCAAAGCCAGGGAGAAAAAACCTCCCTGGCTCTGAGTTCTGTGCTGTGATTGGACAGCGCTGCTGTCAGGGAGAAGGACAGACACTGGCGTCTCCTCCTCCTTCCTCTGAATGCTGAAAAGACCGGGGGCCACAGCGGACGAACGGAGCGGCGCCCAGGAATAATAGTAAGTGCACTTAGATCCCTGGGCGCCGCTCTATGCAGCCTGCTGATAAGTTCAGATTCTTTGGACCCACGAAAGGTCCTCTTTGACTCCATACAATTGTCTGCAGCGGTATCGCAGACCGGGCACCCGGCCTCAATAACAGGGCATGCGATCTGGGGCACCTGAGGGGTTAATGGCCGCGGATCGCATGCCCTGTTATTGAGGCCGGGTGCCGGGTCTGTGATACCGCTGCAGAGTCGCAGACACTTATGTTTTACATTCATTTCATTGGCGGCGCAGTGGCGACAGCTCCTCCCCTCCTCCTCCCTGCTATCTCCCCATTGGTGGTAGTGGCGGCAGCGTCACAGTGGAGAGGGAGGGACTCCTTCCTTCTCCACTGTGCCGTGTCCTACTGAACTTAGGCTGCGCAGGATCGCGGCGGTACAGTCGCAAATGGCGACAAGACTAAAAAGTCTTGTCGCCATCTGCAAATTTTAAGGCGCATTGGCGACCGTTTTGGTCGCCATCTGGAGCCCTGCAGTGACTGACAGTTATTTCTGTACGAGTCTGTATACAGCTATACAGAATCTTTTCCCATAAAACGATATATTAGTCTGCTCAGCAAGTCCTGCTCCAGAACATGCTGCCTGCTGACTCCTCTGCTTTTTATAGACAGGTTCCCTTTAAAGCACTAATGGCTATATAGAAAAAACAAAAAGAAAAAGTCTCAGAATACGTTGCCTGTCTTCTATGCGCTGCAGGTCCTGAAGTGATATGGGCAAGTTCACACAGTAATGCGTTTTATATGAAGGACCGCGCTGCTTCAATCTCCATAGAGGGATATGACTTTCGTAGCAGGATTTTTCCGCACTTCCTAAATGTAGTATATACGAATCCTCACACAAATGTTTTAAAATGCCTTAAAACATATCCTTGTGTTGAGACCTGACCCGGGTTTCGCTTGAGGCTGACGAAGCGTCAAGCGAAACCCGGGTCAGGTCTGAACACAAGGATATGTTTTAAGGCATTTTAAAACATTTGTGTTTGTGAGTATAATAAATTGTACTTTTATACCTTTTGTGGTGGTTCTTCACTATCTGCGCACATCCCTTTTTGAAGGTTATACGATCTACCGGGAGGGTGTGAGCGACTGAGGATTCGTATATACTACATTTAGGAAGTGCGGAAAAATCCTGCTACGAAAGTCTATCCCTCTATGTAGATTGAAGCAGCGCGGTCCTTCATATAAAACACTAATGGCTATATATTCAGGATTTGCTGTATATAAGAAAAGGTTCTCAAATTGTAAACCTTTGGCATTCAGTAAAACTAAGACCAGGAAGTCACAACAATAGGATCTAGCATTTTGAAATCCAGCTGCCAGATCCTTTTCTCCCCCAAAAGAGTTGGGAAGTCCTGCCGAAATCTATGGGTTTGGCTGACATTAATCTCATGTGATGGCCAGAGTAAAGTGACAGAAGAATAGCAAGGCAGAGACCTCTGCTCATAAATAAGACCAATGCTCAGCTCATATTTGCAGATATCTTTATATCAATATGTCTGTGGGCGTTTTTTGTCAATGTACTGCCTTTGAAAAAATAGGTTATAATTATTGCTGCTATATGTGGCAAGAGCAGTTCTTACATTTATGGGGACAGTTACCTTTACACAAATATTCCCGTTTTTACTCCGGCTTTCTTTGACAGAAACAGTTTAGTGTGACAAGGTGAAAGAGCTGAATAGGGGCAAATACTTTTCAAAACCACGTTTCCTTGCCCTTCGTTTGGATCAATACATGCTGGAAAATGTCTGGCTGAAGCGTCTCCTAGAAAAAACAGCTGTTTGCCAGGGGTTATGAGAGCCATGTGTAATTAAATTCATTTAAAAGATATTTTTAGAGTTCAGGACACTGATGGCCTATCTTCAGGATAGGCTATCAATATCAGATTGGGAGGGGGTCCGACTCTCAAAATCCCAGCCAATCAGCTATACGAAAGGGCCCTGGCAATTGAGCGAGCACTGCGGCCTCTCAGTTGTTCACATCAGTCCACCTACCCGCATGAAGTTTACAAGACGACTGTGTGCAGGTAGATTGCCCTATGTGAACAAATAAAAAGGCAGCAGAGCATGAGCACCATGGCACCTCCAAGCAGCTGATTGCCGAATGTGTGCACTCCTGAATCCAGAAAACCCTTTTAAAGCAGCTCTGTCACCAGGATCAACCCTATTAAACCAGACATACTGGCTGATAGGGCTCATGCTGATTAAGGGTACTTTCACACTAGCATTTTTCTTTTCCGGCGCCGAGTTCCGTCCTAGGGGCTCAAATCCGGAAAAGAACTGATCAGTTTTATCCCTATGCATTCTGAATGGAGAGTAATCCGTTCAGGATGCATCAGGATGTCTTCAGTTCAGTCTTTTTGACTGATCAGGCTTTTCAGAAAAACGTAGCATGTTGTATTTTTACCTCCGGCCAAAAATCCTGAACACTTTGACTGAACGCCGGATCCGACCTTTTTCCCATTGACTTGCATTAACACCGGATCCGGCGCCGTGTGTTCCGTCAAACCGGATCCGGCTTTTGCATGTTAAACCCGAAAAATGTGAAAAAAAGTTAAAGTCCATAAATGGCGGATCCGTTTTTTCCCAATGCATTTTTTCATTATGATCAAAATCCTGATCAGGATTCAAATGTAATCCGTTTTCACACGTTTTTCCGGATCCGGCGGGCAGTTCCGGTGTCGGAATTGAACGCCGGATTCAAACAACGCTAGTGTGAAAGTAGCCTAAAACAATACCTCTCTTTTGTCTGTATGATAAACAGCTGCAGAGAAATCTGTTTTTATTCATATGCAAAATGAGAAGTTTGAGCACCAGAAGGTGGGGCTGAATCCTTCAAGCACTGCTTTTAACACCCCCTGTGCTCTGCACACTCCCCCCTCTCCTTGATTGATTGATTGGGATAGACATGCTAAGGGCAGAGCTGTGTCCTAGCATCTACACATCATATACACTATGTACTATAGCTTCACTGCATGGAGATCTGCTCAGAAAGCTAATATACATATTACTGCTGTGTTAGTTTATAAGAAAAGAAAAACATGCATCTCTATGTGGTAATGCCATGTGGATGCTAGGACACAGCTCTGCCCTCATCATGTCTAGTCCTGTCAATCAAGGGGAGGGGGGGCAGTATGCAGAGCACAGGGGGTGTTACAAAGCAGCGCTCAAAGGATTCAGCCCGCCTCCTGGTGCTCAAACATCTTATTTGCATATGAATAAAACAGTGATTTCTCTACAGCTGTTTAGTATATAGACAAAAGAAAGGTATAGTTTTAAATCAGCATGATGAGCCCTACCAGGCAGTATGTCTGGTTTAATAGGGTTGATCCTGGTGACAGAGTCACTTTAAGCAAAGTGTTGCTCCCCTCTTCTTGTCCTGTTAATTTTTATAGAGGATTTTTTTTTCTGTACTACTGACAATAATTCGGTCTATTATGCTCTATAGAAACCTGGCTTAGCAGCTAACCTGTTCCATAGTGCCCTGTCCTGACTAGGTTCTCCACAACGTCCTAGTCATACAACGATTTATATGGCTGCATAAAAAGCTGATCTGTTGTCATTACCTCACTGCAGAACTTACAGACCTCACCTACTGAGGAGAAACAACACTGCCTATCCTACCTTCATTGGTCATTATTATTACAGCAATGACCATTACATACCAATGAGTTTTCTACTCAAAGGTAATATGCTATTACTTAGAAACCAGGAACCCTCCCCTGTGGATGCTTACAGTTCAATAAGCCAAAGCAAAATGAAAAGCCTGAGGCGTTACTCCAACTGTAATATTACACTGTAATGCATAAAGACGCACAATCCATGAAGACGGGCAATTATGGAGTACGTAGGTAATGTAAATATGCATAATTTAGAAATAAGTACATAAGCTTTTTTTTTTTATTACACATTTTATTCCATTTTGGATGGTGAGGCCTATTAAGATACAGTAGATCACAGGGTTGTGTATGAGCTCTTCTGCGGACATTGCTGGACCTTGATGCAATCATTTCTCTGCACAGCAATGACATGCCAGTCTCCGCCACCATGAGCTATAGGAATGCAATGCATGATCAGTGCAGGGCTGCATCTATCCATTATTTTAGTAATCAAGTATTATACCTTATTCCAACGATTAATCGAGTACTCTAATAAGAAAAAACTAATTAAAAAGAACGTTTTCTATAAAAACTCATCAGCCCCCCCTGCCATCAGTTCCCCCTCCAATGCAATTAGTTCCTCCAGCAGTGCCACCAGCTTCCCTGTTATCAGTTGCTTCCCCTCTCAGTGCCATCAGCTCCCCCTCCAATGCCACCAGCTCCCCCCACTGCCATCAGTGCCCAGCCACAGCAGCAGTGAACTAAAATGTCCTGACGATGTGTGTATGTTAGTATCCAGTGCAGCGCTGGGTGGGCGACCACGGAGCGTGAGTAATAGCAAGCTCTTCCCTCACACGCCGTGGTCACATGGCACAAACGAATCATCGATGCAAAAAATATGCAGAGGATTTTTGTGTGTCGAGTTAATCAATTGATTCGACTAATCGTTTTAGCCCTGGATCAGTACACACACGTCTGCATGCCAGGCCACGCCAAGCTATAGCTGAGCCAGCTCTGCCCACTTTCCAATACACTGAATTTCTATCAGTATGAAATGCAAAGCTAAGAAAAAACTCATACAAATATTACAGCATGTCCTGAAATAACACGAAACACGTACATACCTAAACCAAAACCAGTTCACAAGGTTTGATAAACCTAAAACACAAGCATATTCCTAGCAATGAGTGCAAAAACGTACTAATAAAACATCCAGAGAAGAGCTGCTTCAGTGTGTACTATATACAACCGCATTCAGGACCAGATAAAGACTTCCTTAGTACAGCTGAAGAAGGGTCAGACTGGCCCACCAGAATACCAGAGGACCCTCCGATAGAACCAAGCTAATACAACACTGGGCCCCAAAGATCCATAAGAATTTTTATAATATATATATATTGACCTTTGGCGCTAATCACTTGCCACTAGGGTCTATTTCCATGATTAAAACCTGTTAGACTCTATTGATGATATAGGAGTCGGACCTCAAGAATAATTCCCTCTAGTGGGCCCAAGGAACCCCAATCCGAAATGACATGTTGCACTCAATTTGGGCATGATGTATTTTTAGTTGTATATAAAAATATACATCCTATTTCATCCCTTTGATATAGCAAAGAGAATCTCTCACCCCGATTTTGGACCATTATCTACAGCAGTAATACCTGAGTAGTATGGCAGATAAGGAGTCCAGATCACTAATTATTTTTTGCCTACCGCCCCGATTCCCCTGCTATCAGTGACACGGAGCTGTGTTGAAATACAGTCAGGACTGCTGTGCTGTTGTGACATAATGGAGAGGACTCCTGTGTGCATGCACAGCAGTCCTGACAATGTATTTCACCATACACAGACTGTATATTTCAGTGCAGCTTTAAGTGCTGTAGTAGGGGAAACCGGGGGCAGTACGAAAATAAGAAATAGTGATCTGCACCACTACTCATGCATTACTGTAGAATAGATCATAGTCCAAAATCGGGCTGACAAGTTCCCTTTAAAGGCCATCTGTCAGCAGATTTGTGCCTTTGAAACTGCCTGACCTGTTCCATGTGTACTTGGCAGCTAAAGGCATCTGTGTTGGTCCCATGTTCATATGTGTCCGCATTGCTGAGAATGAGGCCTCTTGTACACAAACATATTTTCATTCCGTGTCAGTTACGTTTTTTTTGCGGACCGTATACAGAACCATTCATTTCAATGGGTCCGCAAAAAACAAACAAAAAAAAAAAACAACAAACATGTCCCATTATTGTCTGCATTACAGACAAGGATAGTACTGTTCTATGAAGGGCCAGCTGTTCCGTTCTGCAAAATACGGAATGCACACGGACGTCATCCGTATTTTTTGCGTATCCGTTTTTTGTGGACCGCAAAATACACACGGTCACGTGCAAGAGGCCTTTAGATGTTTTAATATATGCACTTTGGCCCTGTCAATCAAGCGTTATGGCGTTTTCCTGCCTGGACTTGTCAAAGTGGAGAGGACGTGGCAGGAGCAGAGCCTTTAGGTGTAATGGCCACACCCCCGTTGCTCCTAGAGCCCAATTTGCATATATTAATATGCAATCAGCAATGCAGACACATGTGAACATGGGACCAACACAGATGCCCTCAGCTGCCAAGCGCACATGGAACAGGTCAGCCGGTTTCATAGGTACAAATCTGCTGACAGATGCCCTTTAACATAAAGGTCGGGATGCCTTAGAGAAAATGCTATGAAGTCTGTTTCTTATCAGACTATATTCCATAAGCACCTAGACAATGATAAAGACATGTTTTGCCAACCTGGATTACTGTACAAACGAAGAAATGGATTTTGAGAATTCCAACGCATTTAACGATTAATTAAAATGTAATGATTAATAATTTAGCAGACCATAGTCTGAAATACTACAGTAATCAATATCCAGACAAACTTTCCCTCCGTCCACATCCTAGCTCTTAGGATTGGGTATCTAGTCTGCGACAATGTATCTTCTGTAATATTTCATTTGCAATATGGGTATTGCCACATTGATCATACACTGATAATATCTACAGTCCATTTGCTATTCAAAGGGAAGCCATCATCAGTTTTGTGCTGCTCTAACCACCGGAGGCATGAAACAGTGCCAGGTTCCCTCTTTACATTTTACAGTTCTCCTCTGAAACAAAGTTATGGCACAGGAGAAGTGTCCATTGGGTGCTTTTCCTTCTGCTTCCACGCCACCTGCCTGAGTCAGGCACTTCCCTATACCACCATTCACGGCTGATGGTGGAATATCTAGAAGGGAAGACATTTCACAAACTGACTTGGTACAACGTTGGCTGGAGTTCAGGGAGCTCTTTAGAAGGACCCAATTGTTCACAAAATGTTTGTAAAGGAAGACTGCGTGGCTAGATGCTGGATTTTATACACCTGTGGCAATGGAACTGAATGAAATATCTGCATTCAATGACTAAGAGACGTGTTCCAATACGTTTGTCCATATAGTGTATGTACAACTAGCTCATCCATAGACAAGAAGCCTTCCTTGCATACAAAAAACTGTGTAGGCAACTTCATTCTAAAGGCTAGTTTCACACAAGCTTATTATGGGAGTATTTTGGTGCCCATATTAGAGTCAAGTGTCCTGGCTTGACCTGGCGTCTACTGACCAGAGCTTATATAGTATGATAGATTCCTATGATACCCACGATTGGGCCAGGACATTCATCCGTAATACAGGCAAAAAGTAAAATGCAGCCATAATATGTTCATCTGAAACTGGCCTAATAGTGCATCTCTGATACTTGCTCTTATAGCATTTTTCTTTTCCAAAAGGACTTTTAACTTGTGACACTGCGGACAATTAGTTTATGCATTATGAAGAAAATAATTCACGTGTGTGGGCAAAATAAAAATCAAGCAAATAATAAGATAATAGATTTTGCAGAACACAAAATGGGACAATAATATAAGCCGGAATAAATACCAAGCATAACCACATATAATTTGGTCTGTAAAATGGCAGAAAGCCTTGCGTAGAGTTTACCACACTGAACATTATATCCCTCTATCCTCAACTTCACTAAACAGGAAGTTGTGACTATTGAAAATACAAGGGAATGTCAGGAAAACAACCGGCATTTGCCAACTGTTCATCTTTCCTTCCAAAACACAACTTGTGCACTGGACTTCTAAGTACAAGAAGAAACGAATATTGATTTTACAGCGGCATGCAAAGATTTGGGCACCCCTGGTCAAAATTACTGAACAAATTTAGCAAGTTGAAGATGAAATGATCTCCAAACGGCATAAACTTAAAAATGATACATTCCCTTTGCATTTTAAGCAAAAAGTTTTTTTATTTTGATCTTTTAGGCCCCTTTCACATCTGCATTTGTCTTTTCCAGTATTGAGATCCGACAGAGGATCACAATACCAGGGAAAAACGCTTCTATTTTCTCCCCATTCATTGTCAATGGGGACAAAACTGAACCGAACAGAACGGAGAGCACCAGAATGCATTCTGTTCCGTTTGGTTGCACTCTCAAGGAGCGGTTTGCTGTCCGGCATGGGATGCAGAGCAAAATGGATCTGGCATGATAGACAATGCAAGTCAATGGTACCGGATCCGTGTTCTCGAACACAATATAAAACTGATCCGGCACCCATTGACTTACAAAGGCATTTAAAAAGATAACACAACCAGATCCGTTCATAACGGATATAGCCGGTTGTATTTTCAAAAACTTAAAGGGATTCTGTCATGAGATTTTAGCCCTATAAGCTATACATATGCCCATGTCCGTACTAATAACATGAATCCTAAACTGGCCTTATTAAACCTGCTTGTGGCTCTATTAGCCCAAAAAACTGGTTTTTATAACCGGTCAATCGCTTACCTAAGGTGCCCAAGGGGACGTCAGTTAATACAGGGTGCCCAGTCGTCTGGTGCCTAGCGCCTCCTTCCCAGTCTTAATCGCCGTCCTCCTCACCTCAGCGCCGCCTCCGCCAGATCCGGCCAGCCCTCTGCAGGATCCGGCGCCTGCGCACTATGCTCAGCCTGATGCGCTGCGGACTCCTGGCATCGGCTTCGTTGAGGGAATTGCGCACCAGGCTGCGCATAGTGCGCAGGCGCCGGATCTGGCGCTGAGGTGAGGAGGGCGGCAATTAAGACTGGGAAGGAGGCACTGGGCACCAGACGGTCGGGCACCCTGTATTAACTGACGTCCCCTTGGGCACCTTAGGTAAGCGATTGACCGGTAATAAAAACCAGTATTTTGGGCTAATAGAGCCACAAGCAGGTTTAATAAGGCCAGTTTAGGATTCATGTTATTAGTACGGACATGGGCATATGTATAGCTTATAGGGCTAAAATCTCATGACAGAATCCCTTTAAGTGTTTTTGCTAATCTCTGCTGCATCAGGGAAAAGTGCAAGTGTGAAAGTAGCCCTACATTTTCAAAATAACAAAAAAGGAAAAGGGCTTGAAGCAGAACTTTGGGCACCCTGCATGGTTAGTACCTTGTAACAGCCCCTTTGGCAAGCATCACAACTCGTATACGCTTTTTGTAGCCAGCCAAGAGTCTTTCAGTTCTTGTTTGAGGATTTTTCATACATTTTCACTTAGCAAAAGTCTTCCAGTTCTGTGAGATTCCTGGACCATCTTGCATGAACTGGTCTTTTGAGGTCTATACACACAGATTTTCAATGATGTTCAGATCAGGGGACTGTGAGGGCCATGGTAAAACCCTCAGCTTGCGCCATTTGAGGTAGTCTGTTGTGGATTTTGAGGTGTCTTTAGGATCATTATACATTTGCAGAAGCCATCCTCTTTTCAACGTCAACTTTTTTTTTTTTTTTTTACAGTTTGTGTTGTGTTTGCTTCCTGAATTTGCTTAGATGTCATTGACGCCATTCTTCCCTCTAACTGTAAAATGTTTCCTGTGCCATTGGATGCAAAACAACCCCAAAGAATGATGGATCGACCCCGATGCTTAATGGTTGGAGAGGTGTTCTTTTTTTTAAAATTCTGTGCCTTTTTTTTCCCCAAACATACCGTTGCTCTTTGTGGCCACAGAGTTCAATTTAAACCTCATCAGTCCTCAGGACGTGTTTCCAAAATGCATCAGACTTGTTTGCAAACTTCTGATGCCGAATTTTGTGGTGAGGACACAGAAGAAGTTTTCTTCTTATGACTCTTCCATGAAGGCCATTTTTGTGCACGTGTCGCTGAACAGCAGAGCAACGTACCACAATTCCAGATTTTACTAAATCTTCATGAAGGTCTTTTGTAGTCAAGCAGGGGTTCGGATTTTCCCTTCTAGCAACCCTACGAGCAGCAGTCTCTGAAATTTTTCTTTGTCTTCCAGACCTTCTCTTGAACTCCACTGTTCCTGTTAACTGACACTTCTTAATTGCATTTCAAACTGAGGAAATGGCAACCTGAAACCACCTCAAAAGTTGAAGGTTTTACCATGGTCCTCACAGTTCTGTGATCGGAACATCATTGAAAATCTGTGGATAGACCTCAAAAGAGCAGTTCATGCAAGACGGCCCAGGAATCTCACAGAACTGAAAGACTTTTGCAAGGAAGAATCGATGAAAAACTCTCAAACAAGAATTGAAAGACTCTTTCTACTGGTAATGCCTCTCCCTATACACCCAAGCATTCTGCTAGCAATGCTTGGAAATAATACAATCTACACAACCTTGAACCCAAACCTGAACTTCTGTGAAGTCTGGGTACTACATTCAGTTTTTATCACGCGCGTGCAAAACACATTGCACCCGCGCGATAAAAACTGACTGCAATTGGGTACCTACTCGCGCGGGTTTGCCGCAACGCATCCGGACACGCTCGCGTGAAAGAGGCCTTAGGCCCCTTGTAGACTAGCGTGTCCGGATTAGGTCCGGATGCGTCCCCGTGCATTGCGGCAGACACGCGCGAGTAGGTACGCAATTGCAGTCAGTTTTGACTGCGATTGCGTTCAGTTTTTATCGCGCGGGTGTAATGTGTTTTGCACGCGCGTGATAAAAAACTGAATGTGGTACCAAGACCCGAACTTCTTCACAGAAGTTCAGATTTGGGTTCAAGGTTGTGTAGATTGCTATTATTTTCCCTTATAACCATGTTATAAGGGAAAATAATACATTCTGAATACAGAATGCATAGTACAATAGGGCTGGAGGGGTTACAAATAAAAAATTATTTAACTCACCTTAATCCACCTGTTCTCGCAGCCGGCATCTCTTCTGTCTTCTTTAGTGAGGAATAGAACCTTTGATGACGTCACAACGCTCATCAAATGATCTTTTACCATGGTGATGGATCATGTGACGGACCATGTGATGAATGTAGTGACGTCATCAAAGGTCCTATTCCTCACAAAGAAGACAGAAGAGATGCCGGCTGCGCGAACAAGTGAATTAAGGCGAGTTATTTTTATTTAAAATTTATTTTTTTACCCCCTCCAGCCCTATTGTACTATGCATTCTGTATTCAGAATGCTATTATTTTCCCTTATAATGATGTTATCAGGGAAAATAATAATGATTGGGTCCCCATCCCGATCGTCACCTAGCAACCGTGCGCGAAAATCGCACCGCATCCGCACTTGCTTGCGATTTTCACGCAACCCCATTAATTTCTATGTGGCCTGCGTTAAGTGAAAAACGCACAAAGAGGAGCATGCTGCAATTTTCACGCAACGCACAAGTGATGCGTGAAAATCACTGCTCATGTGCACAGCCCCATAGAAATGAATGGGTCCGGATTCAGTGCGGGTGCAATGCGTTCACCTCACGCAATGCACCCACGCGGAAATTTCGCACGTGTGAAAGGGGCCTTAGGAATAATTTTATGTCTACACTGTTTACCAGGCAGTAGTCCAAGCTAGCTTGAGATGTTGCTTAGAGATGCATGCCATGGCCAGTATGTGAAGCATCCAGATTTCCAAGCTCAACTAGAGATCAAAATATGCCACCTTTAACTGAGGTTCTGCCAGTGTTTACGAGTATTGATGCCCGCTGCTACCACCTGAACCCCAGAGAACATGGTAAGGACTTCAAAAGTGCTTGACTGAAGGCAATAAGGGGAAAGAGGGAGATGTGACAGGAGGAACACTAAACCTAAAAATGAATGATGAAGGTGAACAGAAGAACAACTGTGCTTATTATCCGGCAGAGCGTTCTACATATCCCTGAAACAAACAAGTAGTAGAAATCTTGCAGAGAACATGGGTTAATTTCCTCCTGATCTCTTCCATTTTTAACAGGCAGACAGCTGATGAGGTATAGTTTAAATGAGAGGACAGGGAACAGATTTCCTGGTCTCGGATGGCAGACAGAGCTATAGGGGAGAGGATCCTTCTGCAGCCAGCTGTTTTACAGCTAGAGACCGCTTGTGAGAAGAGAGACACAATGGCTGGTCTCCAGGGAGACAATTCTTGATACATTTCTTACAGTTTTGATCACAGTGAGACAGAATGTGATCAAAGGAGGAGGAGAGTAAGGGAACATTTGCTGGGATTTAAAAAGAGGTCATCCAGCTTTTTAACAGTTCTTTGGTCACCCCTGAGCCTCACTGTGCATGTGACCCAGTGAAATGCTGCTGGGGACGGGGGGACACACACGTCCCCGCTGTGGCCGGCCGGCCAGCCATGGATTGCAGATACACACGTGAACCCCGGACATTCTGGAAGTTGACAAATTGGGACAGGAGTGCAGTGACTGAAGGGTCAGGAACCAAGCGCTGGGCAGCAGGTTAATATGCATCCCTCCACAGTTCTGGTGGGCGATTATAAAAAAAAAAAAAAAAAAAAAAAAAACATTAAGGCCTCTTGCACACGACCGTATGGCTTTTTCAGTATTTCGCCATCCGCAAAAAATACGGATTAAGTCTGTGTACATTCCATTTTTTTTTTTGCGAAACGGAACAGCTGGCCCCTGATAGAACAGTACTATCCTTGTCCGTTATGCGGACAATAATAGGACATGTTCTAGCTTTGAACGGAAATACGGAAACGGAAGGCATACGGAGTACCTTTTTGCGGATCCATTGAAATGAATGGTTCCGTATACGGTCCGCAAAAAACGTAATGTAAACGGGGAATTTTTTTTTCGTGTGCAAGAGGCCTTAAAAGGTTGGACAACCCCTTTCATTTTTTTTTGTGTGTGTAAAGCGAGACCCCCACCTTTCAGCGTGAATGCCTGTGTACATTTTGGCAGATTTCTGAGCCGACTGTGTACACAGATGTTTTGACAGTTGAGAGAAGTGTGACATTTCACGTGTGAATGGGAATCAGTGGTTCCTGTGGTGCTATGTGTAAGACACACGAATTCCGTTCTTTTTATTGAACACACTGCAATTTGAACAGCCAAGAAGTAACGGTACACTGTTGAATAGCAATGCAAGTATAGAAAATATGAGTGGAGAACTTTTACGGTAATTCCACGTATCTGTTTTTGCATTGGGTTTTCTAAATGCAAGATCAGCAAATTCTGACATATACATTCTTGGCAGAATTTTTTGTCCGTTTAAGTAGGACTGCTCCGAGTCTAGTTCAGAAGGTTTTATGGGCACATAATAAAATGTTATTCCAGGACTATTCCACAGAAAATACTTACAAATAACTGATAACCATGTAGCAAGTTTGCACTTTCTGGTTCATAAATTGAACTACAGAAGGGCCAGAAATCCTGAGGCCACACTGAGGCCCTTGCAGACGAGAGTGAGCGGAATAGGTCCAGATGCGGTCAGTGAAAAAAATGTGCGATTTCGCAAGCAAGTTCATTCAGTTTTGTCTGCGATCGCGTTCAGTTTTTATCGTGCGGGTGCAATGCGATTTAATGTGTTTTGCACGCATGTGATAAAAAACTGAATGTTTACAAACCTCTCTTAGCAAACATCAGTGTAAACTGCGATGCGATTTTCACGCAGCCCCATTCACTTCTATTGGGCCAGCGTTGCATGAAAATCGCGATTTTCACTCAACGCACAAATGTTGCGTGAAAACCAAATGATCATGTACACAGACCCATTGAAATGAATGGGTCCGGATTCCGTGCGGGCACATTATGCATTGCCCCCGCACGGAATACTCGCTCGTGTGAAAGGGGCATAACAGAAGCTCAATGTAAGGAAAAAGAGGGGTAGTGGTGGTACCTTATACCAATATATCAATTATCTATCTGTATGGCTCCATTCACACATCAGTAATAATGGGTCCGCATCCATTCCGCAAATTGCGGAACGGGTGCAGACCCATTCATTCTCTATGGGGACAGAATGGATGCGGAGGGCACACCATGTGCTCTCCGCATCCGCATTTCTGGAGCGCGCCGCCGATCTTCCGGTCCGCAGCTCCCGAAAAAAATAGAACATGTTCTATTCTTGTCCGCAATTGCGGACAAGATTAGGCATTTTCTATTATAGTGCCGGCGATGTGCGGTCTGCAAAATGCAGAACGCACATTGCCGATGTCCGTGTTTTGTGGCTCCACAAAACACATACGGATGTGTGAATAAACCCTATGTGTGTGTGTCAGGAGAACAGGGTCTGATTCTCTACCATCCGGAACGAAGAAAGGCATCATGTGCATCCTTATTCTATATGAAGTTTTTAGGTTCACATATATGCAAATAGATCATAGTGGGGCACATCCTATAGACACTGTAAACTTACACAGGCAGTCCAAAGAGGTGCCAGATTTATCACACAAGCTCATGACAGACACTTTTTATACCACCTACTGGTTGCCTTACCTTGGGACAGAATTATGCCCTCCTTTTACCACCAAAGGTCCCTTTACATGGGAAAATTCACCAGGCGTTTGTTATTACATGCAATGATCTCCTCCACAGTATGGGGAAGAATGATTGCGAATGCCATCGCTTGTCCCCATACAAAATCATTGTTTGCTGGCAGCAAACCTGATTTTGGTGACCGCACAAACCATTTAATTATCCGAACAAGCATTTCATGCATTCATCGGGTAATCGGCGGCAACTTTACACCGCCAGATAATCACTAAAGAGTGTTCCTATGATTATCTGGCAGATTCTCTGTCTGTGTAAAGGGCTTGGTTTGGTAGATTTTTCTAACACTAGATGCACCATATGTGCGTCAATCTTTGGTGATTTTACCACAAGCTCTTGCCACAATCACATTAGTAAATGTTGGTCAATGACTAAATGACTGCACATCCCAAGTTCCATCACTGTGGAAGCTTGACGAGAATTGACATGAATTATATTTTCATAAAATGTAGCGTACTTCCAGTTTCAGAAAACTTTCAACATGTCATAGTGGCATGTTATAAGTTCTGACTGGCGAGTGTCCAGGTCCTGAGACCCTATTGCTGAAATGAAGCAGCAGAAGTATTCAGCTACTATGCTTAATTGACTGTGCTAAAGGGGTTCTCCAGGAATTAAAAAAAAATTTAATACTTAAATATTATTTTATAATAAATACATTTCAATACTTAGAATGGCTTGTTTTGTCTAGGGAGCAATAATTAGGAGAAATAAAATGGCTGCCGTCCTATCAGTACACACAAAACCTGTCCTAATCACACAGGAGGACAAGTTACTTCACCACAATGAGCCATAGTGCTGCCTCATCCTCCTCTCTGCTGGTCAGGAATCATGATCCTGAATACAGGTGAATCTCTGTGGGAATGGAGATGACGAGTAGACATGAGAGGAGGGTGAGGTGTGACTAATGAGCAGCAGCACTTGTATGTAGTCTCCATTACCACAGCCTGTCTTGTCTGTACTTCTTGTCTGCTCATGAACTAAATTCCCCAGAGATTCAGCTAAAGTTCTTATCATCTGTATTCAGGATCATATCCCCTGACAAGTAGAGAGGAGGATGAGGCAGCTCTTTACCTCAGTGTTGTAAAGGAACTTGTCCTCCTGTATGATGAGGACAGGTTTTGTGTGAACTAATGGGACAGCGGCCATTTTGTTCCCCCTTATGATTGCTGCTCAGACAAAACGAGTCATTATAAATAAGGAAAGGTATTTGAGAATATATTTCTAATAAAGTTATATTTTAGTATTTTCATTTTCTTAATTCCCGGAGAACCCCTTTAAAAGGAGTTTTACGGGAATACTATATGGATAACCCATCCTCGAGATAGGCCATCAATATCTGGCACCCCCGCGATCAACTGTTTGAAGAGGCTGCTGGGGAGCTCTGTGGCCTCCATAAAACATACCAAGCACAGTGACATTAATTGTATAGTGGCTGCGCTTGCCATTGAATGGGACTGAGCAGCACCTGCACCAGGCGACCAATGAATGTGATATCATTGGCCTAGGAATCAGTTGTAGTGCTGACCAGAGAGCTTCGGCCTCTTCAAACAGCTGATTGGAGAGGTTGCTGGGAGTTGAACCCAAGAAACACAATCATATCCAACAGATGCAACGTTTCGGCCCGCTGGCCTTTATCAAGCATAGCCAACGTTGCATTTGTTGGATATGATTTTGTTTCTGCAATAAATCTCGACACCTATTTTTGAACTACCTATGGGAGTGCTGCTTCAACTTTTTACTCTGGAATTCGTATCAGGGGTGAGTTGGACCAAACCCCATTGGAGCGAGCGCCCACTGTTCTTTCGCCTTTTCACACATTTTTTTTACTTGGCTGTTCCCCCAGTTTATTGATCAGATATGGATGACCTATTTGGAGGATAGGACAACAGTAGTCTAGTCTGGAAAACCCCTTTAAGCTCTGGTTGACTCTCCTCAGATCTCTGAGCAGATTGTACACTCTGAGAAGAGCTAAAACACAGTCACGTGGGTAAAACACCCAGCTAAGATCTTCTGCCCCTTCATTTTAGCAACAGGTGGGGGTCTTAGCATCCAGACCCCTCATGACATGTTTTTTGGAAACTGGACGTATGCTTGGATTTTAATAATCTTCAACTTGGCGAAAAGAACAGTTTTAACAGAGAGGTCACTTCCCTCCATGCACGCCCACAAATCTAAGCATAATGGGTACCATTGCTCATGAAGCATTCACTTACTAGTATTTCTGCAGCGCCTGTTTATAGGATGCTTGATTTACTGTATAATAAACTAACCATGAGCAGAACTGAGCAATCACATTAATTACAATACACTTATGAGTAAAGGCTTGTGGCATCTCTGTCCAGTTTAGATTACTCAAAACGTAAACTTGTTCAAATACCAAAGGTCATGTACAGTATATCCAATGCGCGGCTAGAGGAATCCAATGCAAGACTGCTAATCTGGCTAAGCACATTATAATTATTGACTGTAACATACACCGTAAAAGAGAAGGGATGCGGGGGTTAATCCAACCGCTTTCTGTCATAAATGCTTGGTTTAGGCCACATAAAAACTGTTGCAGGCAATGGTTTTTGGTCCGGCTGACAGCCAGCATTTGTGCAGTATCAGGCAGCCTAAGCCCGCCTGCGCACATTGCGGATGGTGTGCTTTTTCTGCGCTGATTCTTATGCAGAAAAAGCGAAGCGTAATACAGTACCAGCAAACTGTAGGAGATTTCACAAATCTTTACTCTTTGCTTTTTCGTTTGGGGCGGAAATTAACTTGCTGTATGTTTCTTTTGTGTGGATTTTACCCTTTTCAATGCAAGGGCGGGATCTGCGGCAATGATGTATAGGGACCTCCTGACTCCCCCCAATCTTTTGGTTCTGGGGGGGGGGGGGGGGCTACTGAGTTTACATGCATACTCAGCTGAGCAAAGCAGGCATGTGTATGAGGTGATCAGGGGTGACAGCCATCTGATCTGCATGGGGGGGGCTGAATCATCCAGCCAGAGGTCGCAATAACGCCTGTACAAGCGTCATAGACGCCTGTTCAGGCCATTTTACTCCCTGGAAAAAAGTCTACGCCTTAGACTTTTCCCTGCCATTCATCAGCACTGTGAACGGCACAGGCAGCGCAGCGATGCTGCTGCCTGAAACAACCAATAACAAGGCTCCTTACAGTGAGGAGCTTTGTGATTGGTCAGTTTGAGCGGCTGCCGGAGCTTATGCCACACCGCTGTGAAGTAAGGAAGCAGGCGCACGATCCTCACTGGCGGGGTAAGTGGCCTTTCTGTGTAGTGAAATTTAGTGGGGGTCCCGGATCTGAGCTCCTTGTTTTTCCCTATAGTGATGAGTCTGCAGCGCTCAGCCGAGCGCCGTCTCTCCTCCCTGCTGAGTGCAGTACTGAAGACAGCCTCAATAGAAGGTCTAGGGGACCGTCTTCACTACCGCACTCGGCAGTGAGGAAAAGTGGCTGAGCGCTTCAGACTCCTGCTTTATAGAAGTCAGCGAGGGTCTCAGCGCTAGACACGCCAACAGGAGACCTTCATAACGGACCGACCTGTCACCCATAGACCTCTACCTAGGTCACCTGTCAGCTTTTCTATGAATCCATCAAGGATAATTAATTGCAGCATGTTCCATCAGACGCTGCACTAGGGATCTTGTGTGCTATAAGGATTTCTTCTGTAATGCGGCGACACATGGTGCTACAAGGACTGCATGTGGCCATTTACAGCCTCCAGGACATACAGTCCCTCTGTATAATCCAATAACCACAGCGGTGGTGCTGGTGGCAATTTTGTGGCATGAGATGCAATGGGTCATGGAAGACAAACTCCTCTTTATAGCAAGATCAAGCATAACACAAAATGACAGCCTCTAGATCAGGGATCAGCAACCTCCGGCACTCCAGCTGTGCTGAAACTACAACTCCCAGTATCCTCCTTTCACTTCTTTAGGAGTTACAAGAACAACTGAGCAAGTGTGCATGCTGGGTGTTGTAGTTTCACAGCAGCTGGAGTGCCGAAGGTTGCTGCTCCCTAGATCTACAGGCGAGCCTGGTGGTTATCACTGTGTGATGTCATCATCCAGATCCACAACATGTGACTGTGGCGTTGCGAGCACCTGGCACCAGAGGTATGTGCCCGGGTCTTTCGCTTGTGCCCTTGGCACCAGCATGCACCACCATCCATTGTGCCTGTGTCCTGCTCCGCCAGTGCCTCAGGTCTCTTCAGAGTCTACCAACAGCCCCGGTGGCACCAACATACCCACCTGAGAGCTCCTCTACAAGGACGTAACTTTGGTGGGCAGCAATGGCCACGTGATGGATGGCAAACCCCAGTGACCAGCGGCACAAACAGCAGCAAATATTTAAGGGATTGTCCCAAGATCAACACTATTTACCTATCCATACTTGACCCAGAGAACACTAGAACATGGTAACCAAGGTGGGGCCCCCAGCGATCATGTACTTGAAGGGGACATGTCTGTTTTAGTAACGACTTGCATTTCCCATGCGATAACAATTCTGGGGAATCAATTCTTGTGACTCTATATTGTACCATTCCTCTATTATTCCTACTAGATCTTATGAACAAATTGCGAGTAGTCTGCAATAAAGGTCCAGCGGGGGGTTACCAGTTGACAGCACTGATGGAATATCAGGCTGTGCAGTGACACCCCCATCTGGACCTTCACTGCAAACTGCTAGCAAGTCATTCATAACTAATAGCAGAAATAAGAGGAATTGTGCAACATAGTCATAAGAATAGATGCTCCAGGATTGTTATTACATGGGGGGGTGCAAGTAGTTTCCAAAATAGAGAAATCCGGAGAGGTGCGGGGTCCTCTTTAAATATCGATCTTAGGACAAACCCTTTAAACCTCATAAAATCACTGCAACAGTGTCCTCAGTGGTGCCGACCCCCTCAGCCCAACAGTGTCCTCAGTGGTGCCGACCCCCTCAGCCCAACAGTGTCCTCAGTGGTGCCGACCCCCTCAGCCCAACAGTGTCCTTAGTGGTGCCGACCCCCTCAGCCCAACAGTGTCCTCAGTGGTACCGACCCCCACAGCCCAACAGTGTCCTCAGTGGTGCCGACCCCCACAGCCCAACAGTGTCCTCAGTGGTGCCGACCCCCACAGCCCAACAGTGTCCTCAGTGGTGCCGACCCCCACAGCCCAACAGTGTCCTCAGTGGTGCCGACCCCCACAGCCCAACAGTGTCCTCAGTGGTACCGACCCCCACAGCCCAACAGTGTCCTCAGTGGTGCCGACCCCCTCAGCCCAACAGTGTCCTTAGTGGTGCCGACCCCCTCAGCCCAACAGTGTCCTCAGTGGTACCGACCCCCACAGCCCAACAGTGTCCTCAGTGGTACCGACCCCCACAGCCCAACAGTGTCCTCAGTGGTGCCGACCCCCACAGCCCAACAGTGTCCTCAGTGGTGCCGACCCCCACAGCCCAACAGTGTCCTCAGTGGTGCCGACCCCCTCAGCCCAACAGTGTCCTCAGTGGTGCCGACCCCCTCAGCCCAACAGTGTCCTCAGTGGTGCCGACCCCCTCAGCCCAACAGTGTCCTCAGTGGTGCCAACCCCCTCAGCCCAACAGTGACGTCAACTAAATTAAAAATTGTCTAAATTTGCTATTTATGCATGGAAGACAGTTCTAGAATACTAGTAATAGTTTCCCTGCATAAATAGCAACCCCTTAATGTTATACAGGCCTTCGTATTAACTGTTTGAATTACTGTAACTTTCGTACTCATCGGCTGAAAATACTCCTCAAAAATGGTAAGAGGAGTATTTTTACTCTTCCAGAAAAAATGTAGCGCGACCTCTGCATCCAGCTGTTTATTAAACTAGGACATCTCTGCATGCATGCTCTGCTTTAGGAAACATTGATATCTGCTGCAACATTTCAGACTACCCGAACTTTAGACACCGAACTTAAAACACAAGTTCGCTCAACACTAATGAAGACGCGTCTCCTGCAGACTCCATGTGTCGGCTCACTCTCCACTGAAAGGTAAGTAAAGTTAGCAGAGGCAGCAGCTGTGGGGGAGTGGGCTAATGGTGGGACACCTGTGATTTGGCACATGGAGGGGCTGATCTGGGGGAGTGGCGGACATGGTGGATGACATGGAGGCACTTGGGAAGGGGGACATCATGGCAATCTGGATGGAGGGGCGGATGGCAGTGCCATCATTGGAGCACTGGGGGACATGGCATGGCGGGGCTGCTGCTGATCTGATGGCACTGGGGGACATGGTGGATGGCATAGGAGGCACTGGGAAAGGGGGACATCATGGCAATCTGGAAAACATGGAGGGGCTGATTGCACTGGGGGAGTGGGGGACATGGTGGATGGCATAGGAGACACTGGGGAAGGGGGACATCATGGCAACAGTGTGCCCCTGAGCAATCATTTATGTAAATCACTGACATAGATTTGTAAAGAATATGAACGCAGTGCTAATTTGTGCTGACACACTGCAGCAAAAGCTGTTATTTCTTTATTATTTTTATTAAAAAGGTACCCGAATTTGATGAAGATAAAGAATGCGTCACCCACAAGTCAACTTCGATCACATAACAGCTGCGTCCTACAGCCCTAGCACCAGCAATGGTTATAGGTTATATGTATACATGTTAATGTGGCTTATAACATTCTTAAAAATACATTTGTAATTTACTCACTTCATGTATTATGCCGTGTTTCTGCAGGGCCGATGCGGGTCACGTGACCCCCGACGTCATCCACCAGGCTCCTGTGGTGACGTTTCGTGTGCAGGCTTATCCCTGCCTTAGGGAGTGGCCTGGCTCTGTACACGAAACGTCAGAGTTAAGTTACTTTCACACTAGCGTTTGGAGCGGGTCCGTCTGATGTTTCATCAGACGGATCCGCTCCTATAATGGAGACGTTTGCATCCGTTCAGAACGGATCCGTCTGCATTATAACTTAGAAAAATTTCTAAGTGTGAAAGTAGCCTGAACGGATCCGTCCAGACTTTACATTGAAAGTCAATGGGGGCGGATCCGTTTGAAGATTGCGCCATATTGTGTCATCTTCAAACGGATCCGTCCCAATTGACTTACATTGTAAGTCTGGACGGATCCGTTTGCCTCCGCACGGCCAGGCGGACACCCGAACGCTGCAAGCTGCGTTCAGGTGTCCGCCTGCTGAACGGAGCGGAGGCTGAACGCTGCCAGACTGATGCATTCTGAGCGGATCCACGTCCACTCAGAATGCATTAGGGCAGGACGGATGCGTTCGGGGCCGCTTGTGAGCCCCTTCAAACGGAGCTCACGAGCGGACACCCGAACGCAGGTGTGAAAGTGTGCCCGCCACTTCTCTCTCATCTGGCAGCCGGCCGGCTCCTGTGAGGGATCGCGCATGTGCGATCCCTACCAGTGCCAGCAGCAGTGTGAAATCATTTCTGCAGCGAGACACAGCCAATCCCCTGCCAAAGCCACCCCCAACGACCAGACAAAAGTAAATCTATGCCCATCAGTGACTAGAACCAGAACTGAGGGGAGACTACAAGCCCCAGCATGCACTGGCACAGAATGGTGGGAGTCGTAGTCCCTATACCTGACCTGCAGGAGTTGCAGCAGCTGATCCTAGAGCTAGAAACCAATGATCTCCACATGGGGGAGAGAAGGCCTTTGGTGACATCACGGTCATGTGATCAGTCACATGACCTGAGGGAGGGCCGTTTGGTAGGACGCTTGGTGTGGATAAATGGGGGAGTGACGCGTTCATGTAGCAGAGCTGGGTGTGTGGTGACTGCAGTAGTGGTGTGTGTGTGTGCGCGTGCATTAGGTTGCTGATGCACGCAGAACTGGTTTTGTAATGTGTGCCGCAAATCTACGTCTAGTTTTGTAGCAAAGCGGTGTGCAATCTGTACGGCAAATCCATGTGTAGTGTTTGTATAGCAGTGTGCAATGCGTGCAGGAAATCTATATTTAGTGGTTGTATAGCAGAGCTGTGTATGTGTAATGTGTGCAGCAATTGTATGCATAGTGGTTGTGTAGCAGAGCTGTTTGTAACAAGTGCATCAAATCTGTGTAGTGATTGTGTAGTAGGGCTGTGTGTAATGTGTGCATTATATATAGAGTTGTGTGTGCAGTGCTGATTGCATGCATGTGTTTGTGTAGCAAAGCTGTGTGTGTAATGTAAATCTGTGCAGTGGTTGTGTAGCAGACCTGTATGTGTACTACAAATCTATATACATAGTGGTTTTGTTGCAGGGCTGTGTACGTGTGCACTAAATCTGCGGTGTTGTGTGTGCAGTGCTGATAATGCATGCATGTGTTTGTGTAGCAGGCTGCGTGTGTAATGTGCGCAGCAAATCTGTGTAGTGGATGCTATGGCAACCATTGTAAATGGTGTAAAATAAGATAAGAATCCAGGTTCACCTGCATTATATGTTACTTCTAAGAGCTCATTCACACAACCATATGGTCGCCGTTCCCGTGTTGCGGACTGCAAATAGCGGTCTGCAATATACACAGGCACCAGCTGTGTGAATCCCTTTTCACGGATGTAGACCCGCTGACTTGAAATCGGTCTGCGATCCACAAAATACGCCAAAAGATAAGACATACCCTATGTTTTGTCGTATCTTGTACATCACAGAGCAATTAAAGTGATTGCATCTCCATCCGTGACATGCAGTTCACATGTATGGCGACTGTGTTTTGTGGACCACTACTTGGTCATACGTTTGTGAGAATGGGTTCACATCACAAGTTTGTCCTCTGTTTAACCCCTTCCAGGCCAGAGCCATAAGTGTATGGAGCAGAGGGATGTAACTTGCCGCCCAGCGCTGTGATCGGGTGGTTACAGGAGTTGCGCCCACGCGATCCAGAGCAGCTGACGTAACAAAATGTATTCCTATTGTAAAAAATAGGAAAAAATAAATAAATTATTTGCCACATCTGTAACAACCAACTGTTTAAAAATATCACATGATGTACCCAATCACGTGATCTTTAACCCCTTCACTACCGAGCCACTTTTCACCTTAAAGGGGTTCTGCACTTTCATTTAACTGATGATCTATCCTCTGGATAGATCATCAGCTTCCGATCGGTCGGGGTCCGACACCCATGACCCCCGCCGATCAGCTGTTTGAGAAGGCAGCGGCGCTCCAGTAGCGCCGCGGCCTTCTCACTGTTTACCGCCGGCCCACTGACGTCACGACTAGTATCAACTAGCGTGGGCGCGGCTAAGCTCCATTCAAGTGAACAGAGCTTAGCCGCGCCCACGCTAGTTGATAATAGTCATGACGTCAGTGGGCCGGCGGTAAACAGTGAGAAGGCCGCGGCGCTACTGGAGCGCCGCTGCCTTCTCAAACAGCTGATCGGCGGGGTTCCCGGGTGTCGGACCCCGCCGATCAGAAGCTGATGATCTATCCAGAGGATAGATCATCAGTTAAAACAAAGGCCGATTTTTGCAAATCTGACATGTCTCACTTTATGTGGTGATAACTTTAACACACTTTTACTTATCCAAGCCATCTTTTATTTATAAAAAAAATACCAAATTTACCAAAAATTTGCAAATTTCGAAATGTTAATTTCTCTACTTTTATAATAGATAGTAATAACTCCAAAAATAGTTACTACTTGTCATTTCCCATATATGTCTACTTCATGTTTGGATCATTTTGTGAATGCCATTTTATTTTTTGGGGACGTTAGAAGGCTTAGAAGTTTAGAAGCAAAACCCACTTTTTAAAAGGACCAGTTCAGGTCTGAAGTCACTTTGTGAGGCTTACATAATAGAAACTACCCAAAAATGACCCCATTTTAGAAACTACACCCCTCAAGGTATACAAAACTGATTTTACAAACTTTGTTAACCCTTTATGTGTTCCACAAGAATTAATGGAAAATGGAGATGAAATTTCAGAATTTCACTTTTTTTTCCATTTTAATCAATTTATTCCAGTAACAAAGCAAGGGTTAACAGCCAAACAAAACTCAATATTTATTGCACTGATTCTGTAGTTTACAGAAACACCCCATATGTGGTTGTAAAACTGCTGTACGGGCACACGGCATTGCGCAGAAGCAAAGGAACGCCATATGGTTTTTGGAAAGCAGATTTCAATGGGATAATTTTAAGCTGCCATGTCACATTTGAAGACAGCACACAGCAGCAGGGAGGTTACCATAGCAGCCAGTGCTTCAGTAGCGTAATCGATCAGAGCCCTGGGATTACACTGCTGGGGCTCCTATCAGAACTGCCACTGCACCACCAATGAGGAGGAGGGGAGGGGACCCTGTGGCCACTGCCACCAATGATTTTAATACTTGGGGGTGGGGGAAAGGGGGGGCGCACTGCACCACCAATGATTTTAATACTGGGGGGGTGCACTGTGCCACCAATGATTTTAATAATGGGGAGGGGTGGGGGGGCAGGTGCACTGTGCCACCAATGATAATTAAACCTTTAAAGGGACACTGACAGGCCAAAACAGCATATATAGTTAGATATATCACATTACAGGTCTTATACAGTCTTTTAAAAGCATATAAGTATCCCCCCTGTCCACCTTATAAAGAGCGAAATATAAAGTTTTATAACCTGCTTCTCCTGTCAGCAATCTGCCCAAGGGGCGGCGTTTCATGTGAAAATGCGCCCAGCCAGCCTTCCCAACTGCCGTTTGAAGCCCTGCCCAGCTCATCAATATTCACTTCGCTGGGCGGCGGCTAGAACTCTCCCCAGTCCCGATCCTGCGCCTGCGCAATTCAATCCTCCGGGCTGCTCTGAACAGTGCATGGCTGAGGCTGCAGCTGCCTCGAAGACGCAGGCTGGTGTGTGTACGCAGGCGCGATCTAAGGGCACGGCGGGGCGCAGGCGCAGAAGATTGGGCATGAACGATGCCCGGAGGATTGAATTGCGCAGGCGCAGGATCGGGACTGGGGAGAGATCTAGCCGCCGCCCAGCGAAGTGAATATTGATGAGCTGGGCGGGGCTTCAAACGGCAGTTGGGAAGGCTGGCTGGGCGCATTTTCACATGAAACGCCGCCCCTTGGGCAGATTGCTGACAGGAGAAGCAGGTTATAAAACTTTATATTTCGCTCTTTATAAGGTGGACAGGGGGGATACTTATATGCTTTTAAAAGACTGTATAAGACCTGTAATGTGATATATCTAACTATATATGCTGTTTTGGCCTGTCAGTGTCCCTTTAATACAGGAGGCAGGTGCCAGCAGCAGATCAGCAGCAGTTAACCCCTCAGGTGCCGCACCTGAGGGGTTAACTGCCGCTGATCGAACCTTCTTGTCAGAGGCAGGGTGCCGGCTATGTGATTCTAATGCCGGCACCCGCCTTCTGTATTAAAGGTTAAAGAGGACCTTTCATGGGTCCAAACATTGTAAACTAACTATCAGGATATGTAGTGTGGAGCCCAGGGATCTCAGCACTTATTATTTCTGGACGCCACTCCGTTTGCCTGCTGTGGCGCACAGAGTCACATCCAGAGGGGGGGGGGGGGGGGGACTCATCTTCTTCCTGACTCTGACGCTCTGCGCTTTGATTGGACCGTGCTGCAGCCAGGGAGAAGGAATGCCCACTGAGAAAAAGGGTAGTCTCCTCCCCATTGCTCTGATGCTAGCAATTAGCGTACAGAGCTGGAGAATATACCGGGGGCCACAGCGGGCGAATGGAGCAGTGCCCAGGAATAATAGTAAGTGCAGTGAGATCCCTGGGCTTTTGTGGGCTGAGATTACGTTTTGATTGGTACTATTTTGAGGTGTGTATGACTTTTTAGTCGCTTGGTATTACAGTTTTGTTTTTTTTCTGATGAGAGGCATGGGGGTTCATATGAGGGCTGATGAGATTATATATGTAGATAGAGATATAGATCAGTAAATATATATCGCTACATATATCGATGTGACAGGAAGATCTGCCTGTGTGAGCTAGGAGATGATCATGTGACTGTTTGCATGCAAGGTTAGGTTGTGCAGAGCAAGCGCTGCAGTGCAGGGGGCGGGGAAGGGCAGATTATTCACGCCCACAAATATTCATGAGGGAGAGCTCAGCCATTGTTGTTACACGCCCTCACAGCTTTGCTGCAGCATGTACACACAGCAATAACAGAACCATGCAA
Organism: Bufo bufo; assembly: GCF_905171765.1. Lineage (NCBI taxonomy): Eukaryota > Metazoa > Chordata > Amphibia > Anura > Bufonidae > Bufo > Bufo bufo. The sequence continues at coordinate 537,769,820 of NC_053390.1, read as the reverse complement.
GGTGTAAGTATGTTTTTTTTTTAAAGAAATAAAGCTTAACTAATGTATATGGAAGCCCCGAGGAGTGTTATAATGTTTGTTTGTTTTTTCATTACTCGGATAACCCCTTTAAATAAAACCTTCTCATTTTGACCAGCCATTTACATGAAGGTCATTACTAAGAGATGTGACAATCAATAACCTGCACTTTCAGCCAGTTATATTTAGCTCTCTACACACATGGAAATAATGGGATCTGCAGTCAGAGGACATCTTACCATACCCCCATAAAAGAAGTCAGAGATCCACCATAGATCAAACACCTGCAAAGTTTCAAACTGGATTCCCATACCATCTATGCACATTTTTATACCGTGCCATATCTACTGCAAAATACTCTGGTAGGACACCCGTTCAGCTCAACGGGAGACATGGAACATGCTGTGTGGCACTTGCACTACCTAGAAATCGGAGCCTTCATGATCTCCTAGGAAAGCACGGTCCAGCTCCGGTCAAACCTTCTAACCATTTATAACAGACTCATTATTAAATACACAGGTTCAGGCTAATATCAATGGAGGCCTCATGTCTTCTCTCAGGAAAACCACAGACTGGACAGGCTGAGGTTTTCTCTCTCCTAAAGGGTTAGTCTTGCACATTGGGGGCATATAGCTAGGATATGTCCCCAATGTAGGTGCGGGCCTCACCATCCACACACTTTAGGCCTCTTTTAGCCAAGTTACTTGACTGGGCGAGTCTTATGTGAAAACTGGACCTGGGTGATGCTTGTTGACACTCTCTGCATGGCCCAGACGAATGTGAATTGGCCCATTGACTATTAAGGGTCAGTGTTTAGTCTGCTTTGCACAGACAGCACCCAGATGTGAACACTGTCCATCTGAATGAGTCCCGTCAGCCTTTCCTCCCAACCCCCTATACAGATGTACATGTAACTCGACCAAGTGTGCATGTGTTCTGAATGGGGAAAAGCCACTGCTAGACAGCTCGGCCAGTGGCTTATCACCCTAGTAGAACAAAGGATTGGGCATGTTGAAATCTCACATGCCCATTCCTTCTTTCCCCCGATATTCAGATGGTTGGTGGGGGTCAGCCGACATTCATCTAATGTGTCTAGCCTGCTCTTCAACAAGCTGATCGGTGGCGGTGCTGGGTGTCGGACCCCCGCCGATCTGATATTGATGATGACCTATCCTGAAAATGGGTCATCAATATTAAAATCCCGGAAAACCCCTTTAGGAATAGCAAACCATTATTCAACTGTCAATAAGGGCTCATGCACACGACCGTATGTATTTTGCAGTCCGCAAAAGATACGGAATGCACACGGATGTCATCCGTATTTTGCGGAACCGAACAGCTGGCCCCTAATAGAACAGTACTATCCTTGTCCGTAATGCGGACAATAATAGGACATGTTCTATTTTTTTGCGGAACGGAAATACGGACATACGGAAACAGAATGCACAAGGAGTAACTCTATTTTTTTGCGGACCTATTGAAGTGAATGGTTCCGCATACGGTCCGCAAAAAAAAAAAAACGGAACGGACACGGAAAGAAAATACGTCCGTGTGCATGAGCTCTAAAGGGAAGGGAAAGGCTGGTACCATTTTTGTCACTTTAAGGCTACATGTACACGACCGTATGTGTTTTGCGATCCGCAAAAAAAATATTAAAAAAAAACACGGATGACGTCCGTTTGGGATCCATTATTTTTTTAGCCGATCCATTGTATATGCCTATCCTTGTCCGCAAAACAGACAAGAATAGGACACACTCTATTTTTTTTCGCGGAATGGAACCAAGGACAACGGACGCGGAAAACAAACGGTTGACTATCCGCATTTTTTAACAGCTCCATAGAAATGAATGGGTCCGCATCCTACCCGCAAAAATAAAACCGAACGGACGCAGAAACAAAATACGCTCGTGTGCATGAGGCCTAAATATGAGAAAAAGTGAGAAGTGCCCTTGCCATTCAGCCACTGGTAAGTTCATCAAACTGATATCAAGTGTCAGGAAGGCCCTCCAAGCTGTAGTCTCAAATTGGGGGCAGGGGAGTTAAGTGGCCTGGTCTTTTCAGCTCTAATGGGTAGCTCCAACATGTGTAAACTATAGGGCTTCATTGTCCCTCTATGGATAGGTCAAGCAAACATCGAAGCTGTCCAACCAGAAGGATTTGCCGCAAATATAAAGAAGTCCAATCTACGGGACTATGAATTAAAAAATATCCTTATTTACATAAAGGCATCTGGTAAATTATATAAAGCTTGAAGTTATAGTTAGCATCTATTATAGCTTACATAGTGCCTTCAAATGGCACAACATGGTCAGAGTTAGATGACTATGCACAAGTACTTACATAAAAGAACAAGGAGATCACTGGGGAAAGGCAGGAATGTGAAGAGGGTAAGGCTACATTCACAGGACCATGCTCGGGCCAGGAGCCACATCTCTTGGACCCCATCATAGTGATTTATATACAGTCAGTTCCTATCGCATTGCGCGTCTATTGGACTGTACCCACATGATGACGTCAGGACAGTACAACAGACCAGGGACCAGATTAGATCAGGTTAGGGGAGCCGCGGTCTGTCCCAGAGAGGCAACCTGTGTTTCCCAAACCGGTCGTGTGAGTCGACCCCAATTCGAAAGGAAATGACTCCTGTTCCCAATCCTCATTTCTACTTAGACCTTTAGGCCTCTTTCACACGGGCGTTGCGGGAAAAGATGCGGGTGCGTTGCGGGAACATGCAATTTTTTCCGCGCGAGTGCAAAACATTGTAATGCGTTTTGCACTCGTGTGAGAAAAATTGCACATGTTTGGTACCAAAACCCGAACTTCTTCACAGAAGTGCGGGCTTGGGATCGGTGTTCTGTAGATTGCTATTATTTTCCCTTATAACCATGTTATAAGGGAAAATAATACATTCTGAATGCAGAATGCATAGTACAATAGGGCTGGAGGGGTAAAAAAAAAAAAAATAATTAACTCACCTTAGTCCACTTGATCGCGCAGCCCGGCTTCTCTTCTGTCTCCTCCTTTGCTGATTGCAGGAAAAGGACCTGTGGTGACGTCACTACGCTCGTCACATGGTCCATCACATGATCCATCACGTGATGACCGGAGTGACGTCACCACAGGTCCTTTTCCTGCAATCAGCAAAGGAGACAGAAAAGAAGCCGGGCTGCGCGATCACGTGGACTAAGGTGAGTTTAATTTTTTTTTTATTTTTTTTTTTAACCCCTCCAGCCCTATTTTACTATGCATTCAGAATGCTATTATTTTCCCTTATAACCATGTTATAAGGGAAAATAATAATGATTGGGTCTCCATCCCGATCGTCTCCTAGCAACCGTGTGTGAAAATCGCACCACATCCGCACTTGCTTGCGGATGCTTGCGATTTTCACGCAACCCCATTCATTTCTATGGGGCCTGCATTATGTGAAAAACGCACAAAGAGGAGCATGCTGCGATGTTCACGCAACGCACAAGTGATGCGTGAAAATCACCGCTCGTGTGCACAGCCCCATAGAAATGAATAGGTCGGTATTCAGTGCGGTTGCAATGCGTTCAACTCACACATCACATCCGCTCGGAAAACTCGCCCGTGTGAAAGGGGCCTTAAAGGTTCTCATCAGGATATCTTCATTGAATCTTCTAATTAGCATTTCTTTGAAATCTGATTTGACTAATTAGGGGGGATTAACAACCATAGCAATCAGGCTTTTGGGAGTAAAATAAACTGTCAAGAAAGGCAGGGAGGAAGAAGATGCCCGCAGGCACCAGCCTTTATATGGGAACTGATTATAATGAGAAGAATTCAGAATTATATAAGAAGCGGAAGACGTAATGCCTTCTGAAAGTAATACTGTGTATTAGTAGTGTCCTTCCATTAGTTTTTTTGGGGGGTTTACGGCGCCAAACACAACTGATATATGTGTAGCGCACAGATCTGGCATCCATAAACATAACGTGGAGCGTTTTTCTATCCGGCACTATTTGACATCCGCCATCATAAGTGATGTGCTGAATGTATGTGAACGAACCCATAGAAAACTACGGGATCAGTTCTAGCTTCAGGGTAACTGAGCTGGATCGCCAGACACATGTGAAGGGGGCATTAGCACTGCCATATACTGCTTTGTAGAGCTTTATGCTTGCGCTGTGAAACCGTATACACTGGAAATTGTCTGAGCTATACGGGCCGAGCCGACACCTCAACTGTCTGAGCTATACGGGCCGAGCCGACACCTCAACTGTCTGAGCTATACGGGCCGAGCCGACACCTCAACTGTCTGAGCTATACGGGCCGAGCCGACACCTCAACTGTCTGAGCTATACGGGCCGAGCCGACACCTCAACTGTCTGAGCTATACGGGCCGAGCCGACACCTCAACTGTCTGAGCTATACGGGCCGAGCCGACACCTCAACTGTCTGAGCTATACGGGCCGAGCCGACACCTCAACTGTCTGAGCTATACGGGCCGAGCCGACACCTCAACTGTCTGAGCTATACGGGCCGAGCCGACACCTCAACTGTCTGAGCTATACGGGCCGAGCCGACACCTCAACTGTCTGAGCTATACGGGCCGAGCCGACACCTCAACTGTCTGAGCTATACGGGCCGAGCCGACACCTCAACTGTCTGAGCTATACGGGCCGAGCCGACACCTCAACTGTCTGAGCTATACGGGCCGAGCCGACACCTCAACTGTCTGAGCTATACGGGCCGAGCCGACACCTCAACTGTCTGAGCTATACGGGCCGAGCCGACACCTCAACTGTCTGAGCTATACGGGCCGAGCCGACACCTCAACTGTCTGAGCTATACGGGCCGAGCCGACACCTCAACTGTCTGAGCTATACGGGCCGAGCCGACACCTCAACTGTCTGAGCTATACGGGCCGAGCCGACACCTCAACTGTCTGAGCTATACGGGCCGAGCCGACACCTCAACTGTCTGAGCTATACGGGCCGAGCCGACACCTCAACTGTCTGAGCTATACGGGCCGAGCCGACACCTCAACTGTCTGAGCTATACGGGCCGAGCCGACACCTCAACTGTCTGAGCTATACGGGCCGAGCCGACACCTCAACTGTCTGAGCTATACGGGCCGAGCCGACACCTCAACTGTCTGAGCTATACGGGCCGAGCCGACACCTCAACTGTCTGAGCTATACGGGCCGAGCCGACACCTCAACTGTCTGAGCTATACGGGCCAAGCCGACACCTCAACTGTCTGAGCTATACGGGACGAGCCGATACCTCAACAGGAATACTGTATACAACGCTCCATGCATCAAAATGAATACTACCTTGTTACCTATAGTAACTAATCCATTAACATTTTGGAAAAAAGCACTCGAATGGTTAAAAAGTTTTCGTTAATTCTGATAATAATGACCTATCCTCAGCATAGGTTATAAGACCGGCAGGGGTCTGACACCCGGGACCCCCCGCTGATCAGCAGTGTGGAGGAGGCCGCGGCATTCTGGTGAGGCCTGCAGCCTCCTCGGAGCTTACCAGGCACCGCAGCGTCCATTGGATAGCGGCTGTGGTTGCTATTTCAGCCCAATCCCATTCACCTGAATGGGACTGAGCTGCACCGAGGACACGTGACGTCACTGGCCTTGTAAAAGGCCTCTTCAAACAGCTGATCAGCGGGGACGCTGGGAGTCGGACTCCCAACGATCTGATATTGATGACCTATCCTCAGGTCCAGTGCTCTTCTCTGTTCTTCTGCAGCTGTCTGTGCATGCGTAGTGCATGTGACCACTGCAGCCAATCACACTCAGTTTTTTGTTTTTTTTCCAGGCATTTTTGCACACTTTGGGGCAGAGCAGATTGTGGTGCAATTCTGACACAAAAAGGCCCATCTTAGTTCATGCCCTTCTGTAGAGAAGCTCTCCCCCCTTTTTGAGAAAACCATAAAAAAAATTATAAAAAAATTAAAATAAAAATTGCCGCGCCAAACCTAGACTCTAAGTGCAGACACATTAGTAAACGCTTGTGTGTCCTACATTTGATCCTTTGATATTTCCCATAGACCTTCTGCTAATATCTGGTGCTTTACAGCAAAACATATGCTGGAAAAGATGCAAAAAACGACACTAAGGGCTCATGCACACGACTGTATGTATTTTGCAAACCACAAAACATGGATCTGAAAAAAAAAAAAAAAAAAACGAATGACAACAGTATTGCATCAGTTTTTTATTTTTTTTTGCAGATCCATTGTAACAATGCCGCGAAACGGCCAAGAATAGGACATGTTCTATTTTTTTTTTGCGGAACGGCCATGCGAACATACGGAGTCATTTCATTTTTTTATTTTTTTTTGCGGACCCATTGAACTGAATGGTTCCACATACAAACCTGTAAAAAAACAGAACGGAAAAAAAATACGTTCATGTGCATGAGCCCTAAGAAACACGTGAAAGCAGCCTAAGGGTCCATTCATTTTGGGTCCGCATTCGTTCCGCAATTTGCGGACCCATTTACTTTCAATGGGGCTGGAACAAATGCAAATCCGCATTTCCGGAATCCGCATTTTCGGGATCCGCAATTCCGTTTCTGAAAAAAATAGAACATGTCCTATTCTTGTCCGCAATTGCGGACCAGAAAAGGCATTTTCTATCATAGTGTCTGTGATGTGCGGTCCTTAAATTGCGGATCGCACATTGCAGGTGTCGGTGTTTTGCGGATCTGCAAAACACTTCCGGACGTGTGAATGGACCCTTAAGCATACGCTTAAAAAAAGAAATAAAAATTTTAACATTAAATCATTTGAGCTAATTTGAAACTACTGTATGCCAGCGAACACATCCGCAGATAAATGTACATGTTTGCCACGGACTACAATAAAAAAATGCATTGCACTGGATCCTTTTTTTTTTTGTTTTATAAAATTATGGACACTTTGGGATGTATTGCCAAGCATCCCAGTCAAATATACAACAGTGCACCCTTCAAACATTTGCTTACGGGCACGTTGGCCTACACATCGTTTCTATGCAAATAACCCATGAAACGCTAATTCAGATAAGATGACTATTACAAGCATAAATCAGAAGATGAGACTTCCCAAAGCAGTTATGTTCTTATGCTGGAAGGTCTCATTTAGCACTTTAGGAGGTGTCACTATTGTACGGATTTATCATGCTGAAAGGAAGGAAGAAGCAGACGCTGCGGGCGTGCCGCTGACATCAGAGATGACATCCTGGTCAAACCCTATGTCCTTCTTCCTGTCACTAAAAGACGTCTGGTGATTAACCATTAAAGGGAACCTGTCATCAACTTTATGCTGGTCTATAAAAATATCACATGATCTAACCTGTCAGATGAATGTTGTAAATAACAAAAAATAAAAACGGTGCCAAAACAGCTATTTCTTGTTATCTTGCCTCACAAAAAGTGTAATATAGAGCAACCAAAAATCATATGTACCCTAAACTAGTACCAACAATACTGCCACCCTATCCTGTAGTTTCTAAAACGGGGCCACTTTTTTGGAGTTTCTACTCTAGGGGTGCATCAGGGGGGCTTCAAATGGGACATGGTGTAAAAAAAAAAAACAGTCCAGCAAAATCTGCCTTCCAAAAACCGTATGGCATTCCTTCCCTTCTGCGCCCTGCCGTGTGCCCGTACAGTAGTTTACGACCACATATGGGGTGTTTATGTAAACTACAGAATCAGGGCCATAAATATTGTTTGGCTGTTAACCCTTGCTTTGTAACTGGAAAAAAAATTATGAAAATGAAAATCTGCCAAAAGAGTGAAATTTTGAAATTGTATCTCTTTTTTCCATTAATTCTTGTGGAACACCTAAAGGGTTAACAAAGTTTGTAAAATCAGTTTTGAATACCTTGAGGGGGGTAGTTTATAGAATGGGGTCATTTTTGGGTGGTTTCTATTATGTAAGCCTCGCAAAGTGACTTCAGACCTGAACTGGTCCCTAAAAGTTGGGTTTTTGAAAATTTCTGAAAAATTTCAAGGATTTGCTTCTAAACTTCTAAGCCTTGTAACATCCCCAAAAAATAAAATATCATTCCCAAAATGATCCAAACATGAAGTAGACATATGGGGAATGTAAAGTAATAACTATTTTTGGAGGTGTTACTATGTATTATAGAAGTAGAGAAATTGAAACTTGGAAATTTGCTATTTTTTAAGTTTTTTGGTAAATTTGGTATTTTTTTTATAAATAAAAATGTATTTTTTTTACTTCATTTTACCAGTGTCATGAAGTACAATATGTGACGAAAAAACAATCTCAGAATGGCCTGGATAAGTCAAAGCGTTTTAAAGTTATCAGCACTTAAAGTGACACTGGTCAGATTTGCAAAAAATGGCCAAGTCCGTAAGGTGAAATAGGGCCGAGTCCTTAAGGGGTTAAAATGTATGGCCTCTGGCGAGGTGAAATGTGTTCGAGACTTCAGAGAATAACGTTGGCATTCGATTTTTAAACTTAAAAACCATTTTAAAACAGAAATGCGAAGTCGGCTTCCGTACCGGAGCCGACTTTGGATCCAAGTTTTAAAATGGTTCGAAGTCTGAAGTTATTCACCGGAGTCCAGCGAGACTTCTGAGCAGGGTGGATAAAAATCAATGATTTTAAAAAAAAAAGGATTTTTTTGATTTAAATCAGATTTTTTTAAAATATAAAATGCTTTTTGAGGAAAATATATTACCATCCAAAGGTTATTCCATCATGAAATAAAGATTCGTTTTTTAATTATGTAGAATAAGGCTGTACGTGGACTCCCATATTGTTGAATGGATTAGGCAGTGGCTGAGGGACAGACAGAGGGGTTGTAGTCAATGGAGTATATTCAGACCAAGGTCTTGTTACCAGTGAGGTACCTCAGGGATCTGTTCTGGGACCCATATTGTTTAATATCTTTGTCAGCGAAATTGCAGAAGGCCTCGATGGTAAGGTGTGTCTTTTTGCTGATGACACAAAGATTTGTAACAGGGTTGATGTTCCTGGAGGGATACACCAAATGGAAAAGGACTTAGGAAAACTAGAGGAATGGTCAAAAATCTGGGAACTAAAATGTAATGTTGATAAGTGCAAGATAATGCACCTGGGGCGTAAAAACCCAAGAGCAGAATATAAAATCAGTGATACAGTCCTAACCTCAGTATCTGAGGAAAGGGATTTAGGGATCATTATTTCAGAAGACTTAAAGGTAGGCAGACAATGTCATAGAGCAGCAGGAAATGCTAGCAGAATGCTTGGGTGTATAGGGAGAGGCATTACTAGTAGAAAGAGGGAGGTGCTCATGCCGCTCTACAGAGCACTAGTGAGACCTCATTTGGAGTATTGTGCGCAGTACTGGAGACCATATCTCCAGAAGGATATAGATACTCTAGAGAGAGTTCAGAGAAGAGCTACTAAACTAGTACAGGGATTGCAGGATAAAACTTTACCAGGAAAGATTAAAGGACCTTAACATGTATAGCTTGGAAGAAAGACGAGACAGAGGGGATATGATAGAAACTTTTACATACATAAAGGGAATCAACAAGGTAAAAGAGGAGAGAATATTTAAAAGAAGAAAAACTGCTACAAGAGGACATAATTTTAAATTAGAGGGGCAAAGGTTTAAAAGTAATATAAGGAAGTATTACTTTACTGAGAGAGTAGTGGATGCATGGAATAGCCTTCCTGCAGAAGTGGCAGCTGCAAATACAGTGAAGGAGTTTAAGCATGCATGGGATAGGCATAAGGCCATCCTTCATATAAGATAGGGCCAGGGGCTATCCATAGTACTCAGTATATTGGGCAGACTAGATGGGCCAAATGGTTCTCATCTGCCGACACATTCTATGTTTCTATAGGTGTAATTTTTTTGGTAAATAAATTCCATTAATCCATTCACAATGTCATGCTCTTCCATAGGTTTTTGTAAGATTATTGGCCACTTTCTCTGCCTACAAGATATTATCACAAATGCTTGGTTTACTTTTGCAGTTCTCAAAACTGAATTTGACTCAGCAGAGATCACATGCCTCTTCTTCACAGCAAAAATGTTATAACATGAACAGAGTTGAGAAAAATACCTTAATCCTAACTTCTACAAACCTATGAATGCAGAATCAACCTAATCAAACTAATATGAAAAGTTGTTTAAATCCTCATCTACTTGCATATTATAAAAGTTACACCATCAAGAATTTGTCTTTATGTAGAAAACTATGATTTAAAAAAAGCCTTACTGACTAGGGATTTAAATCATTTTGATTTAAATCAAATCCACCCTGCTTCTGAGATAACGAATTGCCCTAGCTGGAGCCCATACATTTGCATGCAGTACAGAGACGGATCTCCGTACAGCATTCAAGCGAAGTTTTGAGCGAATCGACTTTAGATCTTGGATCTGAAGCTTGATTCGCTCAACACTAGTAATAACCATTCTGAAACATTTATTCTTATGGCTATTTCTTTATTATTTCTGCTAGAAGTGATGAATGAATTGCTATCCGTTTGCAATAAGGGTCCAGTTGGGTGTTTCCAGTTGGGGGGGGGGGGGTGTCCCCGCACAGTCTGATACTGGCAGCACTGATTGAATAGTATCAGACTGTGCAGGGACACACCCTCTACTGGTAACACCCAACTGGACCTTCATTGCAAACTGGTAGCAATACATTCAGAACTTCTAGCAGGAATGGAGAGATGCAGGTAGCTGCTAAAACAGACATGTCAGGAGAGGCTACAGGCCAACCCACTTATGGCTTTGGATCGAAAAAAAACAAACAAAAAAAAAACAAAACACAACAACACACAACATATCAAAAACTGCCACAAAACGGTGAATACACCCTAAGGGCTTGTTCACACCAACGTGCCGTATTTTGCGGTCCGCAAAACACAGATGTCGCCTGTGTGCCTTCCGCAATTTGCGGAACGGACGGCCCTTTATAGAAATGCCTATTCTTGTCCGCCAAACGGACAAGAATAGGACCAGACTCATAAGTTTTGCGGGGCAACGGATGCGGACAGCACGCGGAGTGCTGTCCGCATCTTTTGCGGCCCCATTGAAGTGAACGAGTCCGCACCCGAGCCGCAAAAAATGCGTCTCAGGTGGGGAACCAAACCACGGTCGTGTGAATGAGCCCTAACAGTTGAATTTTGCTTGAAAGGGTCTTTTTTCATGCAACAGCACTACCCTAGCCCATGGGCTGTGCTTGGCTCTGCAGCTCAACACCATTCAATTCAATGAATGGCAAAACCAGACACAGCCCATGAGCAAAAGCAGTACTGTTTCTGAAAGAAAAAAAAAGAAAAAAGAAAAAAGAAAAAAGGCGCTTTTTATTTTTCAAATCCTGGACAACGCCTTTTATTTTCATCTACAGATGGGCCCAGAAAATCCTTATGCCGAAAATCTCAACGAAAACAGCAGAAAAAAATTGCGCTATTTGTGTTTTTGTGGATTTTCTGTTTATATTCACAACCCCTTTTAAGTCTATGGGGGGGGGGGGGGGGATCACTATATAAGCTGTTGAATCACACAATCGGCATAGCAGGTCAATTTCGGCATGTTCAAAATATGCAATGTGTACAAGAGATTTGGCAAATCTCAGTCCCTTTGCTGGTACTGTATCATGCTGGGTTTTTCCCAAAGAAAAAAAACCCATCATGAGTGATCGCACAGTATTATAAACAGTATACTAGGTTTTTAAAAATCCCAAGCTGTGAGTTTACATGATGCCTAAGTGATGATGAAAGCACTAGAAACAATTTAGGAGGGCTGAACATTCCCACATTAAAGTGACAAGCAATTCCTCAAAGTGAAGATTACCAATAACAGCTGTGCATTAGAGTGTGGGAACCCGGCTGAGGGAGCGAGCGGGCCCCTGGAAGCCCGACATCATGTCACCTCCTGTACAGACATATTCCTGATGTGGGGGACCCCAATTACAGCAACTGCAGCCATACCCAGCCAACATAATAAAAATACTACAAAAAGAAGGGCCCAGATGGTGGAAGCCTAGCCAGTGGCGGATTTTCCACCCACAATTCTGCTGTGGAGTTACTACAACCTCATCCTCGCCTTACAAGTACCGTTCTCTGTTATCAGCCAATTCAGGTGGGCAAGAGGCTGACTGCAGGACAATGTCTCCTCCATGATCACTATGTGAACCCACTTAACACAGTCCCTGATTTACTAACTGTCTGCTCCTAGAATCTAAAAAGTGGTACAAAATGGCGTAATGTGGTGCAACTAGGGTTTCTACACTCCCCTCCCCCCACACACTGATTTGCTCAAAAGGGGCTTAATGAGAAGGGGTGGGGCTTCACATGAAAGGGGGCAGGGTCTAAATTGTGACATTTTGTGCCAACATTGTGCCACAATTCTGTCACAAAAAAGCCAACCAATAGTTGGCTTACTTTACAACACCAGGTTTATCGTCCAGCCTGAACCCCTGTGATAAATCTGGTACAGGTCTAGACGCCGGTCTAAAATTATACAAGCTACGGGATTAGTGAATTGGGGGCCACTATCTGGACCACTTAAGGAGACACTTCTTATTGGCCCACCAATACCTAGACATAACAGCCTAAAAAGTAAAGCTGGCCATACATTTCAGACAATGGGGGAGATTTAGCAAAATGGTGCAAAGGAAAACTGGCTTAGTTGCCCATAGCAGCCAATCAGATTCCAACTTTCATTTTCCAAAAGAGCTCTGAACAAAAGGTGGAATCCGATTGGTTGCTGCTATGGGCACCTAAACCAGGTTTTGTTAAATCTACCCCAACAATTAGCTGCATCGCGGCCGATCAGTCGTCTGTGGGATTGTTTGTGGTAACGATCCCACCAGCCATATGCCAGACTGAGGCCTCTTTCACACGAGCGTGACAGATTGGCTCCGGATGCGTTCAGTGAAACTCGCACCATTTTGCAAGCAAGTTCAGTCAGTTTTGTCTGCGATTGCGTTCAGTTGTTCAGGATTCAGTGCAGGTGCTACGCGTTGACGTCACCCATTGCGCCCACGTGGAAAACTTGCTCGTGTGAAAGGGGCCTAAGGGTCCATTCACACGTCCGTAAGGCCCCTTTCACAGGAGCGAGTTTTCCCACGCGGGTGCAATCCGTGACGTCAACGCATTGCACCCACACTGAATCCTGACCCATTCATTTAATTTCATTTTTTTCACGCATCAGTTCTGAGTTGCGTGAAAAACGCAGCATGTTCTATATTCAGCGTTTTTCACGCAGCCCTGGCCCCATAGAAGTGAATGGGGCTTCAGTGAAAAACGCATTGCATCCGGAAGCAAGTGCGGGTGCGATGCGTTTTTCACTGATGGTTGCTAGGAGATGTTGTTTGTAAACCTTCAGTTTTTTATCACTTGCATGAAAAACGCTTTGCACTTGCGTGGAAAAAAAACGACAAAACTGACTGAATTTGCTTGCAAAATGGTGCGAGTTTCACTGAACGCACCCTGAACCTAATCCGTCATGCTCGTGTAAAAGAGACCTAAGTGTTTTGCCGTCCTCAAATTGTGGTTCCACAAAACACAGATACCGGCCGTGTGCGTTCCGCATTTGTCCGGCCCTATGACAGAAATGCCTATTCTTGTCTCTCTCTTTTTTGCGGGGCCGCGGAACGGAAGTACGGATGCGGAAAGCACATGGTGTGCTGTCCGCATCTTTTGCGGCCTCATAGATATGAATGAGTTTGTGCCTGTTCCGCAGAATTGTGGAACGGATGCGGTCCCAGAATTACAGACCCTAAACGGGGTAACCAGGGAGTACGTTTTTTTTTTTTTTTTTTTAAATGACCCCCTGGTCCTTGAGCACAGTGACAAATAATTGTCTGAACTATGCCATATACATGCAGTTTCGGCCGACAACAGCCAAAATTTTCCAGCATGGCTAGTTACATTTTCACCCATCGCGAACAATCGTTTGCACCAGTTTTTCCAAATGAGTCGACTGAAATCGTCAACCTTTTCTCGCGTACGCACTGCGATGTCTCCTGGAACATTCGCCTACGGAGGACAGTAACCGTTCTCACAGCCTGCACTTCTGTAAGTTGGAGAACTGGAGCGACAGCCGGGAAAGTACCGTACGACTCCGTGGACGGAGACTTCCCCGTGTAAAACCGCCAGGGTTATTTCTGTCTCAGCCTACACAGCGCAGATAGCCAGACTGTATTCAGGGAGGAAATGATAACTGTTTGTCCAAGGGCTGGATGAGGGGGGAAGCTGAGCGGGATGGGGTGAGGCCTCTCCATCCGGCCACCGCAGCCAACAAAGGGATGCCTTCACATCTCAGATTGTAACCTCTAACACCTCCTCTGGCTGCAATACTAGGAGCCCATGCCAAACCACAAGCGCCCCTCGTTACCAGGGGGGACGAAGCTTGGACCACACCCTTCCACTACAAGTCCCAACATCTCCTTTCCTGAAGTCAGAAATTTGGGGCTTTTTAAATCGGACGTTTCACCCCCACATCTTCATCAGTGGAAAAAGAAGACAAAAATACCTGCCTTTTTTTGCATCAGGCAGGATGTCACTCACAGCGGTATTCAGACTGCTAGCTCTTGGGTTCATCTAGAATTCTATTCGCCTGGCACACCTTCTGCTCACCCACATACCCTGGCACACTCCATGAAAATCCACTCCTGTGCATGGGCACCTGGCAGCCCATCTAGGTGCATGCCCTGCACGGATCCGTTATATAACTCACTCCTACGCTTTATATAAAAAGACAGACATTCTCTGCTCATCCTCCTCGGATTGTAGCGCTTTCCACTGCAGGATGGGATCGTACAGGACAAAGGAGCAGCACTGATGGACGAGGCGAGGAAATACAATGAAAACCAGAGGCATGCAACTTACGGTCTGCCTGCCCACTGCCACTGCCATGCTGCTGTCCTGCGGGTGCTAGAGGAGGAGAGGGACGGCGGAGCCAGAGCATGCGATCCAGCTGCACACAGCACTGACTGCAGCTCCTCCAGCGCTGGAGGAACATGGCCACCACGGGGGAGGAGGGGTCGCGCAACTCACCAAAGGGGGAGGGGAGTCCAGGCCCTGGAAAGCGCACAGCGGCGGAGAGCGGCCGCACGTTTACCTCAGCCCCGAGGTTTAGGGGGTTGGATATCGTGCCCCGTTACTCCCGGCCTGCTTCACAGTCACTCAGGATGGCGGAGGCGTCTAACACAGCAGGGACTGTACGGAGCACCCCCCTTTACACAATGGTGGCGCCTGTGTTGCTGAGGAATACTCGTCTGTGGTACCGTGTGACTGACAGGAGTCTATGTCATATAGCGCCAACGTGTTCTGTGGCGCATAGACTACTTCATACATTATTGGTGCCTCTACTTCAGTCCCTCCATTCACTGCTATGGGAGGTAAAGAAACAGCAAAGCCATGGCCCCTCAGATGGTTAGAAGACAGTCTGCAGGATCAACCCTGTTAAACCAGACATACTGCCTGGTAGGGTTGGTCATGCTGGTTAAGAAGATACCTGTCTTGTGTAAATCAGTGTTGGCTTTCTTAAAGAGCACCTGTTCTTGTGGTAGGTGCGGGTCCTTAGCTCTCCAATGCTGGCCGTGCTCCTTGGTGCACTGAAGTCCTCATTTGCATAAAGAATTGAAGGGCATCTCTCAGCAGATTTGTGCCTCTAGAACAGGCTGACCTGTTATATGTGCGCTTGGGGCTGAGGGCATCTGTGTTGGTTCCATGTTCATATGTGCCTGCATTACTGAGAATAGTGATGTTTATATGCAAATGAGCAAAGGGGGCGTTACCATTACACCTGGAGGCTCTGCTCTCTCTGCAGCTGCTGTGTCCTCTGCACTTTGATTGACAGGTCCGGACATGATAACATTTTCTGGACCTGTCAAAGTGCAGAGGGCGCTGCCGATGTAATGAGAGCAAAGCCTCTAGGAGTAACAGTAACGCCCCCATTGCTCCTAAAGGCTCATTTGCATATATTAAAACATCACTATTCTCAGCAATGCAGGCACATATGAACATGGGACCAACACAGATGCCTTCAGCTGCCAAGCGCACATGGAACAGGTCAGCCAGTTTCATAGGCACAAATCTGCTAAGAGATGCCCTTAAATTTTTTATGCAAATGAGGACTTCAGTGCACCAAGGAGCACGGCCAGCATTGTGCACCGAGGTCTAGGACCCGCCCCTCAGTGCACTGTCCCACCTCTGGGACCCGCACCTACCACAAGAACTGAGCGGTGGCTGGAGGACCAAGCGCTCTCCCCATACAAGTGAATAGGAGTGCGCCACGCTTTGAGTGGCCACCGCTCCCATTCATTTCTATGGGGCCGACAGAAATAATGAGCTAGCGGCGCTATTTTGGCTGCCACATAGAAATGAATGGAGGGCGCCCTCCAGCACCTTTCCCCGCTCTGTTCTGCAGAGGTGGGACCCGCACCTATCAGACAGTGATATGCCCCCATTGTCTGTGATGGGACAAGCCCTTTAGGTTGATCAGCTGTGTATAGAGACTTAATGGCAGTGCTCCTTGGAAAAATAATAATATGCAAAGATGTATCTCGCACCAGGGAAAGAAAACCGTCTCCATAGTGGTTTCCTATGGGTCAATGTCTGATGTAGTGTGGGAGAAAACTGGATTGGCCACTAGGAGGATGTAGAAACTCCATGCAGATATTACCACCCAGAGCTTCCACCACACATTACCACCTTGGCTGTAACAGGAGACTGCACGCCACCATGTTATATACAGGCTTCACTATTCATTACATGTCTACACCAATCAGCCAGAAACAATGGCATTGCCACCACGGACTGCGGCTGGATCTCCGCCGGTCCCCATTATAGTGGGCATTCAGGCAGTTTCTAGACTGCTCCCTGCCAGAGCTGTCATGTGCTGGAGTGAAACTAGCCTAACCTGGCAGCTAAAAAAGTATAGCTCACTGTGCTGCACTGTTTTCTGTGTCTCCCATTCACTAATATGTGAGGTATGGAAGCAGCATAGCGCAGCCTGCTCAGCTATCCCTGGAACAGTCTGGTCATCCTGGCTGCAGCATACAATAGGTCAGGGAGGGCCAACCTGCGGCTCTCAAGCTGTTGCAAAACTACAACTCCCAGCATGCAAAGACTGCCTACAGCTATCAGCCTACAGCAGGGCATGGTGGGAATTGTAGTTTTACAACAGCTGGAGAGCCGCAGGTTGGCCATCCCTGGAATAGGTAGTACAATTTCAGCTATGCATGGCTGAGGTGGGAATACCCCTTTAATTTTATATATGAGCCATTATCAATGAGGATCTGAAGAAAATCTTGAGCGAAACACCAAAGTTGCATGACCTCCATATCCCCACTGACAGGCCTATGTTATAAAGTTTGATAAAAATTCAAGTACCTTGTAAGTAAAATATTGATCACAGTGAGTTTAACGATAGCTCTCATGCTGCAGTCGGACGTTCCGTTGCAGGGAAATTCATACATGTATTATTATGCTAACGAGGTACTTGGGGCACCAAGGGGCAGGCCTAGCCCCTCGGAGCACCGCTCCATCTCCTCCTCTCCCCCATTGACTGACAGGGCCAGGCATACTCACTGTTCCAATCTCACACATGGCAAGAGTGCAATCGGAGCATGCACAGTTGATGTCATTCAGTTGAGACCCACACCTATCTCCAGGCCCCCAAAAGTGAAGGAGAGTGCACCATGCATGTGTGGTGTGCCCAAGTCCCACAGACATGAATGGAGAGCGTACGCATGTACGGCCACTGCTGCATTCACTTCTATGGGACTTCTGGAGATAGCCGAGCCACTGTTCTGCTATTTTCAGCAGTCTCATAGAAATGAATGGAGAGTGGCTGCTCGTCCACTTTCACAGGTGGGACCCGCACCTATCTGACATCGGTGGCATATTCTAGCCTCCAATGACACACCTCTTTAAGGCACCCTGCTGAACACGTATATATCACAGTGATCGCTCGGCCACAGAGACAGCCTCCTTGGCTGTTTAACCCCTTAGATGCCGCAGTCAACAACAGCTGCAACATCCAAGGTTTTTGACTGAAATATGGAGCTCCTTCGATCAGCCCATCTTCACAATGTGATTTTGGGCATCACTGGGTTTATAGACAAAATTGAGAAATCTATTTGCGTGTCCATTGTAATGAAAATGATAAAATTCCTGTGTGGATAAATGATTGAAATTAAGACGGAAACACTTTAGATGAGCCAGCTATAATTACATTCATCGGGCTGGATCTATTAAGGCATCAGAGGCCATGAGTCAGCTAAGGGTACGTCCGTGTGACGTCACGAAGGGGTGTCAACGTAGTGTCCTCACTAATGCAGAAATAAATTGACCCACATTACAGACATACTAGGCCTGCGTTGTGAAGGGCATATGGTAATGAGAAGAGATGTTCCTATCTTCACTGCACGCTACATTACACAAATATGTGCCTGCGTGTGCAACAACTCGATTAAGGCCATATACCACCTATGTAACCCTGGTGCCAATATTGCATGAGTGGCATTGTTTCCTGGCATGGCTGCAGATATTATTCAAAATGCAGCATGCAACGGAAGTTGGATTGCATCTCTGTGTGCGATCAACCTGGAAAGCTTACGTAGGGGACCACCACAGCAGAGGATCATCTGCAGTCTAATAACGTATAGCTATGAAGAATGACCACAACATGCTGGCCATGCACATGGTCTCCCCCATAAAAAGGCATGCATATGCCGCTGCTAGATACTTCTAGAGGTGACATTGATCACCTGGGGGAACAGAGGATCAGGTGAGATGAAATCCAAAAAGACAGATCCTTCATTCTGAAGGTGACCCAATGCAAAGAGTCATTGGCCAATCCTCTACAGGTGCCTTCACACTTGAAAGAATTTGTTGCAGAAAATTTCTGCAATGGAAAATCAGTTCCATTCATCTAACTGGGTGGGGCATGCAGTAATCCATTTGAGTGAATGGAACTGATTTTCAGTCGCAGAAATGTTTTGCAACACCATAAACAGGATTTACCCCTGTCCATAGGATAGTTGGACCTCTCAATGATCTTAGGGTTGGGAGAAAAGAATTGATTGTGGAGAAGCCCCTCTAACCCCTTTGCTACCAGCTTCGTACATGTACGGCGCTGGGCAAATATGGTGCTCGCTCGTGCGTGCGTCATGGCCAGCGGGTCTCCGCTGTTTCAAACAGCAGAGACCCGCAGTTAATGACCACGACCAGCAACAATGCCGATCGCGGTCAATAAAGCCTTTAGATGCTGTGCTCAAGTGAGTCACAGCATCTAAAGGGTGAAAAACCCAGAAGCTTGCGGGTTTCTAACCGGCATCCTCTGCGGCCAATGAAGATGCCGGTGATTGATTTTAATGGGCTGGGTCTCGCTGAATAGACCCAGGGCATTAATGCTGCAATTCTTTTTTTGACCAGCAGGTGGCAAGCCAACATAAAAAATGAGCAATTCTGAACAATTAATGAATGTAAAAAATGTCTAATCAGAATTTAAAAAAGAAATGTATTTTGTAGGTTGAAATACGAGCTTCAAAGTCGTAAAAAATAAATAAAAAATATATAAAGAATGTAAAAAAAATAAAAGTTTAAATCACCCCCTTAGAATAAAAAAAAATACATAAATAACAAAAAAAATAAACATCATGGGTATCAACGCAACCGAAAACGCCCGTACTATTAACCACCTCAGCTCCCCTAGCTTAAACCCTCTTAATGACCAGACCACTTTTTACAATTCTGCACTACACTACTTTCACGGTTTATTGCTCGGTCATACAACTTACCACCCAAATGAATTTTACCTCCTTTTCTTCTCACTAATAGAGCTTTCATTTGGTGGTATTTCATTGCTGCTGACATTTTTACTTTTTTTGATATTAATCAAAATTGACCAAAATTTTTGCAAAAAAATGTAATTTTTCACTTTCTGTTGTAAAATTTTTCAAATAAAACTACATTTCGATATAAATTTTTCTCTAAATTTATTGTTCTATATGTCTTTGATAAAAAAAAATGCAATAAGTGTATATTTATTGGTTTGGGTAAAAGTTATAGCGTTTACAAACTATGGTGCAAAAAAATTAATTTACGCACTTTGACTTTCTGAGCACTTGTCATTTTTCCTGAGGTTCTACAATGCCCAGACAGTAGAAACACCCCACAAATGACCCCATTTCGGAAAGTAGACACCCTAAGGTATTCGCTGATGGGCATAGTGAGTTCATGGAAGTTCTTATTTTTTGTCACAAGTTAGCGGAAAATGATTTTATTTAAATTTTTTTCTTACAAAGTCTTATATTCCACTAACTTGTGACAAAAAATATAATTTTACATGAACTCGCCATGCCCCTCATGAAATACCTTGGGGTGTCTTCTTTCCAAAATGGGGTCACTTGTGGGGTATTTATACTGCCCTGTGAAATCGTAAAGGTACTCATTGGAATTTGGGCCCCTTTGCGCACCTAGGCTGCAAAAAAGTGTCACACATGTGGTATCGCCGTACTCAGGAGAAGTAGGGCAATGTGTTTTGGGGTGTATTTTTTACATATACCCATGCTGGGTGAGATAAATATCTCTGTAAAAGACAACTTTTCCCATTTTTTTATACAAAGTTGTCATTTTGGAAAGAAGACACCCCAAGGTATTCCGTGAGGGGCATGGCCAGTTCCTAGAATATATATTTTTTTTGGCACAAGTTTTACATGAACTCGGCATGCCCCTCACGAAATACCTTGGGGTGTCTTCTTTCCAAAATGGGGTCACTTGTGGGGTATTTATACTGCCCTGGCATTTTAGGGGACCTAAAGCGTGAGAAGTAGTTTGGAATCCAAATGTGTAAAAAAAATGCCCTGTGAAATCGTAAAGGTACTCATTGGAATTTGGGCCCCTTTGCGCACCTAGGCTGCAAAAAAGTGTCACACGTGGTATTGCCGTACTCAGGAGAAGTAGGGCAATGTGTTTTGGGGTGTATTTTTACATATACCCATGCTGGGTGAGATGAATATCTCTGTAAAAGACAACTTTTCCCATTTTTTTATACAAAGTTGTCATTTTACAGAGATATTTTCTCACCCAGCATGGGTATATGTAAAAAGACACCCCAAAACACATTGCCCTACTTCTCCTGAGCCCGGCGATACCACATGTGTGACACTTTTTTGCAGCCAAGATGCGCAAAGGGGCCGAAAGTCCATTGAGTACCTTTTAGGAGGGCATTTTTATGCATTTGGATTCCAGACTTCTTCTCACGCTTTAGGGCCCCTAAAATGCCAGGGCAGTATAAATACCCCACAAGTGACCCCATTTTGGAAAGAAGACACCCCAAGGTATTCCGTGAGGGGCATGGCGAGTTCATGTAAAATTTTATTTTTTGTCACAAGTTATGCCCCTCAGCGAATACCTTGGGGTGTCTTCTTTCCAAAATGGGGTCATTTGTGGGGTGTTTGTACTGCCCTGGCATTTGAGGGTCTCCGCAATCATTACATGTATGGCCAGCATTAGGAGTTTCTGCTATTCTCCTTAGGCCTCATGCACACGACCGTTGTTTGGGTCCGCATCCGAGCCGCCGTTTTGGCGGCTCGGATGCGGACCCATTCATTTCAATGGGGCCGCAAAAGATGCGGACAGCACTCCGTGTGCTGTCCGCGTCCGTGGCTCCGTTCCGCGGCCCCGCTAAAAAAATATAACATGTCCTATTCTTGTCCGCGCTTTGCGGACAAGAATAGGCATTTATATTGCCGGCGCCCGTTCCGTTCCGCAAATTGCAGAAGTCAACACGGGCGCCTTCCATTTTTTGCGCATCCACAGTTTGCGGACTGCGAAAAACGGCACGGTAGTGTGCATGAGGCCTTATATTGAGCATACGGGTAATGAAATATTTTTTTTCCGTTCAGCCTCTGGGCTGAAAGAAAAAATTAACGGCACAGATTTCTTCATTCGCATCGATCAATGTGGATGAAAAAATCTCTGCCAAAAAATGTGCAAAAAAAAAAAAAGCTGCGGTCGCTAATAAAGATCCAAAAAGCTCAAAAGTAATCTTTATAGCGCCGCAGCGATTTTACGGTGTTTTTGCAGTGATCAGAAAAAAAAACATTTCTGTCACTGCGGTGGAGCGGACTGAACGCAAGTGTGCGCACAAGATCAGGCCTGATCGGGCGAACACTGCGTTTTTTGTAGAGCCTAAGGTGACCCTAATGTACTGATATAGATCTGATTGCGATCAGTCTTGATCACTTACAGATACTATATAGTACTAGTGCTGATTAGCGACAGCGATGATGCTAATGAGCGACTAATCAGTGACTGCGGTACGGTGGGCGCTAACTACCTAACAAGTGGCTAACTAACTGGCGGTGATAAGGGACCCTTAGGCCCCATTCACACGTCTGCAATTCTGTTCCGCATTTTTTTCGGAACGGAATTACGGACCCATTCATTTCTATGGGGACAGACTTTGTCCCGCTCGGATCCGGAATTGCGGATCTGCACTTCCGTGTCCGCACTTCCGTTCCGCAAAAATATAGAACATGTCCTATTCTTGTCCGCAATTGCGGACAAGAAAAGGCATTTTCTATATAGTTCTGGCAATGTGCGGATCCGCAAAATGCAGAAAGCTCATTGCCGGTGTCCGTGTTTTATGGATCCGCAAAACACATACGGACGTCTGAATGGAGCCTTACAGGGGGGTGATCAATGACGGGGGTGATCAGGGAGTCTATATGGGGTGATCATGGGTTAATAAGGGGTTAATAAGTGACAGGGGGGGGTGTAGTGTAGTGTGGTGCTTGGTGCTACTTACAGAGCTGCATGTGTCCTCTGGTGGTCGATCCAAGCAAAAGGGACCACCAGAGGACCAGGTAGCAGGTATATCAGACGCTGTTAACAAAACAGCGTCTGATATACCTTTCTGGGGTTAAAAAAATCAGATCTACAGCCTGCCAGCGAATGATCGCCGCTGGCAGGCTGCAGATCAACTCATTTACCTTCCGATCCTGTGAACGCGCGCTCCTGTGTGCGTGCGTTCACAGGAAGTCTCGCGAGATGACGCGCCGATGCGTCTACGAGGAACAAACCGCCCGCAAGACGCATCCCTGCGTTAGGCGGTCAGGAGGTGGTTAAAATATTTTAAAAAACTTCCAATGCGGCGAATGGCGTAACAGAAAAAAGGGTCGAAATGGCCAATTTGCCATTTTTTTTATCGCTTCTCTTACCCAAAAAAAGTTATGAAATATGATCAAAAAGTCACACACACTCCAAAATGGTATGAAGAAAAACTACAGATTGTCCTGAAAAAAATGAGCCCCAACACAGCTCAGTAAATATAACTATAAAAAAGTTATGGGAGTCAGAATATGGTGATGGTAAAATTATCATTTTTCTCAAACTTAAATTTATTTTTACACTATTTAGACATAAAAACCTATACATATGTGTTATCTTTGTAATCATACTGACCCAGAGAATGAAGGGCACAGGTCAGTTTTGCCACAAACGGAACGTCGTGGGAACAAAACCGGTAAAATGGTGGCGGAATTGCGTTGTTTTTTTTCCAATTCCACCCCATTTGGATTTTTTTTACCGCTTCCCACTACATTGTATGTCATAATTAATGGTGGCATTAGAAAGTACAACTTGTCCGGCAAAAAATAAGCCCTCATACAGCTATCGAAAAAAACTCCGGCATCCTAAAGGTTAGGCCTCTTTCACACGGGCGTGTGCACCCAGTGGTCGTGCTGCGGGCCGCAATGCATGAGCACGGTCCGTGGGGCAACCGAAGCGGATCGCGGACCTATTTACTTGAATGGGTCCGCAATCCGGCCGTTCCGCAAAAAGATAGGACATGTTCTATCTTTTTGCTGAACAGAAGTACGGGACAAAACCCCACGGAAGCACTCCGTAGGGTTCTGTGCTTCCATTCCGCATCTCCTGAATGCCCACGGAACGTCACCCATGTATTGCGGATCCGCAAATGCGGTCCGCAATATGGCAACAGGGCGCACACGCCCGTGTGAAAGAGGCCTTAAAGGGTTTTTTCTGGAATTTTAATATTGATGACCTATCCTCTGGATAAGTCATCAATATCAGATCGGCTGGGTCCAACACCGTCAACCCCGCCGATCAGCTGGTTGAAGAGACAGCCGAGCTCCATGCGAGCGCAGCCTTCCCTTAATTGTTTACCTGCTCGCCATTGCAGCGGTGAGCAGGTGTGATTACAAGAAGCCGTCCCATTCATTTCAATGGGACAGCTCGTACCTATTCAAGCTTATACTACAGAGCCATCCCAATGAAGTGAATAGGACGGCTTCTTGTAGTTTTTTTTTAATAGTATCTTTTTATTTATTAATTTAGCAAAAAGCATAACAAACACATCAAATACAGACAATCATCAATTGAGTCCAGTACAAATCAAATACATGGGAGGCTTCTTGTAGTTACACCTGCTCACCGCTGCAATGTTGACGGCGAGCAGATAAACAATGAAGGGATAGCTGTGCTCACACGGAGCACGGCCCTCTCTTCAACCTACAGATCTGATATTGATGAGTAAGGATCCATTCACACGTCCGTAGTGTGTTTTGCGGATCCACAAAACACGGACATCGGCAATGTGCGTTCCACATTTTGCGGACCGCACATCGCCGACACTAATAGAATATGCCTATTCTTTTCCGCAATTGCAGACAAGAATAGAACATGTTCTATTTTTTTCGGGAACGGAATTGCGGACCCGGAAGTGCGGGTCCGCAATTCCGTATCCGGACAGCACATTGTGCGGCCCCATAGAAATGAATGGGTCCGCAAAATGCGGAACGAAATTGCGGATGTGTGAATGGGGTCTTAGGGTCCATTCACACGTCCGCAATTTCGTTCCGCAATTTGCGGAACGGAATTGCGGACCCATTCATTTCTATTCCCGAAAAAAATAAGCAATGCGCCGCACAGACCTGTGATGAGTTACAAGAAGAAGGAGCACCAGGCGGCCACAGCGCATGTAAGTATGCTGCAAAGTAACTGACCATAGCAGCAAGGACTTCAGTAGCGTCCTGGCTGCCATGGTTACTGATCGGAGCCCCAGCATTACACTGCTGGGACTCCGATCGGAACTGCCGCTGCCACCAATGAGGGGGGGGTCCGTACTGTCCACCAATGATTTTAATACCGGGGAGGGCGCACTGGGGCCTGATGGAGATGGTACTGGGGGCTGGTGAGAGGCACTGGGGGCTGATGGAGAGGGTACTGGGGGCTGATGGAGAGGCACTGGGGGATGGTGAGAGGCACTGGGGGCTGATGGAGAGGCACTGGGGGCTGATGAGAGGCACTGGGGGCTGATGAAGAGGCACTGGGGGCTGGTGAGGGGCACTGGGAGCTGATGGAGAAGCACTGGGGACTGATGGAGAGGCACTGGGGGCTGGTGAGAGGCACTGGAGGCTGATGGAGAGGCACTGGGGGCTGGTGAGAGGCACTGGGGGCTGATGGAGAGGCTACTGGATGCTGCTATGAGGCATGGGGCTCTAATCTGAGGTCTGATTGCGGGTCATTCATATTGGGGTCTGACCTGAGGTGTGATCTGAGGTCTTATTGGGGTCTTATTAACATTGGGGATCTTATTGGGGCTGTCAGGTGAGGTCTGATTAACATTGGGGGTCTGATTAGTGGTCTGACCTGAGGTGTAATGAAACATTTTTTTTTCCGGAGCAGCTTGGAGAAAAAAAGGCCTCACAGTCTCCAACACTCCTTCTGCCCGGCCAAGCCTGTCAACACCCCTGAGGCCAAGCCTGCCAGCAACCCTGAGGCCAAGCCAGCCAGCACCCCTGAGGCCAAGCCAGCCAGCACCCCTGAGGCCAAGCCTGTCAGCACCCCTGAGGCTAAGCCACCCAGCACCCCTGAGGCCAAGCCTGTCAGCACCCCTGAGGCTAAGCCTGCCAGCACCCCTGAGTCTTCAGAACTGTAAGTAAATTATATATAAGGGGAGCTTATAATATGAAAGAGACGAATTATGTCAGAGCGGCTCTTCACCTACACGTGTATCAGCACTAGATATATACCCCTTACTCTCTCTAATACCCAAACTACACAAGATACATATCCCTACCTTCTGTCTAATACACATACACACCCCACGATATGTACTTTCACCTTCTTGTTTTACAGACCCCTGTACAATTTAACAATCTTCTTTAATACACAGACATTTAGATTCATACATTTCCTACACTGACAAATGCGTTGCCAGTGACCAACTGTTGTGCTCAGTCCTACGCGTAACCGTCGCAAGTGCATGAGGAGCTGCGGATGTGGCGGCGAGGTCCGAGAGGTATGTGGGGGTGGGAGATCCGGGAGGGGGGGGGCCCATAAAAATTTTTTGCTATGGGGCCCAGTCATTTCTAGCTACGCCCCTGCGCGACAATACCAAATATGACTACTTTTTTGGGTTGTTTGTTTCAGTTTTACATAATAAAGCATTTATGAAGCATTTTTTTTTTTTTTGGCGACTGTCTTATGTAGGGGCTCATTTTTTTCGGTATGAGATAACAGTTTGGTACTATTTTAGGGTGCATATGACTTTTTGATCGCTTGGTATTACACTTTTTGTGATGTAAGGTGACAAAAAATAGCTTTTTTGACACACTTTTAAATATTTATTTTACAGTGTTCATCTGGGGGTTAGGTCATGTGATATTTTTATAGAGCAGGTTCTTATGGACGAGGCAATACCTAATATGTCTACTTTCTTTTATTTATTTAAGTTTTACACAATAATATAATTTTTGAAAGAAAAAAAAAATCACGTTTTAGTGTCTCCATAGTCTTAGAGCCATATTTATTTTTTGGGTGATGGGTAGGGTATAATTTTTGCGGAATGAGATGACGGTTTGATTGGCACTATTTTGGGATGCATATGATCGCTTGCTATTACACTTATTGTGATGTAAGGTGACAAAAAATAACTTTTTTGACACATTTTATTTTAAATGTATTTTTTTATTTTTTTACGGTGTTCACCTGAGGGTGGTGACGTCACCGAAGGTCCTTTTCCAGCCAGGTCCTGCAAGAAGAAGAAGAAAAAAGAAGACCAGCCCGGCTGCGTAATCAAGTGGTTGAGGTGAGTTACACTTTTTTTTATTTTTAACCCCCCCCCCCTTTTACTTAACATTCAGAATTAAAGAATGCTATTATTTTCCATTATAACCATGTCATAATGGAAAATAATAAAGTAAATGGGGTCCCGGGAAACTCATCCCTTGTCTCCTTAGCAACCATGCGTGAAAATTGCATTGCATCTGCACTTGCTTGCGGATGCTTGAAATTTTCACGCATCCCCATTCATTTCTATGGGGCCTGCGTTGTGTGAAAAACGCAGAATATAGAACATGCTGCGATTTTTACGCAACGCACAAGTGATGCGTGAAAATCACTGCTCATCTGAACAGCCCAATTGAAGTGAATGGGTCCGGATTCAGTGCGGGTGCAATGCGTTCACCTCATGCACTGCACCCGCGTGGAATTCTCGCCCGTGTGAAAGGGGCCTAAGGATGGCATCGGGCTGCTTTCCCTGCCTTCGGGTCCATGTCACAGCAGCGCGGTGACCCGATGGCCACCCAGCTATCAGTGACTACCGGACCCCTGCAGCTGATCGGGCGGGCGCAGCTCCTGCACCCGCCCGATCAGAGCGCCGTAGCTGTACAGCACTGGGATTTGTGTCCCAGCTTCCAGCACCGTACATATACAGCGCTGGTATCCTACGGGTTAAAGGACCACTAAACC
This sequence comes from Bufo bufo, assembly GCF_905171765.1. NCBI lineage: Eukaryota > Metazoa > Chordata > Amphibia > Anura > Bufonidae > Bufo > Bufo bufo. Next base: position 537,742,070 of record NC_053390.1, on the reverse strand, counting down.
CAGAATCCAAACAAAGAGCAAGAGCATGTTCTATCTTTTTGGGGTGCGGAGGCACGGAGCGGAACCCCAGAAAGCACTCCGTAGTGCTTCTGTAGTGTTCCGTTCCGTGCTTCCGTTCCGCATCTACGGATTTGTGGACCCATTGAGGTGAATGGTTCCGCATCCGTGATGAGGAATGCACACGGAACAGTGCCCATGTATTGCGGATCTGCAAATGCGGTCCGCAATACGGCAACGGGCAGCACATGTTCGTGTGAATGAGCCCTTAGAAAGCTGGGTAGCATGGTGAAAGTATGTTGGAGACCAAAATAAATCTATATGGGGTAATTTACTATCCAGAAATACGCCTATATTAGGTGTATTTCTGGCACAGATTGTGGTGCAAAAGTTATTTGCGCTGCAATCTGTGACTTTTCCCCACTCACACCAGGTGTAAAAAAGCAGACATGGCAGGGAAGGGGATGGGCAGCCCCGTCTCATTCATCATTTTCTACGCCTGTTTTAGGCGTAGAAAATGGTCTAAATGTAAGGCAGCTCAGAAGCTGGCTTACATTTAGACTGGCGCTGGATACGCTGAAGTTATGTAGAGGCCGGCGCCACTTCATAACTTCAGCGGATCCACTGCCAGCTATAGGGGCTATTAAGACCGGCGTCTAAAGTAAAAAATGACCCCATAGTATATACTCACGGTTGTCTTGATAATATATTTTTGGATATACAGTATACAAAAGGTATGTACCATGGAAGCGTGGCCTCTATTACATCGCTGCAGAGGATGTTACCCAGCTTTCCCAGACTGCTGAATTCCAAAATTGCCTTAGGCCTCATGCACACAAACGTATTTTCTTTCCGTTTTTTTTTTTGCGGACCGTATACGGAACCAATCATTTCAAGGAGTCCGCAAAAAAAAAACGGAAGGTACTCCGTGTGCATTCCGTTTCCGTATTTCTGTTCCGCAAAAAAATAGAACATGTCCTATTATTGTCCGCATAACGGACAAGGATAGGACTGTTCTATTAGGGGCCAGCTGTTCGGTTCCGCAACATACGGAATGCACACGGACATCATGCGTATTTTTTGCGGACTGCAAAATACATACGGTCGTGTGCATGAGGCCTAATTATGTAGAGATAAATCCCTTCACATAGCTAGAGCAACTTGCTGTTCAGGGGCCTGGAAAACCTCACTGAGCAGCTGCGTTGGTGACAACAGATTATGTTGCCCTGGTACCATATGATAAATTCCCAATGACAAACTTTCTATACTGTAGTATAGCTGGACAGATTTGTCATTCAGGGTCCCAGGAAAGCTGGGGAACACATTATGTGGAACAGTATAGGGACTGCTAAATACTAAGTTTGCCTAAATAACTCCTCCTCCTCACTCCTAAATTGCGCTATAGATTTGCCTTTCGAGATCCTGGTAAAACTGGGTTATCACTATGTGGAACTGTAATAGACTGCAGAATACTAAATCTACCAAGACAAAGCCCCTCCTCACTCCTCAATAGTACCATAGCTAGGTGAGCTAAGATGGGCCTTTCAGGGTCCTGGAAAAGCTGGGTTACTTGCCCTATGTAAGTGTATAGCTACACAAGACTTCTAATCAATCTTTTCCACACTGATGGATGTCAGATTTGCCTAGACAGTCAGTGAAAAATCCTTCTTGCGCATTCAGGCATCTAGGAAAGCTGGGTAGTATTTTCTGTAGTGTCAGTGGCCTGTATCCCTGCACACACACAAGGAGGTTTTTCAAGAATCTTCTAAGTTTCCAGCCCTTTCATAGTGCTCTGGGTGTCTATTGAAATGTACTAGAGTTAAGCCCTTTCCTGAAATTCCTGTGTGACTGTGCGTTGATGTTATTACTTGGGCTACTTTCACACTTGTGGCAGAGTGATCCGGCAAGCAGTTCCGTCGCCGGAACTGCCTGCCAGATCAGGCAATCTGCATGCAAACGGACAGCATTTGTAGACGGATGCGGATCCGTCTCACAAATGCATTGCAGGAACGGATCCGTCTCTCCGTTTATCATACGGACAAACAGTTCAGTTTCTATTTTTTTTTCCACATTTTTACCGGTCTGTGCATGCGCAGACTGGAAGGACGGATCCAGGATTGCGGTATTTTTAATGCCGGATCCGGCACTAATACATTTCAACTGATCCGGAATTTTGGACGGAGATAATACAGCAGCATGCTGCGGTATTTCCTCCGTCCAAAATGTTGTTCAGTGACTGAACTAAAGACATCCTGATGCATCCTGAATGGATTTCTCTCCATTCAGAATGCATGGGGATATAACTGATCAGTTCTTTTCCGGTATTGAGCCCCTATGACGGAAAAACGCTAGTGTGAAAGTGCCCTTATTCTCCTCACCTATATAGCACTGACATATTCCGCAGCGCTTTACAGACATTATCATTGTTTGTTGTCCTCAGTGGAGCTCACAATCTAAGTCCCCTATTAGTATGTCTTTTAGGCCTCTTGCACACGAACATTGTGCATCCGTTCCGTGCATTGGTGACCGCAATTTGCGGTTCCCCAATGCACGGGCAACATCCGTGCGGCGGCCGGGACGGATCGAGACCCATTCAACTTGAATGGGTCCGTGATCCGTCCACACCACAAACAAAATAGAACAAGTTCTATTTTTTTGCGGTGCGTAGGCACGGACAGAAACACCACGGAAGCACTCTGTAGTGCTTCCGTGGGGTTCCGATCCGTGCTTCCGTTCCGCATCTCCATGATTGCGGACCCATTCAAGTGAATGGGTCCACATCCGTGATGTGGAGAGCACACGGGCCGGTTCCCGTGTATTGCGGACCCGCCGTATGTGGGCCGCAATACGGCCATGGGCACACAACGTTCGTGTGCAAGAGGCCTTAGAGTAGAGGAGGAAACCGGAGTACCCGTAGGAAACCCACACAGACACGGGGAGAACATACAAACTCCATACAGATGTTGTTAGTGCACATAAACTGATATCAGCTTGTGTCATGGTGTTGTTCACTGTGACAGTTTTGGCCGTGTAGGCTGGCTGCAGGCTCTCTTGCGTACTGGCTGCAGGCCGAAACCTGTGTATGCTGGTTGCTTAGGGCTGCGTGCTGGCTGAGATGTCTTGTGTGAACTATGCATGTGAATGTTTGCACTCCCCGTGTGTCTGCTTCTCTGTGCAGTTCCTGTCTCTGGTGCTGTGTAGGCTGGCTTCAGCCTCCCTCGTGTACTGACTGCAGGCTGACTCTTGTGTATGCTGGTTGCTTGGGACTGCGTGCTGGCTGCGGTGGTTGTGTGAACTGTGGCCTGTGTTTGTGGCTTCCGTGTCTGCATCTCTGTTTCTCCTGTCTCTGGTGCCGTGTAGGCTGGCTGCATGCGCTTTGTGTACTGGCTGTCGGTATCCCCATGTTTGCTGGTTCTGTGATGCGTGCTGGCTGCGGCCTTGTATGTGAACATGGCTTTAGTATGGATGCATTTCTGTTTGTGTCACATGTTTTTTGTGCTCTGGCATACTGGCTGCGGTGGACTCCGTGTATGCTGGTTGCCAGGGGCAACGTCCAGTACTGCAGCCTGTGTGTTCACTTCCCTGTTCATGCAGGCTCCCCTCCCTATTTGGTTCTGATAGGGTTAACTTCCCCTGGTCCGTTCCTGGGTGTGCCCTATCAGATGCCCTCATTAGGGTTCGTTCACACGACTGTGTGAAGCCCGTGCCCGTCCTGTGGACCGCAAATTGTGGTCCGCAATGCACCGGCACCATCCATGGGGCAGGCGCATGGGGATCGCAGACCCATTCACTTGAATGGGTCCGCAATCCCTCCGTTCCGCATAAAGATAGAGCAAGTTCTATCTTTTTGCGGTGCAGAAGCACGGAGCGGAACCCCAGAAAGCACTCTGTAGTGCTTCCGTAGTGTTCCGTTCGACCGTTCCGCATCTCCGGATTTGCGGACCCATTGAAATGAATGGGTCTGCATCTGTGATGCGAAATGGCCACAGAACGGTGCCCGTGTATTGCGGATCCGCAAATGCGGTCCACAATACGGAAACGGGCAGCACACATTCGTGTGAACGAGCCCTTATGCAGCTATATCTACTTGGGCTTGTGGTTAGTCTCTTGTTCGGTGTAGCACCTCGCTGCTCACCCAGGAGGTTCTGTCTGTCCTGTGCCTGTCCTGGGTGTAGCCCTTGCTGCTGACCCAGGTTTTTTTTACCATCTGACCTTCTGTGTGTTGTCCCCTAGTATTGCATAGGAGTGCTCTACCTGCGTCTGATAGCCTGGCAGTGCTAAACTGCTTCTCATCCTGTCCTATGTCCAGCCCGGCAGTGTTAAACTGCTTCTGTTCTAATCTGTTCCTTGTCTGTCCTGCAGTGCCTTACTGCTTCTGCTCCTGTGTCTGTCCTGCCTTCGTGAGAGGGTCCCTGGGTTCTCCAGAGGGAGGATCTCTAGTCTGTGTGCAGCTCTGCCTGAGACCACCATGCTTCTATTACGCTTGGGGTCCAGGCATCTGCTTCTGTGCCAGTTCCTGTTCGTCTTGTTGTCTCTTCCATGTCCTGTGTTTGCTTGGGTTCCAGTTCTGTTGTCTGTTCCGCTGTGCTTGCACCAGTGTGGTTCCTTGCAGGTAGGGGCCCAGGAGGTTTGACCAGTGAGCCCTCGGCCCAGTTCATCCCCACTACCAGGGCCTCTGTGAAGAATGGGGCTCACTGGCTTTCTGCCCTCTGGGTTTTGCCTTTGGGCTGCCAGTGCACTTTGTTCTGTGGTAGTTCTACGACTATTGCCAAACCTGCTTTACTGTCATGTGCTTTTATTACATATGTAATAGTATTCTGTTGGTCCCTGGTCTGTATCTTGCCTGTGTCCTGTTTGCAAGACGTCCCGGAGGTCTGCCTTGGGCCTCCGGCACATGACGGCCTGTCTCCAGCCAAAGATGGAGAGGCAGGGAGGAACGAGGCACTTGTCTGAATACAGGAAATCTAAAACTAGTTTCAAGATGTCCAAGCAGGAAGAGGTAAAGACAAACTTTCCTTAGCTAGTTATGTTTATTTTTTTCTTATTAGGCTTTAGTGTCCCTTTAATAATGTCCTGCTAACAAGTCTGTTGGGCTTGTGCAGCGCGGCCCTGTGGGTTTTTTTCAATTGCAGCGTACCCTATCAGTGGCAGCCTTATGGGATTTTGTCCAGAAGGAATAAAACAATATCATGTTAGCCATGTTACACCCATTTGTAGACAGCTGATTCAGGGTTCCTGCCTCTCTACAGTACAGCTCTTGAGGTTACTAGTTCTCAGTTGACATATAGAGATCCAGCTGGCATATAGAGACCAAAGGCAAGATGTTCGGGCAGATTGTCGCTAACAAGCATTCGTACAAACACTTGTTAGCAATAATCTGCTGGTGTAAGGGTGCTACTTATTTCGTTCGTTCATTGGGTAATAGGATCGTTGGTGTGGTCACCTAAATCATCATTTGCTGGCAGTATATCGTACTGTCTAAACACTGCTGCTGGCAAACAATGATTCAGTATAGGGACGAGCGATGACATTAGCGATCACTCCTCCCTATACTGTGGAGGAGATCAATGCATGTAAATGCAGTGGTCTCTTTCACTGATGAGCAGGCGATTGTTGGGAAGGAACACTTCCTTTACCACAATCGTCTGCTCAATTAAAGGGATATGGCCCCAATTTCTGATAGGTGCGGGTCCCACCTCTGGGACCTGCACCTATAATGAGAACGGAGCGGGGAAATGAACGGACGGCGCACTGCGCATGCGCAGCCGCCCTCCATTCATTTCTATGGGTTCGCCGAAAATAGCCGAGCGCTGCCTCGGCTATTTCCGTTTGCCTCATAGAAATAAATGGGAGCAGGGGCCGCACTTGCGCGGTGCGCTCCCATTCACTTCTATGGGAGCAGCGTTTGGTGGTGGACGAACCCCGGGGTCCTCCAGCCACAGCTCTCCCTGCTCCGTTCTTGTTGTAGGTGCGGGTCCAAGAGGTAGGACCCGCACCTATCAGACAATGGGGGCATATCCTAGCGATATGCCCCCAATGTATGTGATGGGAATACCCCTTTAAGCTGTGTAAAAGGGCCTTTACTTAGAGGCAGTGCTTCATGGGGAAACAGTATGCTAATTAAACTTCCTTCTGATGGAAGGAAACAACATTATATCATAATAGCCAAACTATAATTTTCCCCATGGAGCATTGCCTGTAAGTAAAGTCTCTATGTAAGTCTCTATGTTGCCCATTTAATTCTGGACAGGATCAGACTGGCCTACAGGGGTACAGGGGAATCCCCCGGTGGGCTTCTGAGCAAGGTGGGCCCCTAGTATCCCACCCCCTACACAAGTGGCACATAACACATTAGATTTTCCTGCACTGCATATATATATTCAATGTACCACACCTCAACCAGCCTATGTTCATATAAAAAACTTGTTAGATAATTTATTATATTTTAATGTATCTGTACGGTTGGCCCCCAAAATATATTTTACTGGTGGGCCCTAGGTACCCCAGTCCGACACTGATTCTGGAGATGCCTAAATAATTAGGGGAAAAGCAAGGATTTGTCCCTGAGGAAGGAAAACGTAACCGCTTTTCAAATTGCGTTACATTTAGTTTGATCCTTTGGAGATTCTGCAGCTCAAGTGACGTCACTTTGTGCTCTGTACGGAACATGAGCTTTGAGGAGGAGAAGCATTATCCAGAATTGCAGATTCCAGATCTTCAGTGCCATGGATTTCTGCCTATACAAGAGGACGCCACATACGTAGGACTTTTTCTTCCTCTCCGATGCCACCAACCCTGATAGGTGCCTGATTGGCTTGTTTATGTGGGAAATATCCTGTGTATGTCCTGTAAGTGCTTGTCCACATGTGACTGATTTGCTGCAGATTACCGTCAGGATCCAGTACCAGCAAAGAGAATGAATTTTATAGAAATCCATAAAGTACATACATTTTCTGCGCAGAACTTGACCTGCAATACAGATTTTTTAATTCACAATATGTCAATTTCTGTAATGGAATTGTCACAATTTTTCCCCATTAACATCTACTGTATTTTTATTCATTATCATTGCAGTTCATAAGAAAAATCTGGACGGTTTTCTGTATCAAACCTACAAGCAAATCTAGACTAAAATCTGCACGATTTGATGAGGATTTGCTTCTGTGAATTTCCTGTGAAAAATTACAGATTTGATATGGATAAAAAATCTGCATTAACACCATTATGTTTGGACATATCTTGAGTTGAACAGTTACAGCCACACTGTATATGGCTGAATTCCCACATTTTCTGTGCAGTTTTTAAAGAAATTGTCCAGTCCCAAAATCAAAATTCTTTTTATGTGCTCCTAACACCCCTCACCATGTATACATAAGCCCCCAATACCAGTTTTTTTTTATGTCTGACCTTTCCTCCCCCCCTAGAAGACATCACATTACACTGGCAGATCTGTTTACTTTCTCCCCTTCTTGTTTTATTGAATACATAACTTTATTGATACGCAAGCCTGGCTGCACTGCACAGAGATGAGTTTTTAGGCTGGCCACGCCCACCCACTGTGCTCTGTCTGCAGCAGCCACACCCACTACAACTCCTGTGTCCATCTTTCTACACCCAGACATGAATCTGCTACTCACTCAGTGTCAAAATCCCATTACTGACTGTCCACAGGCTCTGCCCTCATGTGTATCTAATCCTATCCTGTGTGATACAGCCTGCTGAGTTGTGTATCTAATCCCATCACTGATCGTCCACGGGCTCTTCCCTCACCATCTCCAGAGTGTGATAAACAGCTGGAATCGGCAAGTACGTCCAAACACATCTGTATCTAATCCTAACATGTATGTGTGCCTGATACAGATCCTGTTGTGTGCGATACTGCCTGCTGAAGTGTGTATCTAATCCTATCTTCTATGATACTGCCTGCTGAGCTGTGTATCTAATTCCATTTTGTATCATACAACCTGCTGAGTAGTGTATCTAATCCTATCTTGTATGATCATGCCTGCTGAGCTGTGTATATCTAAACCTTTGCGCACACGACCGTATCCATTTTGCGATCCACATTTTTTTGCAGTCCCATTGAGTTCGATGGATTTGAGGTCCTCATTTTCATGTTCTGTCTTTACTGGAACTGACATACGGATGTAAAAAACACACTGAGGACGTCCATGTGCTTTCCACATCCGTATGTCAGTTCTGCGAAAGATAGAACATGTCCTATTCTAGGCCTCATAATGCAGATCTAAAACCTATAGAACTCAATGGGACTGCAAAAAAATGTGAATTGCACACGGACAGTATCCTTATTTAGTGGATCCGCAACTTGCAGACCGCAAAACCGAAACGGTTCTGTGCACGAGCCCCATCACCCATAATAATGACATCCACAGTGCCTCCATAACAATGACATCCACAGCGCCCCATAACAGTGACGTCCATGGTGCCCCTATAACAGGAACGTCCACAATGCTCCCATAAGTGTCATCCACACTGCCCCCATAACAGTGCCATCCACAGTGCGTCAATAAGAGTGCCATCCACAGTATTTCCATAACAGTGTCATCCACAGTGTTCCCATAACAATGAAATCCACGGCGCCCCCATAACAATGACGTCCACGGCGCCCCCATAACAGTGACGTCCACTGTGCTCCCATAAGTGTCATCCACACTGCCCACATAACAGTGGCATCCACAGTATTCCCATAACAGTGACATCCACAGCGCCCCCATAACAGTGACGTCCACAGTGCCCCCATAACAGTGACGTCCACACTGCCCCATAACAGTGCCATCCACAGTATTCCCATAACAGTGCCATCCACAGTATTCCCATAACAGTGCCATCCACAGTATTCCCATAACAGTGCCATCCACAGTATTCCCATAACAGTGCCATCCACAGTGCGCCCATAACAGTGCCATCCACAGTGCGCCCATAACAGTGCCATCCACAGTGCGTCCATAACAGTGCCATCCACAGTACCCCCATTTTGCCATCCAGTGCCCCTTGTGCCATCCAGTGCCCGCTTGTTTGCCATCCAGTGCCCCCTGTTTGCCATCCAGTGCCCCCCGTTTGCCATCCAGTGCCCCCTGTTTGCAACTGTTTGCAATCCAGTGCCCCCTGTTTGCCATCCAGTGCCCCTTTGTGCCATCCATTGCCCCCTTGTGACATCCATTTCCCCATTGTGCCATCCAGTGCCCCCTTGTGACATCTATTGTGCCATCCAGTGCCCCCTGTTTGCCATCCAGTGCCCCTTTGTGCCATCCATTGCCCCCTTGTGACATCCATTGCCCCCATTGTGCCATCTAGTGCCCCCTGTTTGCCATCCAGTGCCCCTGTTTGCCATACAGGTCCCTCATTGTGCCATCCAGTGCCCCCTTGTGCTATCCGTTGCCCCCTTGTGACATCCATTGCCCCCATTGTGCCATCTAGTGCCCCCTGTTTTCCATCCAGTGCCCCCTGTTTGCCATCCAAAGTGCCCCCTGGGACATGCACAGCATAGCGATCAGCCTCTGTGGCTGATCTCTATGCTGTCACTCCTGCACAGCGCTTACATCGCGCTGTGCAGGAGTCAGTACAGGCTTCACATAGAAGCCTGTACGATACAGACGGCAATCCAGTGCATGCGCACTAGCATTTAGCATAGTGCACTTGCGTGGTGAGTGCGGACGGTCAGGCGGAGCTTTCTTTTGCAGGAGGCGGTAAAGTCATTCATGACGTTCCGTCTCCTGCTCAAGGCCGGAAGAGAATACAAGGAGACGGACTTCGCCCGGAAGAACAGAAAATCCATCTGGAGGGACCACGTGACCAGGAGGCAGATCTCAGGAACGGCTACACTGTAGAAGGTAAGTATGTCACCAATAATCTTTACTCCACAGGTTAGAAGTTATGAGCCAAAAAAAGGTTTAGGCCAGAGAACCCCTTTAAGCCTGCAGCAGAAGTCAATGTGAGAGAAGTTCAAGTCTTTCCCATAGTATTTAATCCTTTTTTCTATTTTTTGTAACCACGCATGGCTCAAAAAACTGCCACCAAAATGCATGTGTTATTCCAGCCTTAAAAGAGTTGTCTCACTTCAGCAAATAGCATTTATTATGTAGAGGAAATTAATACAAGCCACTTACTAATGTATTGTTATTGTCCATATTGCTTCCTTTGCAGGCTGGATTCATTTTTCCATCACATTACACACGGCTCGTTTCCATGGTTATGACCACCCAGCAATCGAGCAGTCGTGGTCATGCTTGCACACTATAGGAAAAAGCACCAGCCTATGTGCACTCCTGTGGTCCCGGCCACAGATAGTCCTTCCAACCAAATGGCCACACTCACTGTGTACACAAAAGTTATCCAAACTAAACCCTACACTTCCTGGATCATGTGCACTAGCATCAGAGGGAGAGAAGTCAGGGCTGCAGCCTGAGAAAACAATGCACTGCTTTTCTATTGTATTTTTATGGTCTATGAAAGGGTTCTCCGGGCTTTTAATATTGATGACCTATCCTGAGGATAAGTCATCAATATCAGATCAGCGTGGGTCCGACACATGGCACCCCCGCCAATCAGCTGTATGAAGGGAAGGCGCACGCTCCGTTCTCTCTTCCTGCTCGCCATAGACATAGCAGTAGCAAGCAGGAATAGAGAAGGGAGACAGCACGCCCGCACTGCGTGCGCCTTCCCTTCATACAGCTGATCGGCAGGGGTGCCGATCTGCCCTGCCGATCTGATATTGATTACCTATCCTGAGGATAGTTCATCAATATTAAAAGCCCCGAGAACCCCTTTAACCACCTCAGCCCTTATAGCTTAAACACCCTTAATGACCAGGCCACTTTTTACACTTCTGACCTACACTACTTTGACCGTTTATTGCTCGGTCATGCAACTTACCACCCAAATGAATTTTACCTCCTTTTCTTCTCACTAATAGAGCTTTCATTTGGTGGTATTTCATTGCTGCTGACATTTTTACTTTTTTTGTTATTAATCGAAATTTAACAATTTTTTTTGCAAAAAAATGAAATTTTTCACTTTCAGTTGTAAAATTTTGCAAAAAAAACGACATCCATATATACATTTTTCTCTAAATTTATTGTTCTACATGTCTTTGATAAAAAAAAAATGTTTGGGTAAAAAAATAAATGGTTTGGGTAAAAGTTATAGCGTTTACAAACTATGGTACAAAACTGTGAATTTCCGCTTTTTGAAGCAGCTCTGACTTTCTGAGCACCTGTCATGTTTCCTGAGGTTCTACAATGGCCAGACAGTACAAACACCCAACAAATGACCCCATTTCGGAAAGTAGACACCCTAAGGTATTCATTGATGGGCATAGTGAGTTCATAGAACTTTTTATTTTTTGTCACAAGTTAGTGGAAAATGATGATTTATTATTATTATTTTTTTTCTTACAAAGTCTCATATTCCACTAACTTGTGACAAAAAATAAAAACTTCTATGAACTCACTATGCCCATCAGCGAATACCTTGGGGTGTCTTCTTTCCAAAATGGGGTCACTTGTGGGGTAGTTATACTGCCCTGGCATTCTAGGGGCCCAAATGTGTGGTAAGTAGTTTGAAATCAAAATCTGTAAAAAATGGCCGGTGAAATCCGAAAGGTGCTCTTTGGAATGTGGGCCCCTTTGCCCACCCAGGCTGCAAAAAAGTGTCACACATCTGGTATCTCCGTACTCAGGAGAAGTTGGGCAATGTGTTTTGGGGTGTCATTTTACATATACCCATGCTGGGGGAGATAAATATCTTGGTCAAATGCCAACTTTGTATAAAAAAAAATGGGAAAAGTTGTCTTTTGCCAAGATATTTCTCTCACCCAGCATGGGTATATGTAAAATGACACCCCAAAACACATTGCCCAACTTCTCCTGAGTACGGAGATACCACATGTGTGACACTTTTTTGCAGCCTAGGTGGGCAAAGGGGGCCACATTCCAAAGAGCACCTTTCGGATTTCACCGGCCATTTTTTACAGATTTTGATTTCAAACTACTTACCACACATTTGGGCCCCTAGAATGCCAGGGCAGTATAACTACCCCACAAGTGACCCCATTTTGGAAAGACACCCCAAGGTATTCCGTGAGGGGCATGGCGAGTTCCTAGAATTTTTTATTTTGTCACAAGTTAGCGGAAAATGATGATTTTTTTTTTTTTTTTCTTACAAAGTCTCATATTCCACTAACTTGTGACAAAAAATAAAAACTTCCATGAACTCACTATGCCCATCAGCGAATACCTTGGGGTGTCTTCTTTCCAAAATGGGGTCACTTGTGGGGTAGTTATACTGCCCTGGCATTCTAGGGGCCCAAATGTGTGGTAAGTAGTTTGAAATCAAAATGTGTAAAAAATGGCCGGTGAAATCCGAAAGGTGCTCTTTGGAATATGGGCCCCTTTGCCCACCTAGGCTGCAAAAAAGTGTCACACATCTGGTATCTCCGTACTCAGGAGAAGTTGGGCAATGTGTTTTGGGGTGTCATTTTACATATACCCATGTTGGGTGAGAGAAATATCTCGGCAAAAGACAACTTTTCCCATTTTTTTATACAAAGTTGGCATTTGACCAAGATATTTCTCTCACCCAGCATGGGTATATGTAAAATGACACCCCAAAACACATTCCCCAACTTCTCCTGAGTACGGCGATATCACATGTGTGACACTTTTTTGCAGCCTAGATGCGCAAAGGTGCCCAAATTCCTTTTAGGAGGGCATTTTTAGACATTTGGATCCCAGACTTCTTCTCACGCTTTAGGGCCCCTAAAAATCCAGGGCAGTATAAATACCCCACATGTGACCCCATTTTGGAAAGAAGACACGCCAAGGTATTCAATGAGGGGCATGGCGAGTTCATAGAAAAAACATTTTTTGGCACAAGTTAGCGGAAATTGATTTTTTGTTTTTTTTTCTCACAAAGTCTCCCTTTCCGCTAACTTGAGACAAAAATTTCAATCTTTAATGGACTCAATATGCCCCTCAGTGAATACCTTGGGGTGTCTTCTTTCCAAAATGGTGTTATTTGTGGGGTGTTTGTACTGCCCTGGCATTTGAGGGTCTCCGCAATCATTACATGTATGGCCAGCATTAGGAGTTTCTGCTATTCTCCTTATATTGAGCATACGGGTAATGAGATTTTTTTTTTCCGTTCAGCCTCTGGGCTGAAAGAAAAAAATGAACGGCACAGATTTCTTCATTCGCATCGATCAATGTGGATGAAAAAATCTCTGCCAAAAAAAGAAAAAGGAGGGGAAAGGCGTCTGCCAGGACATAGGAGCTCCGCCCAACATCCATACCCACTTAGCTCGTATGCCCTGGCAAACCAGATTTATCCATTCACATCAATCGATGTGGATGAATAAATCATTGCCGGGATGTTTTATTCCAAAGTATATGAACACCGCCACCTCCTCAGCTCATATGCCTCGGCACACGTATCTTTTACTGCAGAGGAGAAATCTCGTCTTGCAGCGCCGCATATACCGACTTGTGTGTAATCTGACAGCAGCGCAATGCTTCTGTCAGAATGCACATCAGTGCTGCAGCTAGTCGATCGGTTGGTCCACCTGGAAGGTAAAAAAAACAAAACAAAAAAGAAAAAACCAGGCCGCAACACAATAAATTTTATTAACTTTATAATAACTTTTGAACAGAACATATAAACTTTTTTTTAACTTTTTGATATGAAGTTAACTTTTTTTTTTGACCTTTTATAGGACAAACCTCTCCTTCCCCATGGGACAATGTGCAAAGCGCAAATCGCCCAAAGGTGTGGCGAAGTACATTATGCACTTTATCCCAGGTGAAAGGAGAGGTTTGCAGTAGCTGTGAGTGTAAGGGCCCTAATAGCCCTGTGTGCCTGTCCTGTGAGATGTAATCCCTATGCTAAGTGTACCTGTGTGTGGTACTTCCGGAAACACTCTCCAAAGCATAGGGCAGGGTGGTCAGGACAGAAATAGCGGGTGTCACGCCTTATTCCACTCCTGCTACAGACACGACATCTTTTTCGGGGTGACGGTTGGGTTGAGGTACCAGGAACGACACTGGGGAAATGTCGCTTGTGTAGACGGCTAACTACACTGGTGGATGGGGCCACGGAACCTTCTGGATACAGGAGGTTCTCGATGATCTCTTCCTAAAATTTGAGGAAGGATCGTGTTCTCCCAGCCTTACTGTAGAGAACAAAACTATTGTACAGAGCCAATTGAATTAAATATACAGACACCTTCTTATACCAGCGTCTGGTGCGTCGGGAAACTAAATACGGAGACAACATCTGGTCATTGAAGTCCACCCCTCCCATGAGCAAATTATAGTTGTGGACACAGAGGGGCTTTTCAATGACACGGGTTGCTCGCTCAATTTGGATTGTCGTGTCTGCGTGAATGGAGGAGAGCATGTAAACGTCACGCTTGTCTCTCCATTTCACCGCGAGCAGTTCTTCGTTACACAAGGCAGCCCTCTCCCCCCTTGCAAGACGGGTGGTAACGAGCCGTTGGGGGAAGCCCACGCGACTAGTTCGCGCGGTGCCACAGCAGCCAATCTGTTCTAGGAACAAATGCCTGAAGAGGGCCACACTTGTGTAGAAATTGTCCACATAAATATGGTACCCCTTGCCAAATAAGGGTGACACCAAGTCCCAGACTGTCTTCCCACTGCTCCCCAGGTAGTCAGGGCAACCGACCGGCTCCAGGGTCTGATCTTTTCCCTCATAGATCCGAAATTTGTGGGTATAGCCTGTGGCCCTTTCACAGAGCTTATACAATTTGACCCCATACCGGGCACGCTTGCTTGGGATATATTGTTTGAAGCCAAGGCGCCCGGTAAAATGTATTAGGGACTCGTCTACGCAGATCTTTTGCTCTGGGGTATACAAATCTGCAAATTTCTGGTTGAAGTGGTCTATGAGGGGCCGAATTTTGTGGAGCCGGTCAAAAGCTGGGTGGCCTCTGGGACGGGAGGTGGTGTTGTCGCTAAAGTGCAGGAAACGCAGGATGGCCTCAAATCGTGCCCTGGACATAGCAGCAGAGAACATGGGCATGTGATGAATCGGGTTCGTGGACCAATATGACCGCAATTCATGCTTTTTGGTTAGACCCATGTTGAGGAGAAGGCCCAGAAAAATTTTAATTTCGGAAACTTGGACTGGTTTCCACTGGAAAGGCTGGGCATAATAGCTTCCCGGGTTGGCGGATATAAATTGTGTGGCATACCGGTTTGTCTCTGCCACGACTAAGTCCAAGAGCTCCGCAGTCAAGAACAGCTCAAAAAATCCCAGGGCCGAACCGATCTGAGCTGTCTCAACCCGAACTCCAGACTGGGCGGTGAAAGGGGGAACTAATGGTGCGGCTGAAGTTGGTGACTGCCAATCAGGATTTGCCAGCACCTCAGGGACTCTAGGGGCTCTACGGGCCTGTCTGTGCGGTGGCTGCGACGGGGTAACTACTGCACGTGCCACCGTACCAGCTTCAACTGCCCTTCTGGTGCTCGCCACTTCACCATGTTGTACGGCAGTGCTGGTACTAGGTCCAGGGAGGGCTGCGCTGCTGGTGTATGCCTCACCACGTGATCCGACAGCGCCAGCCCCACTCTGCTGCTCTTGAAGCGGATCCTGCGCAACCTGTGGTCTAGCGACACGGGGCCGGGTACGCCTGGTGCTATCAGGGACCTCCACCTCCTCGTCCGAACTTTGGGTCAGAGTGCCACTGCTTTCTACAGGTTCATATTCTGACCCGCTAGATTCATCAGATGAGGGTTCCCATTCCTCATCCGACTGGGTCAGAATCCTGTAGGCCTCTTCAGAAGAATACCCCCTGTTTGACATTTGGACTACTAAATTTAGGGGTATTCCCTGAGACTACCCAAGAAAAAAAGCAAGCCTGTCTTACAAAGGGGAGGCTAGCGAAGTACCGGAGGCCGCTGCGGTTGATAAAAAAAAATCAAAACTGATTTTTTTTTATCGCCGCAGCGCTTGGAAAGTGATTGTGCAGTGATCAAAAAAATATATATTTTTTGTCACTGCGGCGGGGCAGGCGTGGGTGAACGCACGTGTGGGCGACCGATCAGGCCTGATCGGGCAAACACTGCGTTTTGGGTGGAGGGCGAGCTAAGGTGACACTAATACAATTATAGATCTGACTGTGATCAGTTTTGATCACTTACAGATACTATAAAAGTAAAAATGCTGATTAGTGATACGCTAAACAGCGAATAAGTGACTGCGGTGCGGTGGGCTGGGCGCTAAACAATCGCTAAACTACCTAACCAAGGGAAAAACACAGAAATGAAGTGGCAATTCTGGTGGAGCTGCTCAGCCCCTGACACTGTGGCGTGTCTTTTATTGGGGGAGCAGCCCGACCGCGTGTGGACCGCAATAATTGACTAACCCCAGCAAAATATGCATACAATGGAGGATGTCGACGCGGTCCACATGCACCACAAGAAGCAAACTACACAGAATGTAGCAAATAAACATATGAAACACAGAGAGGAAATGCACCAAACAGAAATGCTACTGACTATACTGGGAAGTCATAAATGCAGGTATTAAAAGCTGAGACTTTCGCCAATATGTTCCAGTCAGGAAAATATCGGAGCCCATCAATGCACCACGTCACGGTCACTCAGCATGGTCTGGTGTAGGTGTGGCTCACAGCCTGGCCTCATTCACATTGTACTACCACAGTATTCATGCTGGGCCTTTGTGTGGAGGCTTGGCTGTGAGCTGAATTATATCACCCCCAGACCGTGTTCACACCATAGTTAGAGTAGCGGCTAGGACCCTTTGCCATGCTGAGTGACCGTGACGTGGTGCATTGATGGGCTCCGATATTTTCCTACCTAACCAAGGGGCCTAAACTATCCTAAAACCTAACAGTCAATACCAGTGGAAAAAAAAAGTGACAGTTTACACTGATCACTTTTTTCCTTTCACTAGGTGATTGCCAGGGGCGATCAAGGGGTGATCAAGGGGTTAATTCGGGTGATGGGGGGGGTGATCTGGGGCTAAGTGTAGTGTTGGTGGGTACTCACAGTGATCTCTGCTCCTCTGCTGGAACCAACCGACGAAAAGGACCAGCAGAGGAGCAGACAAGCCATTTAACACATCATATTTACTAATATGATGTGTTATCTGGCTTTTGATTAGTTTTTTTGAAAATCGCCAACCTGTCAGCCAATGATCGTGGATGGCAGGCTGGTGACGAACTTGTCCTCTAACTTTTGCCGGCCCGCGATGCGCGGGCCGGCTTTGAGCGAAGTCTCGCGAGATGACGCGTATATGCGTGACTCTGCGCAGCGCTGCCGCCTCCGGAACGCGATCCTGCGTTAGGCGGTCCGGAGGCGGTTAAATTGTAATATGTGAGGAAACAAGAGGAAATAACAAAGATACGATATTATGTTACATTTTGTTGGCAGTTTTTTTGTGTTCGTTTTCTGGCTTTAGTTGCACTTTAATGTTTCAAAATCTTTTAGGTAAGTTTTTGGCATCCCTTGTCATAAACATAAATTTTGACTAAGCCATCTGTGACTTTTATGGCATATCCACGGGATTTGTTATAACAGTCTGCTAGATGCAGGTCGCCTCTAGGATCCACATCTATTTTCAGAATGGGGCCCTGTTTGCAGTGTATGGAGAGGTGGCCACACATGTACAGCTCTCTCCTTTCACTATCCCTTGGATGGGGCCCCATTCTTGAGATAGATGTGGTTTGAAAGAAGTGGGACCAGCATCTATCCTGTGAATATGCTATGAAAGTATGAGGTGGCAATACCCAGGGATGTAGCTATAGGGGAAGCAGGAGAAGCAGCTGCTATGGGACCGAAACTCAGAAGGGGCCCCCTGGAAGTAGGACTAAAAGATTTTATAGTCAAGGCATTCTCAACAGTATTATAAAATGACATTGTATACAGTGACAGTATATACAGTGACATAATATACAGTATATACGTGTAGGAAATTGATGGATGGCTGTCTGGCCTAGTCAGAGAGAGCTATCTTAACTAGCCGCAGGAGTGAGGGTTGCATGGAGGAAGGGGGTCCCGTTCAAAAATTTCCTGTGGGTCCCAGTCAGTTCTAGTTACGCCACTGGGAATACCAATTCAAATTGATAACAATGGATCTGAGCTATGATATCTCTAGGAGACGTGGCTTAAGCATGCCATGGAACATGATGATGATTAGATCAGACTGCAGGGATTCAAGCAGCAATTCAAAAAAAAAATTCTGTAAACTGATCTGCCTTGAGATTCAGAAATGCCCCTGAAACCTGTGTTGTTTGTTACAGATCAGTAAGTGTGGACCCATTGTGCCAACTAACCAGTTTGGCTTTGGGCTAACACTAAGGGTGTTATTCTGGCGCTCCCCTCATATTCACCCTTTAACCCCTGTATAGGGATCTGGCCTTCGCTGCAGGGAAGCAAGCGGACTGCTACCTCTGAGGATAGTCCTGTTGTGGTTGGCAGCTAACCCACTCGTGTCAGGGACTCCGGTGCAAGCATCGAGAGCTCAGGATACAGAAAACGCACCAAAACCACAGAAACAGTCTGAACAGTCACTAAGGCTTAAATGCAGGTTACTAGATCTGGACTGAACACTGGTCGTGTAGATAAATGGAGACATAGGATAACCCAACAGGCTGGGTGTAGTGAAGACACAGGCGGACGGACAGAATTAACTTAAACACTAACAGAACGGAAACTGGAAGTTGCAGGAACACACAGGCAGTGCGGGTACAGGGCTGGAGCACTGACAGGAACAAATGTAGGATAAATACAGGCAAAATGCAACAAAATCGCAGAGGCACTAGACTGCAACACCCTTGCTGATCACCAGGAACCTTAAAGCTCAGACACCCTCTACCTGGAAAGGGTGCCTTAAATACCTATTGACTGGGGAAGGATTTTGAGGTGTGCGCACTGTTCCTTTAAGAGACGTAGGTGATCACAAGTGCTCCCTAAGGGAACAGAGGCTGAAGCACTAGGCAGAGGCATGGCGGAACCAGCATGGTCAGTAACATGGTGTCCATGCTCACAGGGGTGAGCAGGACAGCAATCGACTATGGAAAGCTCTAAAATTGTGGAGCAAACAGTGTTCTAAATCAGCCACTTTACAGCGTAGCGTGACAAAAGTTGTTAATCTGATCCACTACAATGTTGAGAACTTCAGAGAACTCCACCAATTTGTTTTCTATGTGGGGTGTCCTGTCCCACAGTTCACTGAACATTTTCAGCAGCTTTATAAATGCAGATTGCATATAGAGATGATGGAAACTCTAAGGTCAAAGAACTCTCAGAGATAGGATTGTCTGTAGCTGCTAACGTTTAGGATAACTGAACAGCAGTGTTCTGGGCAAGTAACATGAGGTGATGCTCTAGTAGTAATAATGGAGAGGAAAGATCCCCCAGGGAGCCTCCTTAACCTGCAGGGGACAGAGAGTAGGCATTGCTGATCTTAGGTGGCAATATGGCAGGGATGTCAGCTTACAATGTATTGCCCCTTACAGTGACCGCATGAAGTTTTGGGAAGGAGCATTATCAGACAGTGGTTGTGGGCTGCCAGCATCATGGTGGACTTGCTGAGGCTCCCCACCTGCGCCATGTTGAGAGAGCGTGAACTGGAGGAACTGTCATCTCAGCAGGCTTTGTATTCTTCCTGGACGCCGTTTTCTGTGGAACCTGAAGGTAAGGTCAAATGCTATTTGTTGATAATTTAGCCCAGAAGCTGAGCTCAAGAACAATCATCATACTCCATGTGCAGCAGGCCATGCCCCCACTTTACTTTTAAACACTTGCCAACCCATCTTAATTACAGATAACACACCTGTTTTGTTAAGTTTGTAATATACTTCCCTTTCCAAAGTTGCATGGATCGCCTCTTGGGAACCATGTCACGTGACGCTCCTCTTCTGAAAATTTAGCTTCTGCCAACATGATATCCTTTACCAGGTTTCTGACCCAAGATATGGACAGGACATCACTTCCACTGTCTACAGAGACAGAACTGATCCTTTAACTGGTCCATGCGCAGATTAGATGGATTCAGGAGTTTGTGCATGCACCAGGGAAAGGAATAGTTCTGGAAAACAGAAATCTCATACTTGATCAATAAATAGGACTTTTGCCAGTGATCCCTTAAGAAATGCTTGTTTATCTGAAAGGTTTATTCCCATCTCAGCCTTTCATGTATGAGATCAAAATAACACTTGCAAGTGGCAGCTAGGGGTAGGAGGAACTACATATACAGTTCCTGTGTAAGGGCTCATGCCCACAAACGTCAGGGCTCAGTGCCTGTATTGCAGACTGCAAACAGCGGGTCTGCAATATACAGGCACTGGCTGTGTGCACTCCATGCTGCGGATGACTTGAATGGGCCCACGATCCACAAGATACAGCCAAAGATAGGACATGTCCTATCTTTTGCGGAGCAGAGGCATGGATCTGAAGCCCACGGAAACACTACAAAGTGCTTCTGTGGGCTTTCAGGTCCGTGCCTCCGCATCGCAAAAGATAAAACATGTCCTCTCTTTTGCCATATCTTGTGGACCGCGGGCCCATTCAAGTCAATGGCCGTACGCAGCATGGAGAGCACATGGCCAGTGCCCGTGCATTGCGGACCACTATTGGTGGTCTGCGGCTCGGGCATGGAGCCCTTACGTTCATGGGCTAATACTGTTTCTGTGACTCCCATAGAAGTGAATAGGACTCATTTAATGTGTGCCCTTGATTTTAAGGTGGGGCAGTAAGTGAGACAGGTTATGATGTCCCACGCCTGGTAGACGAAGTACGCGCCTGACTCAGGCCTTTGCTATTAATCACCCTCTTCATTGAGGTGTGCTGGATTCTCCTATTGAGCAACTTCAAGTCTACTTTCTACAATTTGTCTCTGTTATTCTGTAAATTGTTGTTCCTAAGCCCAATTATAAAGGACTTCAGAATTCCCACCTTTTATGTGGCAGTATTTCTAATTTATGGTACTCTGTTTGTTGTATAATGTATAAGCTGTTACCTTATCCAAAATCAATAAAAAGATAAAAAAAAAAAAAAGTGAATAGGACCTACGCTGTTTCCATTCACTGCTTTGGGAGTTACGGAAACAACGTAGAGCAGCCTGCCCGACTATTTCCATAACTCTGACTAGTAGCTATCCCTGGCCGTCTCTTACAATGGTTATGCTCATCTCAGCCAGGATGAGAAACCCTTTAAGCTGGGCATACACTTTAGAAAGCAGTTGTCCAAATGCTGATTCAACTGAGAGGTTTTCCGATTTATTCCACCATATACATGTATGCCATGCTGCGTGTGCATGTGTTCTCAATCAGGCCAGGCCTTTCTTTCTCCTGATATGTGCCATTAGGAAGAGCAAGGGCACCACCATGCAAATTAGATGGTTGGTTGAAATCTGCTGGTTTGGCCAACATTAATCTAATGTGTATGGCCAGCTTTTAGCCAGTGCCAAGCATTTGACTTTGTTTCCCTTTATAAGTTGTACAGAGACAACTACAGCCAAGTCTTATTTTGCTGTCTCTTGTTCTTTATTCATTATATTCATAACTATTAAGCTTCCATTATTTTAAATTATGTATGAAATATTCTGCTGAAAATCTGAAGAATAGTTACATTTATAATAGGTAGACACGGACTGCAAGTTTATTAGCTCCTTAAGATTAAAGAGATTTTCCAGGCTCCTGATATTGATGACCTATCCTCAGGATAGGTTATTAATATGCGATCGGTGAGGGTCTGAGACCCAACACCTCCACCGATCAGCTGTTTCCTGCAGTCTCCAGTACTGGAACAGGAAGCAGACAGCTCCATTCAATGTGTAGTGGCCATGCTGGTTACTGCAGCTCAGCCACAGCCACTACACTTTGAACAGAGCTGTGCTTCCTGTTCAATTCAAACTGTTAGTTCATGTGCCAGAGGTTGCAGGGAGCAGCTAATCAAGGGGGTGTGGGGTGTTAGGCTCCTGTGGATCAGATCCTGAGGATAGGTCATCAATATTGGAAAACCCCCTTCAAAGGAACACTAAACCTAGGAATTAAAGGGATGTCTGAGTTATTTTTTTGTTCTTTGTAAGTTTCTAACTAGGCAAATGTAAGGACTTTGCAATTTACTTACTTTACCTCCAGTTGCTGCTTTTTCAGATTTCACTGAGGGTCACATGACCTGTGATGTCAGCCTCTCTCCCTGCTCTGATGATGTTTCGTGCACAAGCCTGAGAGAGCAGATATGTGTCTGTACACCAGATGTCACTGAGCTGGCCATGCCCCCCTGCACTCTGCTGCTGTCTGCTCTCTCCCTGTATTCTTCAGAAAAAACTTTAACCCCTTCAGTAGCACAGGCTGAAAGCTTTACTGAGTAGCTGAAGGCAGTGAGGAGACAAATGCTGGGCACAGGAGCTGACAGACTGGAGGAGTTCTGCAGAGCATTGCAGAAGAACAGCTGGGACTTATAGTCCTTCACATACAACATGCTTCTGAGTCTCACAGCTGTCAGACATTTCACTAAGGGCAGCACTTGTATTCACTCCGTTTGCAGAGCAGGGGGAGGGACAGAGATTGTTGTTGTTAGCAGGTAAACAAAGGGCCAGAAGAGAACCAGGGAAATGAGGAAATATTATTATTTTTTGCCTAAAACTTGCTTAGCTTAGTTATATATCGCTGACCATCAGATTTACAGTGCTATATCTTTTTTTTCATAACTCGGACAACCCATTTAACCTCTTCCCGACCTATGACGTACTACTACGTCATGGGAACCACTGAGTTCCCGCAATTTGACGTAATAGTACGTCATAGTGATCGCGCGGGCACCGGCGCGGTGCGCGCGCGATCACTGCAGGGGCCCGGCAGTCTGTGGTAGCCGGGCCCCTGCTGTATCCGCCGGCATCGCTGTAAAAGCTGATGCCGGTGGATTAACCCCTTCTATGCCGCGGTCCTTGCTGACCGCGACATAGAAGAGGTTTGTGTCGGGTGAGCGATCGCATCGAGTCCCCCCGCTGCTGTGTCGGGGACCCGATGCGACACAAGGCAGCCCCATGCCGTGCAGAGGCTGCCCAATGCCTTACACGGCATCGGGAACTGCCTTCTATGGGTGCCGGGGAGATCCAGCCTCAGGCTGGGTCTCCTAGTCAACCTGTTAGTGTCTGACTCAGTGTCATACACTAACAGGCAATGCATTAAAGGGTTTCTGTCACCCCATTAAACCGTTTTTTTTTTTTTTCTTTACTAATATTCCCTATAGTGCGATCTCATGATACATAAGCAAATTAATCATTTTGGTTCAGTAGAATTTGCTAAAAATCGATTTTTAAAATATGCTAATTACCTTGCTACCAGCAAGTAGGGCGGCTACTTGCTGGTAGCAGCCGCATCCTCCGATGGTAATGACGCCCCCTCGGCATGCTAATTGACAGGGCCAGGGAAGGGAATCGTTCTCTGCTGGCGCTGTTAGAATTTGAAATCTCGCGCCTGCGCCGTACCTGTCTTCAATCGGCGCAGGCGCACTGAGAGGCGGCCGCTCTCTCGACCGCTCCATCCTCAATGCGCCTGCGTCGATGACGTCATCAAGTACACCCGGAAGAGATTTATTATTAATAATCGTTAGTGGTATAGTGTTAATAACTGTCATTTTTATAAAATTATTTATTCCCATTTCGTTGGTGGTTTTTGTGGCAGCATGCTTATTATGTACATGCTTACCTGATTCGAGCATCCAGCGACGTCACCAGACTCTCCGCCTCCTTCCAGCGATGCCGGCGTCTTCTCTTCCGGGTGTACTTGATGACGTCATCGACGCAGGCGCATTGAGGATGGAGCGGTCGAGAGAGCGGCCGCCTCTCAGTGCGCCTGCGCCGATTGAAGACAGGTACGGCGCAGGCGCGAGATTTCAAATTCTAACAGCGCCAGCAGAGAACGATTCCCTTCCCTGGCCCTGTCAATCAGCATGCCGAGGGGGCGTCATTACCATCGGAGGATGCGGCTGCTACCAGCAAGTAGCCGCCCTACTTGCTGGTAGCAAGGTAATTAGCATATTTTTAAAATCGATTTTTAGCAAATTCTACTGAACCAAAATGATTAATTTGCTTATGTATCATGAGATCGCACTATAGGGATTATTAGTAAAGAAAAATAAAAAAAACGGTTTAATGGGGTGACAGAAACCCTTTAAAATACAGATGTATTGTAATGCATTGCAGAGGGCATCAGACCCCAAAAGTGAATGTCATAAATAAAGTAAAGAAAAAAATGTAAAAATAAGTGTTTTTAATAGAAATTAATAAAGTAATAAAATTAATAAAGTAAAATAGAAAAAAAATGCCCCTTTCCTCTTATTTTATAATAAAAAACAGAAAACCCACCAAAACCCACACATATTAGGTATCGCCGTGTCCGTAATGACCGGCTCTATAAATATATCACATGATCCACCCTGTCTGATAAACACCATAAAAAAAAAAAAAAACGGTGTAAAAAAAAGCCATTTTTGTCACATTACATCACAGAAATTGCAACAGCAATTAATAAAAAAGGCGTATGCCCCCCAAAATAGTACCAATCAGACCGTCACCTCATTCCCCAAAAAATTAGACCCTACCTAAGAAGAGAATCGGTCAAAAAATAAAAAAGCTATGGCTCTCAGACTATGGAGACACTAAAATATGATTATTTTTTGCTTCAAAACTGCTATTATTGTGCTAAAGTGAAAAAAATATAAAGTATACATATTAGGTATTGCCACGTCCGTAACAACCAGCTCTATAAAAATTTCACATGACCTAACCACTCAGGTGAACACCGTAAAAAAATAAAATAAAAATAAACTGTGTAAAAAAAAAGGCATTTTTGTCACATTACATCACAAAAATTGCAACAGCAATTAATCAAAAAGGCGTATGCCCCCCAAAATAGTACCAATCAGACCATCACCTCATCCCACAAAAAATGAGACCCTACCTAAGAGAATCGGTCAAAAAATAAAAAAGCTATGGCTCTCAGACTATAGAGACACTAAAATATCATTATTTCGATTTCAAAAATGCTATTATTGTGTAAAACTTAAATAAATAAGAAAAAGTAGACATATTAGGTATTGCCACGTGCGTAACGATCTGCTCTATAAAAAAGTCACATGACCTTATCCCTCAGGTAAACGCTGTAAAAATAAAAAATAAAAACGGTGCCAAAACATCAATTTCTTGGTTACCTTGCCTCACAAAAAACGTAATATAGAGCAATTAAAAATCATATGTACCCCAAAATAGTACCAATAAAACTGGCACCTTATCCCGTAGTTTCCAAAATGTCGTCACTTTTTTGAGTTTCTACTGTAGGGGTGCATCAGGGGGGCTTCAAATGCGACATGGCATCTAAAAACCAGTTCAGCTAAATTTGCCTTCCAAAAACCATATGGCGTTCCTTTCCTTCTGTGCCCTGCCGTGTGCCCGTACAGCAGTTTACGATCACATGTGGGGTGTTTCTGTAAACTGCAGAATCAGGGTAATAAATATTGAGTTTTATTTGGCTGTTAACCCTTGCTTTTCTACTGGAAAAAATTTATTAAAATGTAAAATCTGCCAAAAAAGTGAAATTCTGAAATTTCATCTCCATTTTCCATCAATTCTTGTGGAACACCTAAAGGGTTAACAAAGTTTGTAAAATCAGTTTTGTATACCTTGAGGGGTGTAGTTTCTAAGATATAATAAAAAAAAAATATATATATATATATATATATATATATATATATATATATATATATATATATATATATACACACAATATGTGACGAGAAAACAATCTCAGAATGGCCTGTATAAGTAAAAGCGTTTTAAAGTTATCACCACATAAAATGACACATGTCAGATTTGCAAAAAATGGCCTGGGCAGGAAGGTGAAAACAGGCCCGGGGTTGAAAGGGTTAATGCAGTAGGAAAAAATAAAAAAAACATGCCCACATGGTTTATCAATCTACACAGGATCATCCTGCATACCTGAATCAAATAGTCTTAAAAAAGAAGTAGAAAAACTGTCTGCGTTTTCCCCTCAAGAATTAGCAGAACTCAGCATCTGGCCCACCCCAGTGAAGTCATGAACCTGCTGTGTTTTGGCCATGACTCTGCTTGCCTACCTACAGAATTAGCTTATGGTTGTAATCTGGTACGTGTAGTTCCTCCTGGTTTTACCCCACATCTCCTTGCTACATCTCTTTTAGGTTCACATCTGCGGTGGAGGTTCTGGCAGGATGGGATCAGTCAGGCAGTGGTGGTGTCTGGCACAAGGTACATCCGATGATTCAGCTTTTCTTTATACCAGACCAGAAAACTGGAATTTTGCTACAGATCACAATCTAGCTTTACCCTGTTGCAAATTGGTCTGCTCTTCTGGAAGCAACTTCTAGCTTTGTTCAGCCCATCTGCATACAGTTCTCCAGTTACTCTGGTTTGCTCCCTCACTCCCTCCACCAAGACACGCAGAATTTAAATTGTGAGCCTCATTGGGCACAGAGTGGTGACAATGTCTGTAAAAAGTTGCAGAATATGTTAGCAATATACACTGCCTGTCCAAAAAAAAAAGTCGCCACCTGGATTTAACTAAGAAAATAGTTATGAGCCTCCTATTGGATAATTACTGCATGGGCAATTATCTTTCAGCTAGCAATAAGTTATTTAACCCCAATTGGTGCAATGAGTTGCTTCTCATTTCTTAACAACTATGTCGAATGACACATCTAGTGGTCGTGGAAAAGATGTTAATCTGTTTGAGAAGGGTCAAATCATTGGCATGCATCAAGCAGAGAAAACATCTAAGGAGATTGCAGAAACTACTAAAATTGGGTTAAGAACTGTCCAACGCATTATTAAAAACTGGAAGGATAGTGGGGACCCATCATATTCGAGGAAGAAATGTGGCAGGAAAAAAATCCTGAATGATCGTGATCGGCGATCACTTAAACGTTTGGTGAGATCAAATCGAAGGAAAAAAACTGTAGAACTCAGGGCTATGTTTAATAGTGAAAGTAAGAGCATTTCCACACGCACAATGCGAAGGGAACTCAAGGGATTGGGACTGAACAGCTGTGTAGCCGTAAGAAAACCACTAATCAGTGAGGCAAACCAGAAAAAAAGGCTTCAATTTGCTAGGGAGCATAACGATTGGACTCTGGAGCAATGGAAGAAGGTCATGTGGTCTGATGAGTCAAGATTTACCCTGTCCAGAGTGATGGGCGCATCACGGTAAGAAGAGAGGCAGATGAAGTGATGCGCCCATCATGCCTAGTGCCTACTGTACAAGCCTGTGGGGGCAGTGCTATGATCTGGGGTTGCGGAAGTTGGTCAGGTCTAGGTTCAGCAACAGTATGTGCTCCAAGAATGAGGTCAGCTGACTACCTGAACATACTGAATGACCAGGTTATTCCATCAATTGATTTTTTCTTCCCTGATGGCACGGGCATACTCCAAGATGACAATGCCAGGATTCATCGGGCTCAAATTGTGAAAGAGTGGTTCAGGGAGCATGAGACATCATTTTCACACATGGATTGGCCACCACAGAGTCCAGACCTTAACCCCATTGAGAATCTTTGGGATGTGCTGGAGAAGGCTTTGAGCAGCAGTCAGACTCTACCATCATCAATGCAAGATCTTGGTGAAAAAGAATGCAACACTGGATGGAAATAAATCTTGTGACATTGCAGAAGCTTATCAAAACAATGCCACAGAGAATGCGTGCCGCAATCAAAGCTAAAGGCGGTCCAACAAAATATTAGAGTGTGTGACCTTTTTTTTTGGTGGCAACCTTTTTTTGGGACAGGCAGTGTATAAATAAGTAAGGGTACTTTCACACTTGTGTTGCTGGATTCCGGCAGGCAGTTCCGTCGCCGGAACTGCCTGCCGCATCCGGCAATCTGTATGCAAACGGATACCATTTATAGACGGATCAGGATCCGTCTCACAAATGCATTGCAATACCGGATCCGTCTCTCCGGAAAAACTGATCCGGTATTTATCTTTTTTACATTTTTAAAAGGTCTGCACATGCGCAGATCGCAAAACCGGATCCGTTTTTCCGGAACACTTGGGGCCGGATCCAGCAGTAATGCATTTCAATGTAAAATAATGCCGGTATTTTCTCCGTCCAAAAACCGTACAGTGGCTGAACTGAAGACATCCTGATGCATCCTGAACGGATTGCTCTCCATTCAGAATGCATTAGGATAAAACTGATCAGTTTTGTTCCAGTATTGAGCCCCTAGGACGGAACTCAATACCGGAAAAGTTTAACGCAAGTGTGAAAGTACCCTAATAAATAAAAATTTAGATAACGGGGCGTGGCCTGGCCGTCTGAGAGAATGGCGGCGTGAAAGCTGAGCTCCGCCGCCTAAGCCTGTATAAGGAGACCCTTTAGCCATTGGAACCCCGCTCATGGGGAAAAAAAGCACCACCCAAACCCACTGCTGCCAGCCAGACTCCTGCAAGGGCCCACAACACGCTGGACACTTACCTCCGCACGCGCCAGACATCGCCCCGCGGCACCAGCGGCCTGCTTCTGCCTGCAGTCTCCGGTGAGTGTTCCCTGCCGGCCTCCCGCGCCCTCTTCCCTCCTGTGGACGCAACAACTCCGCTCCACCTGAGACCAGCCTCCACTCCCCTGTCGCCCACAGCCACAGTATTTGTCCCCCACAACCCAGGGGAACCATCAGAGGGCCGAGATATTATATCAGAGGCGGGTTCGCCGCCTTCAAAGACCCGAGGCCTAAACATGCCACCCAAAATGGCACCCAAGTCGGCCAGACAGACTTCTACACCAGCGCACAAGCGCAAAGACTGGGCTGAGCCCCCTTCAGAAAGTGCTGACCCGGCCCAATATCGCTCCACCTCTGAGCCAGAAGGGGCCTCATGGGATCACTTGTCGGATTATATGGATGAGGGCGAGGATGGTTCCCTCCACTCCACACAATCTTCCACACTGCTTCAGCAAACCCTGCAACATTTGCCTACTAAAGAAGACTTCAAACTACTGATCACTGAAGCCCGGAATGCTTGCAAATCTGAAATTTCCTCCCTTAGGAGGGATATACAGCAGCTAGCGGGCCGTGTGGATTCCATAGAGACTGAACATGATGATACGCGCAGAAGTGTCGTTCACCTCCAATCTATTATAGCCTCCCAGGCACAATTTATCAGGGAAAATGCCCGTCATTTGGAAGACCTGGATAACCGAGGCCGCAGAAACAATATCCGTATTCACGGACTCCCTGAACCCGACGAGGAGGTAGATCTGAGGGAAACCCTGACGGAACTCTTCAACTCAATCTTGGGGACCCCTTTAACGCAACCTATTAAATTGGACCGAGCACACAGAGTCCTGCGTCCTAAATCCTCTACTGCTCAACCACGCGATGTAATTTGTTCCTCCATGACCTCCTTTCTATTTAACCCTGTATTTCCGGCAGGAATGCAGTCCTCCTTCCTCAGGTACTGGTTTCCCAACAAATTGTTTCATTTTGCGGATATTATAGATTATAACCAGATAGTGCCGTTTGAGAGATTACAATCATCCCGCCAACTTCCTGACTCTGCAGGTACCAATATATGCAATTGCGGCACTTGTTGACCAAACTGACCTTATTGCGAATGTTCTGGAGGTCAGGAAGATGTAATACCTGTCCGCTAGCTTATC
The DNA here is from genome assembly GCF_905171765.1 of Bufo bufo. Lineage (NCBI taxonomy): Eukaryota > Metazoa > Chordata > Amphibia > Anura > Bufonidae > Bufo > Bufo bufo. The sequence goes on along the minus strand of NC_053390.1, from coordinate 537,712,384 downwards.
TAACCAGATTAAACGGTTCAACAAGATCTGGCAATCATGGGACGATTACTTGGGCCCATGACTACGCTGATTTATGTAACCTACCCCCATCCCCTCCTCCTTATGTTCCGTGTCTATACCTCCCGTCTTAATTGTGTGTCCCGTGTCATATACTTTTCTGCCTTCACTCTAGTTTGAAAATGTTGATGCATATTATGCCAGTTACATTATCCTATGCTACATCCATACTTTGGTTGCTACCCACTTACTCTAATACCTTTCTGTTGTGCATCTTATCGTGTCTGTATTGCGTTAGATTGTCACACCATGATGCACAGACTTGTAACTATTAATGTTTTTTTTTTGCAATGACTCAATAAAAAATTGTCAATTAAAAAAAAAATAATATAGAGAACTTGTATAAGTGTTCTTTCACGCTTGCATTTTTCTTTTCCGGCATAGAGTTCCGTCCTAGGGGCTCAATACCGGAAAAGTGATCAGTTTTATCCCCATGGATTCTGAATGGAGAGCATTCCGCAGACCGAAAAAAATTAAGGCCGGATCCATTTTTCTGGATGACACCGGAAAGACGGATCTGGCATTTCAATGCATTTGTAAGACGGATCATGATCCTGATCAGTCTTACAAATGCCATCAGTTGGCATACGTTTTGCTGCAAGTGTGAAAGTAGCCTAAAGAGAACAGAATATGTTCCAATGCCTGGTATGATACACAGATATACAACATGTATTGCATCATTGTATAACGGTCACATGCCTTCATGTGCATATTTATTCATCTGTTCTACGCATGACGAGCATTATCCCTGGAGCAAGCTTTATAGTGGCCACTGTCTCTTAGGCTGAATGTGCTAATATTTCAGTGATGGTTTATTATTTGCTAAATTATGAACACGGCTGAATTGTGACATTTTTGTGTTACTGTACAGAAAAACTGTCTGGGCAAATATGAATATTACATTTCAGAAACCATTTAGTTAAGCACTCTCCTATTCAGTGGGCATAGGCAGCAGACCCTAAAGCAGGGACGGTATCTGATTGGGTCTGACAAACTATGCTTTTTGTAGAGACAACGCTAGGGAGGTTCGTCTCCATCGTGGCCTGCTATTGGCTGAACTCTCCCAGTCCCCCCCTCCCCTGTCACTGCAGCGAGGTTAGTACTGTCTGTGTGAGGGGCCCAGGCACATAGGGGGGAATTATAGAGCTTGGATAACACCTTTAACCACCTCAGCTCCCCTAGCTTAAACACCCTTAATGACCAGACCACTTTTTACACTTCTGCACTACACTACTTTCACGGTTTATTGCTCGGTCATACAACTTACCACCCAAATGAATTTTACCTCCTTTTCTCACTAATAGAGCTTTCATTTGGTGGTATTTCCTTGCTGCTGACATTTTAACTTTTTTTGTTATTAATCGAAATTTACTGAAATTTTAGCAAAAAAATGACATTTTTCACTTTCAGTTGTAAATTTTTTTTTTTTTTAAATAAATTTCTATATAAATTTTTCTCTAAATTTATTGTTCTACATGTCTTTGATTTAAAATAAATGTTTGGGTAAAAGTTATAGCGTTTACAAACTATGGTACAAAAATGTGAATTTACGCTTTTTGAAGCACCTCTGAATTTCTGAGCACCTGTCATGTTTCCTGAGGTTCTACAATGCCCAGACAGTAGAAAAACCCCACAAATGTCCCCATTTCGGAAAGTAGACATCCTAAGGTATTCGCTGATGGACATAGTGAGTTCATAGAACTTTTTATTTTTTGTCACAAGTTAGCGGAAAATGATGATTTTTTTATTTATTTTTTTCCCTTACAAAGTCTCATATTCCACTAACTTGTGACAAAAAATAAAAACTTCCATGAACTCACTATGCCCATCACGAAATACCTTGGGGTGTCTTCTTTCCAAAATGGGGTCAATTGTGGGGTAGTTATACTGCCCTGGCATTTTAGGGGCCCTAATGCGTGAGAAGTAGTTTGAAATCAAAATGTGTAAAAAATGCCCTGTGAAACCCTAAAGGTGCTTTTTGGAATGTGGGCCCCTTTGCCCACCTAGGCTGGAAAAAAGTGTCACACATGTGGTATCGCCGTACTCAGGATAATTCGGGCAATGTGTTTATGGGGTGTCTTTTTACATATGCCCATGCTGGGTGAGATAAATATGTCAAATGACAACTTTGTATAAAAAAAATGGGAAAAGTTGTCTTTTAGAGATATTTCTCACCCAGCATGGGTATATGTAAAAAGACACCCCAAAACACATTGCCCAACTTCTCCTGAGTACGGTCCGTGGATCTGTGGATCCGCAAAACACATACGGACGTCTGAATGGAGCCTTACAGGGGGGTGATCAGGGAGTCTATATGGGGTGATCAGGGGTTAATAAGTGACAGGGGGAGGTGTAGTGTAGTGGTGTTTGGTGCTACTTTACAGAGCTGCCTGTGTCCTCTGGTGGTCGATCCAAGCAAAAGGGACCACCAGAGGACCAGGTAGCAGGTATATTAGACGCTGTTATCAAAACAGCGTCTAATATACCTTTAAGGGGTTAAAAAAATTGGATCTACAGCCTGCCAGCGAATGATCGCTGCTGGCAGGCTGCAGATCCACTCGATTACCTGCAGTTCCTGTGAACGCACGCGCCTGTGTGCGCGCGTTCACAGGAAATCTCCGCTCGGAATAACAGGGCCGCCGCAAAGACGCAATCCTGCGTACGGCGGTCCTGTAGTGGTTATTAAAGAGGTTTGTCTGAGTTAAATATAATCTTAGCCAACAGCAGTAAATGGCCTAAAATTACAAAATGAGCAATACTTACTAATGTACTGCCCTGCTGCTTTCAGTGTTGTGCATCGGTCCTGTACTGCTGTTGTCATCTTTAGGGCAGCAGTGGTGAAATTCCATGCTCACAGGTCACCTTGCCCCCTGAAAAAATCTTGAATAAAAAGTGATAAAAAAGACAAAGAAAATGTAAGTTTATTTTTTTCCAAAATGTTTTGTTTTTAAAAGTTTTTAAAAGTTTTAAAATGTAATAAAAAATACATGAATTTGGTATTTGTACTGATCCACAGATTAAGGGCATCATGTCGTTTTTAGGGATTACATGTAATTCACTTAAAGGGCTTCTGTCACCCCACTAAAGTCCTGATTTTTTTTTTGGCTAGTTAAATTCCTTATACTGCGATATATGAATATATAATGCTCTTACTCACTTTCCTTCAGCAGTTTCTTCAAAAAACTGACTTTTATAATATGTAAATTAGCTCTCTACCAGCAAGTAGGGCGGCTACTTGCTGGTAGCAGCCGCATCCTCCTTTCATAATGACGCCCCCTCCTCATGTTGATTGACAGGGCCAGCGAACGTGCTCGTCCTCTGGCTGGCCCTGTCTGCATTCAAAATCTGGCGCCTGCGCCGTACCTATGTTCAGTCGGCGCAGGCGCACTGAGAGGAGGACGCTCGCTCGTCACATCTACACCCGGCGCAGGCGCACTGAGGAGGGAGGCTTTAGTGGGGTGACAGAAGCCCTTTAATAGTTTCAACAGTTCAACAAAATGTTTTCCCCCATTTTTCAGTACAAGATTTGGTAAAGTAAATCATGCCATTAAAAATATAACTTGTCCTGCAAAAGAAAAATAGAAAAAGAAAAAAAGTCATGGCTCTTGGAAAGGGAAGCAGAAAAAAATGAACAAAATAAATGAAAATTTGCCTGGTCCTAAAAGGGTTAATGTTGGGACAATCCGTTTAATTCAAAGAGGGCCATAACCATCGCTCTTGTTGCAGTCGAGCTCTGCTCCTTTCTGTGGTCAGTCCCTCCCTTTCTGCTTTGACCAACGGGGTCAGACAGTGGCAAAGCAGCGAGGGAAGAGCTGGTCGCAGAAAGGGATGGAGCTTGAGTGTAACAAGAGCAATGGTGACTCCCTCATTGCACCAAAGGCTTAATTTGCATATTAAGAAAAAGTATCGTAACTTGGAGACGGAGCCTCAGATCAACAAAAGAAAGACTGTTTTAATTGGGTGAACCACAGCTATGTGTCTATGCAGACAGTTGGATCGGGAGGTTGCTGGTGACAGATTCCCTTTAAAAGTACTATAACAAATCTATACCCCACATATTATTTACATAGTAGATATGCACTAATCTAATATTGCACATCATTAATGTATTTAGCATTATTTTATGTATGTTGTTTTTTGTATTTTTATACTTTTAGATTTTATTATATTTGCCCTTTTTTAAATATTTGTTTTCATCTCTCATAGTTATCCTCACTTAGCAACCTAGGGTAGGAAGCCATAAAATGGTGGAATTGCCTGTCATAAGGTCCTTTTTACCTACATATACTGTATAATACTTCTTTATCTGTACATGCTTGTATCACACCCTGGATAATATGTTAACTGTTTCCCTCACCTCACAATACCACATGACATACCAGCATTGGTCATTTCTACCCAATTTTTTTTCTTTATATGATAGGATGTGTAATAGAGTTTTGATGGATAGGTCTATTTATGTATGAACATTTATCTTTTCCCTTTGTTTCTACTCTGTTAAAAAACTAATAAATTCTGTTTGCAAAAAAAAAATTTGCTTTCAGAATGTACAATTTTCCCATGTATTCACTTGTTTCCCCTATTTTTCTATTTTTATACATACCAGCAAGTGCTGTTCCTTATATTAAGATGGATAGAGCATTTCAAGAATCCTGGGCTGTGTAGTATGTCAATGGCGCCACCTAGCCACCAATCAAGATATCTAGGTCTGAAATCCAAAAATTAACTCATGGTATCAGTTTATGCATAATCTAAAAAACATTTATGAAATAAGTTTAAAGTGTCATACTGTGACAGTGGCGGATCCAGAGCCTGGTCTCGGGAGGGGCACTTCCAGATTATTTTCTGTCCGCCGCCACAAAACAATGGTGCTTATAGAACAGACTACACAGTGTAGAGGTATACTGTATATTGTGTGGCACAGTGTATGCTATATGTGTACAACAAACATATTTCACATGAAAACTTACAATTACTTGGCTTGGCACTTGGGGATCTCGGACGCCACTTCAACACTTTGACCGGGGGCTCGTGGAGCTGATGTGTTTTATCCTAATGAGAAAGATTTCATAATAAGGATTTGGAGAAGGGGCAGAGGGATAGCAGAGCAGGGAGAGGCTGGTGCTGCTACTAGGGGGTCATACCATGGGGGAGTAATAAAGCCCACCATAATGCCCCCCCCCCCAGTAGAAATATTTCTCCTTATAATGTGACAGTGCAAAAAATACCCCCTTGTAATGCCCCCAGTTGAGCTAATGTCCCCATAGTGCCCCATAATGTGCCAGTATAAAATACCCCTATATAGTGCCCCCATAGTGCTCCTCCACCCCGTTCCTCCTAGTGCCCCCATAATGTACCAGTATAAAATGTCCCAGTAGATGCCCTCAGTGTCCCCCATAATTTGCAAGTATAAAATACCCCTTCTTAGTGCCCCCCGTAGATGACCCCATAGTACTCCGCTCCCCCCTTCCCCATAGTACCCACCATCATTTGTCCCAGTATAAAATTCTACTGTACAGAGCCCCCCATATAAAATACCCCTTCTTTGTGGCCTCAGTAGATGCCCCTATAGTGCCCCCAATAATGTGCCAGTAATAAGAGCCCCCCATCATGTGCCAGTAATAACAGCCCCCTATCATGTGCCAGTAATAACAGCCCCCATCATGTGCCAGTAATAACATCCCCCATCATGTGCCAGTAATAACATCCCCCATCATGTGCCAGTAATAACAGCCCCCCCAATGTGCCAATAATAACAGCCCCCCTAATGTGTAAATAATAACAGCCCCCCCTAATGTGCCAGTAATAACAGCCCCCCCAAAGTGCCAGTAATAAGAGCCCCCTATTATGTGCCAGTAATAAGAGCCCCCTATCATGTGCCAGTAATAAGAGCCCCCTATCATGTGCCAGTAATAAGAGCCCCCTATCATGTGCCAGTAATAAGAGCCCCCTATCATGTGCCAGTAATAACAGCCCCCTATCATGTGCCAGTAATAACAGCCCCCCCTCAATGTGCCAGTAATAACAGCCCCCCCTCAATGTGCCAGTAATAACAGCCCCCCCTAATGTGCCAGTAATAACAGCCCCCCCTAATGTGCCAGTAATAACAGCCCCCCTAATGTGCCAGTAATAACAGCCCCCCCTAATGTGGCAGTAATAGGCCCCCATGTGCCAGTAATAACAGCCCCCCAATGTGTATATATATATATATATATATATATACTCACCTAAAGAATTATTAGGAACACCATACTAATACGGTGTTGGACCCCCTTTTGCCTTCAGAACTGCCTTAATTCTACATGGCATTGATTCAACAAGGTGCTGATAGCATTCTTTAGAAATGTTGGCCCATATTGATAGGATAGCATCTTGCAGTTGATGGAGATTTGAGGGATGCACATCCAGGGCACGAAGCTGCCATTTTAGTACAGTGAACTCATTGTCATGTTCAAGAAACCAATTTTGAAATGATTTGAGCTTTGTGACATGGTGAATTATCCTGCTGGAAGTAGCCATCAGAGGATGGATACATGTTCTCATTCTGTTTACGCCAAATTCGGACTCTACCATTTGAATGTCTCAACAGAAATCGAGACTAATCAGACCAGGCAACATTTTTCCAGTCTTCAACAGTCCAATTTTGGTGAGCTCGTGCAAATTGTAGCCTCTTTTTCCTCTTTGTAGTGGAGATGAGTGGTACCCGGTGGGGTCTTCTGCTGTTGTAGCCCATCCGCCTCAAGGTTGTGCGTGTTGTGGCTTCACAAATGCTTTGCTGCATACCTCGGTTGTAACGAGTGGTTATTTCAGTCAACGTTGCTCTTCTATCAGCTTGAATCAGTCGGCCCATTCTCCTCTGACCTCTAGCATCCACAAGGCATTTTTGCCCACAGGACTGCCGCATACTGGATGTTTTTCCCTTTTCACACCATTCTTTGTAAACCCTAGAAATGGTTGTGCGTGAAAATCCCAGTAACTGAGCAGATTGTGAAATACTCAGACCGGCCCGTCTGGCACCAACAACCATGCCACGCTCAAAATCGCTTAAATCACCTTTCTTTCCCATTATGACATTCAGTTTGGAGTTCAGGAGATTGTCTTGACCAGGACCACACCCCTAAATGCATTGAAGCAACTGCCATGTGATTGGTTGACTAGATAATTGCATTAATGAGAAATAGAACAGGTGTTCCTAATAATTCTTTAGGTGAGTGTGTGTGTGTATGTATGTATGTATACAGTACAGACCAAAAGTTTGGACACACCTTCTCATTCAAAGAGTTTTCTTTATTTTCATGACTATGAAGGCATCAAAACTATGAATTAACACATGTGGAATTATATACATAACAAACAAGTGTGAAACAACTGAAAATATGTCATATTCTAGGTTCTTCAAAGTAGCCACCTTTTGCTTTGATTACTGCTTTGCACACTCTTGGCATTCTCTTGATGAACTTCAAGAGGTAGTCACCTGAAATGGTCTTCCAACAGTCTTGAAGGAGTTCCCAGAGATGCTTAGCACTTGTTGGCCCTTTTGCCTTCACTCTGCGGTCCAGCTCACCCCAAACCATCTCGATTGGGTTCAGGTCCGGTGACTGTGGAGGCCAGGTCATCTGGCGCAGCACCCCATCACTCTCCATCATGGTCAAATAGCCCTTACTTTCAAAGTTTTCCCAATTTTTCGGCTGACTGACTGACCTTCATTTCTTAAAGTAATGATGGCCACTCATTTTTCTTTACTTAGCTGCTTTTTTCTTGCCATAATACAAATTCGAACAGTCTATTCAGTAGGACTATCAGCTGTGTATCCACCTGACTTCTCCTCAACGCAACTGATAGTCCCAACCCCATTTATAAGACAAGAAATCCCACTTATTAAACCTGACAGGGCACACCTGTGAAGTGAAAACCATTTCAGGGGACTACCTCTTGAAGCTCATCAAGAGAATGCCAAGAGTGTGCAAAGCAGTAATCAAAGCAAAAGGTGGCTACTTTGAAGAACCTAGAATATGACATATTTTCAGTTGTTTCACACTTGTTTGTTATGTATATAATTCCACATGTGTTAATTCATAGTTTTGATGCCTTCAGTGTGAATCTACAATTTTCATAGTCATTAAAATAAAGAAAACTCTTTGAATGAGAAGGTGTGTCCAAACTTTTGGTCTGTACTGTGTATATATATATATATATATATATATATACACATACACACTGCTCAAAAAAATAAAGGGAACACTTAAACAACACAATATAACTCCAAGTCAATCACACTTCTGTGAAATCAAACTGTCCACTTAGGAAGCAACACTGAGTGACAATCAATTTCACATGCTGTTGTGAAAATGGGATAGACAACAGGTGGAAATTATAGGCAATTAGCAAGACACCCCCAATAAAGAAGTGGTTCTGCAGGTGGTGATCACAGACCACTTCTCAGTTCCTATGCTTCCTGGCTGATGTTTTGGTCACTTTTGAATGCTGGCGGTGCTTTCACTCTAGTGGTAGCATGAGGCGGAGTCTACAACCCACACAAGTGGCTCAGGTAGTGCAGCTTATCCAGGATGGCACATCAATGCGAGCTGTGGCAAGAAGGTTTGCTGTGTCTGTCAGCGAAGTGTCCAGAGCATGGAGGCGCTACCAGGAGACAGGCCAGTACATCAGGAGACGTGGAGGAGGCCATAGGAGGGCAACAACCCAGCAGCAGGACCGCTACCTCCGCCTTTGTGTAAGGGGAAACAGGAGGAGCACTGCCAGAGCCCTGCAAAATCACCTCCAGCAGGCCACAAATGTGCATGTGTCAGCTCAAACGGTCAGAAACAGACTCCATGAGGGTGATATGAGGGCCCGACGTCCACAGGTGGGGGTTGTGCTTACAGCCCAACACCGTGCAGGACGTTTGCATTTGCCAGAGAACACCAAGATTGCAAATTCGCCACTGGCGCCCTGTGCTCATGCTGGAGGATGTTGCCTGCAACATCCTCCAGCATGACCGGTTTGGCATTGGGTCAGTAATGGTGTGGGGTGGCATTTCTTTGGAGGGCCGCACAGCCCTCCATGTGCTCGCCAGAGGTAGCCTGACTGCCATTAGGTACCGAGATGAGATCCTCAGACCCCTTGTGAGACCATATGCTGGTGCGGTTGGCCCTGGGTTCCTCCTAATGCAAGACAATGCTAGACCTCATGTGGCTGGAGTGTGTCAGCAGTTCCTGCAAGACGAAGGCATTGATGCTATGGACTGGCCCGCCCGTTCCACAGACCAAAAAGTTGGGACAAGGCCATTTTCACCACTGTGTGGCATCTCCCCTTCTTCTTACAACACTCAACAGACGTCTGGGGACCGAGGAGACCAGTTTCTCAAGTTTAGAAATAGGAATGCTCTCCCATTCTTGTCTAATACAGGCCTCTAACTGTTCAATCGTCTTGGGCCTTCTTTGTTGCACCTTCCTCTTTATGATGCGCCAAATGTTCTCTATAGGTGAAAGATCTGGACTGCAGACTGGCCATTTCAGTACCCGGATCCTTCTCCTACGCAGCCATGATGTTGTGATTGATGCAGAATGTGGTCTGGCATTATCTTGTTGAAAAATGCAGGGTCTTCCCTGAAAGAGATGACGTCTGGATGGGAGCATATGTTGTTCTAGAACCTGAATATATTTTTCTGCATTGATGGTGCCTTTCCAGACATGCAAGCTGCCCATGCCACACGCACTCATGCAACCCCATACCATCAGAGATGCAGGCTTCAGAACTGAGCGTTGATAACAACTTGGGTTGTCCTTGTCCTCTTTGGTCCGGATGACATGGCGCCCCAGATTTCCAAAAAGAACTTCGAATCGTGACTCGTCTGACCACAGAACAGTCTTCCATTTTGCCACACTCCATTTTAAATGATCCCTGGCCCAGTGAAAACGCCTGAGCTTGTGGATCTTGCTTAGAAATGGCTTCTTCTTTTCACTGTAGAGTTTCAGCTGGCAACGGCGGATGGCACGGTGGATTGTGTTCACTGACAATGGTTTCTGGAAGTATTCCTGAGCCCATTCTGTGATTTCCTTTACAGTAGCATTCCTGTTTGTGGTGCAGTGTCGTTTAAGGGCCCGGAGATCACGGGCATCCAGTATGGTTTTACGGCCTTGACCCTTATGCACAGAGACTGTTCCAGATTCTCTGAATCTTCGGATGATGTTATGCACAGTTGATGATGATAGATGCAAAGTCTTTGCAATTTTTCGCTGGGTAACACCTTTCTGATATTGCTAAACTATCTTTCTGCGCAACATTGTGGGAATTGGTGATCCTCTACCCATCTTGCAGTTCCTGCAAGACGAAGGCATTGATGCTATGGACTGGCCCGCCCGTTCCACAGACCTGAATCCAATTGAGCAAATCTGGGACATCATGTCTCGCTCTATCCACCAACGTCACGTTGCACCACAGACTGTCCAGGAGTTGGCAGATGCTTTAGTCCAGGTCTTGGAGGAGATCCCTCAGGAGACCGTCCGCCACCTCATCAGAAGCATGCACAGGCGTTGTAGGGAGGTCATACAGGCACGTGGAGGCCACACACACACTACTGAGCCTCATTTTGACTTGTTTTAAGGACATTACATCAAAGTTGGATCAGCCTGTAGTGTGTTTTTCCACTTTAATTTTGAGTGTGACTCCAAATCCAGACCTCCATGGGTTGAAAAATTTGATTTCCATTTTTAATTTTTGTGTGATTTTGTTGTCAGCACATTCAACTATGTAAAGAACAAAGTATTTCAGAAGAATATTTAATTAATTCAGATCTAGGATGTGTTATTTTTGTGTTCCCTTTATTTTTTTGAGCAGTGTATATTGAGTCCTGAGGCCCATCAATAGAAAATATCATTAGAAAATTGGAACGTTCTTACCAATTTTAGAGGCACTTCAGACGGGACCAATCAGGCAACCATTCAGTCTTGAGATGTCTCATATATATTCAGATGACTGTAGGTTCTTAAGATGACTCAAATATGTTCAGATGGCTGCGAGTGCTTTTGTACAGATTTATCAGCAGGAACAGCTGTCCCTGAATATCCCTGAGTGGAGGGAAGGGACTAGGCCAGCCCTGCCTGTCTATACAAAGCACTTGCCCCGAAAGGAGCGACCCCGTCCGGATACCTGACCGTAACCCGGGCGGAGTCCCTGATAAACCCTATGAAAAAGTTCCCAACGTGTCACGTTTCATGTAATAATTCATCAGGGAACTATACCAAAAGGATTTGAAACAAAAAGTAAATCCTACAAATAATAGAGTGAAAAAGGGGTGGACCATAGGGAGAGAAAAAGGGGTGAAAATTTCCCTTATTGCCGTTGCGCCCATCAATGGAGCTGGGCTGCCACCAAATTCAGAGGGGCTCCCACAGTGGATAAGGGATACCTCAGATTAATGCGCCATCAGCCTGCCGTGATTTAAAGACTGCGCCGTGTGTGCCTGAACCTGAGGAACGCCCACCCCGGTCATGTGATCCAGGACACGTGACCGGCAGACCGCACAACACAGGAAGCGAGGCCAGGTCATTGAAACGCAGCGCCGCGTCCGGTGGATAAACTAAGGAGTGAGATAAAAGAAAATTATCGGAATATAAATGTCAGTGAGCAGATGACCCGTAAAGAAGTCAATACAAAGAGACACAATACCCACACATGGAAACCACTATAATAATGGCATATTAAATGAAACAGCTGAAATTCAGCTGCTCATTTAATCCAAGCGGGGCAGTGGTTTTAAGATAAAAAAATCCAACGGGCCTCCTTCCGCAAGATGTTCTTGTCCCAATCACCTCCTCTCGGGGGTGGGTGAATTTTGTAAATGGCCATGAAGGAAATACGTGCCTTGCCGTTATGAAGGCAGTGGACATGTTTAGCAAACTGGTGTATCTCTCATGTTGGCAATATCATTAATATGTTCACCCACCAGGGGCGGATTAAGTGCATGATAGGCCCGGGGCTGTCTACCCAACTTAGGCCCCTCCCTCCATTTTAATTTAGTTTTTTTTTGTATGAAGAGGCTGCGGTGCTTCATGAGCACCACAGTCTCTTCCTAGGCCATATGACATCTTCAGACAAAAAAAAAATACCCCAAATTGGGTCCTAAACTGAAAAATTTGGTCGCCAAATTTAAAATACATAGAATTATAATAAAAAAGACATTGAGGAGAATACAGCACCACATACCTCTTACATCCAGTGACATCTCCTGTCATGTAGACCTTCTCTTTCCTCTTCTCCTCCATTTGACCCAGACCACCAAGGCAAATTCTTTCAGCTACATCTCGTCTCTACAGTTTGTAACACAGACACGTTAGATTTCTCAATTTTTCCATCAACCTCCTCATCCTGGTGTCCCCACAGTGTCATCCTGCTGCCACTCTCAATACTTGTAACGACCGACGACACGCACAGGGAGGAAAACAGGGAAAGCCCTGCCCAAGGGAGAGGGAAAGGTGGTGACCCCTAACTCACCTTGCGGCTGGTACCTGACTGCCCTGACGTCCCTAGACGGGTTCCTCACCCGTGCGGCGATCGCGTGCCTAAACCCTGGCTTTCCCTAATATGAGCCCTGGATAGTGAACAGGCCGGTGGGATCGCTAGTCCACACCACTATCACTAAGAGGGAAACACCAGGGAGAGGACAGACAAAACATACAAACACATACACCCAGGTGGGCGACCACAATAAACCAAAAAGGTCCAACAGGGATCTGGAGGGTAGCGTACTGGACCAACTACCAGCGAACGCAGCAACACAGCTCCAGAAGGTCAGAATAGATGTCCAGGCAGGAAGCTCTATCTCTGGCAACCAGAGAAGTGTGAGAGAGAAATATAAGGAGGTCTGGGAGTGCTGGACAAGGAACAGCTGAGGAGAAGGAGCTACGGATCCCTGAGTGAGCCAAAAGGGTTTGCTAAGCAAACCCAGAAAGCTACCATAAGGAAAACAGCCCTATCTTAAATAGAGCGTGCAGCCAACCGCTGCGACTTCCTGACCCCGGGTATAACGGAGTCAGGCGTGGTCCTCGACACCCTCGTGACAGTACCCCCCTCTCTACGAGGGGCCTCCGGACACTCAGGACCAGGTCTCCCAGGATGAGAGGCATGAAAAACCCGAACTAACCTGTCGGCGTTTACCTCAGACGCAGGAACCCACATTCTTTCCTCGGGACCGTAACCTCTCCAATGCACCAGATATTGAAGAGAGCGGCGGACCCGACGAGAATTAACAATTTTGGATATCTGAAATTCTAGGTTACCATCCACGACAACAGGAGGGGGTGGCAGCGGTGATGGTTCTAGAGGTGGAACATATTTTTTGAGTAACGACTTATGAAAAACATTATGAATTTTAAAAGTCTGAGGTAACTCCAGGCGAAAAGCCACGGGGTTGATGATGGCTAAAATTTTGTAAGGGCCAATAAACCTAGGACCCAGTTTCCAAGAGGGAACCTTCAATTTAATATTCCTAGTAGACAACCACACATAGTCATTCACTCCTAGGTCCGGACCTGGCGACCGTCTCTTATCAGCCATGCATTTGTATTTACCTCCCATATTTTTCAAGTTAGCTTGCACCTTCTGCCATACCGATGAAAGAGATGATGAAAACCGTTCCTCTTCGGGAACCCCAGAAGACCCCCCTCTTTGAAAGTACAGAATTGGGGATGAAAACCATATGCACCAAGAAATGGTGACTTGCCAGTGGATTCCTGACGACGATTATTTATGGCAAACTCAGCTAACGGTAAATATGATGACCACAACTCTTGGTTTTCAGACACAAAACATCTTAGATATGTCTCAAGGTTTTGGTTGGTACGCTCAGTCTGTCCATTCGACTGAGGATGGAAAGCAGAGGAAAAGGACAAGTGTACCCCAAACGAGAACAAAAAGCTTTCCAAAATTTAGAAATAAACTGGGTACCCCGATCCGAAACAACATCGGAGGGGACCCCGTGAAGCTTCACGATTTCACTGACGAATACCTGAGCAAGAGTCTTAGCATTAGGTAGTGCGGGTAACGCAATGAAGTGTACCATTTTGCTAAACCTGTCCACTACTACCAAAATAACTGTTTTACCCGCAGACAAAGGTAAGTCAGTGATAAAATCCATTGACAGATGTGTCCACGGTCTATTGGGAATGACGAGTGGTAATAGAGACCCTGCAGGACGTGTATGTGAAACTTTTGCGCGCGCACAGGTAGAACAAGAAGACACAAAATCCAATACATCCTGACGCAACCTTGGCCACCAAAAACGACGAGACAATAGTTCCAAGGTTGCTTTACTACCCGGGTGCCCAGCAAGTGCCGAATTATGATGTTCCTTTAATAATTCGAAACGTAAGTTCAACGGTACAAACAATTTCTCTGAGGGGCAAGAGACCGGGGCGTCCCCCTGGGCCTCTAACACCTTCCCCTCCAAAACAGAGTGTACCGCAGAAACAACCACTCCTCTTTGAAGAATGGGTACCGGATCACTCACATTACCCCCTCCAGGGAAACAACGAGATAGTGCATCAGCCTTGGTGTTCTTTGCCCCAGGACGATAGGTAATCACAAAGTTAAACCTGGTAAAAAATAGCGACCACCTAGCCTGTCTAGGGGTGAGACGCTTAGCTGATTCGAGGTACAGAAGATTTTTGTGGTCCGTAATTACAGTGACGGGGTGGACTGCCCCCTCTAAGAAATGACGCCACTCCTCAAACGCAAGTTTAATAGCTAATAGTTCCCTATTGCCAATATCGTAGTTCTTTTCTGCTGCAGATAGTTTTTTAGAAAAGAAAGCACAAGGACGCCATTTGCCAGGAGACGGACCCTAAGACAGCACCGCCCCCACTCCCACCTCTGACGCATCGACTTCAACAATAAAAGGCTGAGAGACATCAGGTTGGACCAGTACAGGTGCTGAGGTAAACCTCTCTTTTAGAGAGGAAAAAGCAACTTTAGCGGCGTCAGACCATTTAGAAAAATCAGTCCCCTTCCTAGTCATGTCAGTAAGCGGTTTTACAATAAGTGAATAATTTTTAATGAATTTCCTATAGAAATTCGCGAAGCCCAAGAACCGTTGTAGTGCTTTGAGGTTCTCAGGAAGATCCCAATCTAAAATTGCCTGGACCTTCCTAGGATCCATACGGAAACCTGACGCAGATAAAAAATAACCCAGGAATTGTATCTCCTGAACGGCGAAGACACATTTTTCAATTTTAGCATATAATTCATTCGTCCGAAGGACCTGCAGTACTTGTCTGACATGCACCTCATGTGTTTTCAGATCGGACGAATAAATTAAAATATCATCTAGGTATATTACCACAAACCTGCCGATTAGATGACTAAAAATGTCATTAACGAAATGTTGAAAGACGGCAGGAGCATTGGTCAGACCGAAAGGCATAACTAGATTTTCATAATGCCCCTCAGGGGTGTTAAACGCTGTCTTCCACTCATCCCCCTCCTTAATACGAATCAGATTGTAGGCACCCCTAAGATCAAGTTTGGAGAACCACCTAGCACCCGCAATCTGATTAAACAGGTCAGGAATGAGAGGAAGAGGGTATGGGTCTCGGATGGTTATCTGATTTAATTCGCGAAAATCTAGGCAAGGACGCAGGCCCCCATCTTTCTTTTTAACGAAGAAAAACCCTGCAGCCACGGGTGAAGAAGAGGGTCTGATGTGTCCCTTAGCCAAGCTCTCGGAGATATAATCTTTCATGGCTTGTCTCTCTGGACCCGAAAGATTATATAACCTGGTCTTGGGTAATTTTGCGCCGGGAATAAGGTTAACCGGGCAATCATAAGGACGATGAGGTGGTAACTTCTGACAACCCTTTTCAGAAAAAACATCCTCAAAGTCCGAAATAAATGTAGGTAGGGTAGTTATGGAGGCGACTAAGCAATTGCTATTTAAGCAATTTTCTCTGCACTGCTCACTCCACTCCAATATCTCCCTGGCCTGCCAATCCACCACTGGATTGTGCGCTACCAACCAGGGAAGACCCAGCACTACCGGAGTGGGAAGCCCCTCCAGAACATAACCTGAAAGCATCTCGTTATGGTGGTCCCCTACCCGAAGGTGTAAATTATGAACCATGTGCGTGAGGTTTCTCTGAGACAGGGGAGCAGAATCAATAGCGAATATGGGAATGGGTCTCTGTAAAGTACAGAGAGACAAACCCAAAGTGCGGGCAAAATGGGCATCTATCAAATTTACCCCTGCTCCACTGTCTAGAAAGAAAGAAATAGTCTCCGTCTTATCACCAAAAATAATAACCGCTGGCAACACAAATTGCGATGTACGTATGGAGGAAACGTATACCCCCCGGCTGACATCCTCCACACAGCCTGGGGTTAATAGTTTTTCCGACGGTCTTTTGTTTCTGAGGAAAGAAGGACAGACATTAATGAAATGACCCCTCTCCCCACAAAAAAAACAAACCCCACGCCAATGGCGAGCCTCAGGAGGACGGACCTGACGAGTAGTTCCTCCTAGCTGCATAGGCTCGTCTAAGTCCGTACAGACTAACTGCTGCTTGGGAGGGGTTACCAATTGCTCCGTTTTTTTCAACCTGACCCTAAGGCGTCTATCTATTCGGATAGAAAGGGACATAACCGCATCAAGGGAAAAGGGGGTCTCATATAATGCAAGCGCATCCTTAACCCTTTCGGATAACCCAGAGCAGAACTGACTCCTGAGAGTCGGGTCGTTCCATTGGGTATCCGTAGCCCACCTACGGAATTCAGAGCAATACTCCTCTACCGGCCGCTCTCCTTGTAAGAGTCTCCGTAATCTTGATTCAGCCAGGGCGACTCGGTCAGGATCATCATATATGAGACCCAAGGCCCCAAAAAATTCATCCACTGACCGAAGAGCCTGGGAATCAGTAGGTAAAGAGAACGCCCAGGACTGCGGATCCCCCTGCAGCAGGGAAATAACAACCCCCACCCGCTGATCTTCATTACCAGAGGAGTAAGGGCGCAGTTTAAAATATAACTTACAGGCCTCACGGAATGTCAAAAACTTGTCCCTTCCCCCAGAAAATCTGTCAGGGAGAGGGACCTTGGGTTCCGCAACAACCTGGTTACCAGTAGCAACCGCTGGGCTTGCAGTCAGTTGTAATTGCTGCTGTTGCTGGAGGACCGACGCCTTCAATCCTACCACCTCCAAAGACAGGCCATGAAATTGTTTGGATAGAGCAGCAATTTGATCCATACTGGATTCTAAGTAGGTAAAAATTTAATTTTTTTATTTTTATTTTTTTTACCTACACAAAAATAATTGGCCAGAGATAATGTAACGACCGACGACACGCACAGGGAGGAAAACAGGGAAAGCCCTGCCCAAGGGAGAGGGAAAGGTGGTGACCCCTAACTCACCTTGCGGCTGGCACCTGACTGCCCTGACGTCCCTAGACGGGTTCCTCACCCGTGCGGCGATCGCGTGCCTAAACCCTGGCTTTCCCTAATATGAGCCCTGGATAGTGAACAGGCCGGTGGGATCGCTAGTCCACACCACTATCACTAAGAGGGAAACACCAGGGAGAGGACAGACAAAACATACAAACACATACACCCAGGTGGGCGACCACAATAAACCAAAAAGGTCCAACAGGGATCTGGAGGGTAGCGTACTGGACCAACTACCAGCGAACGCAGCAACACAGCTCCAGAAGGTCAGAATAGATGTCCAGGCAGGAAGCTCTATCTCTGGCAAACAGAGAAGTGTGAGAGAGAAATATAAGGAGGTCTGGGAGTGCTGGACAAGGAACAGCTGAGGAGAAGGAGCTACGGATCCCTGAGTGAGCCAAAAGGGTTTGCTAAGCAAACCCAGAAAGCTACCATAAGGAAAACAGCCCTATCTTAAATAGAGCGTGCAGCCAACCGCTGCGACTTCCTGACCCCGGGTATAACGGAGTCAGGCGTGGTCCTCGACACCCTCGTGACAATACTGTGCCCGTTTTGCTCCCCAATGTCCAAGGTACTATACTACTGAAAACAAAATAGTGACCCTAATAGACATAATTGGGGTCATTTATCAAACTGGTGTAAAGTAGAACTGGATTTCCAAAAGAGCTGTCAAATATGAAAGGTTGAATCTGATTGGCTGCTATGGGCAACTAAGCCAGTTCTGCTTTAAAGGGCTTCTGTCACCCCGCAAAAGTCATTTTTTTTTTTTTTGGATAGTTACATTCCTTATAGCGCGATATAGGAGAATATAATGGTATTACTTACTTTCATGCGGCCGTTTCTTTAGAAAACGAAGTTTTATAATATGTAAATCCGGTCTCTACCAGCAAGTAGGGCGTCTACTTGCTGGTAGCCGCAGCAGAAAACCGCCCCCTCGCCGTGTTGATTGACAGGGCCAGCCGTGATCTCCTCCTCCGGCCGGCCCTGTCAGTATTTCAAAAATCGCGCACCTCTGTTCAATCGGCGCAGGCGCTCTGAGATGAGGAGGCTCGTCTCCTCAGAACTCCCTCAGTGCGCCTGCGCCGATGACATCACCGAAAGAGAAGACGTCATCGGCGCAGGCGCACTGAGGGAGTTCTGAGGAGACGAGCCTCCTCATCTCAGAGCGCCTGCGCCGAATGAAAAGAGGCGCGCGATTTTTGAAATACTGACAGGGCCGGCCGGAGAAGGAGATCACGGCTGGCCCTATCAATCAACACGGCGAGGGGGCGGTTTTCTGCTGCGGCTACCAGCAAGTAGACGCCCTACTTGCTGGTAGAGACCGGATTTACATATTATAAAACTTCGTTTTCTAAAGAAACGGCCGCATGAAAGTAAGTAATACTTATATTCTCCTATATCGCGCTATAAGGAATGTAACTATCCCAAAAAAAAAAAAAGACTTTTGCGGGGTGACAGAAGCCCTTTAAACAAGCGCGCAGTCAGCTGATATCCGGTTCATCCTGAATCTCCAAGTCCGTACAAAGACAGGTGAACATCGACCAGACTAAGGTAATATTGACACAGTAGCAACAACAGGTGGGACGCCACCACGGTACGTTACTGCACTGTGCCTCTTAGTCCTCCCTGTCTCCTTTAAAGGACTTGTGACATTCATTTGTGCGCTACTACTGAAAGTCAGTAGCAATATTATATGGAACTATGAGCATTTGAGAACATGCTTACCTAAGTGTATTATCCGGACACATATGAGGATCATTACTTGCAAAGTTTTAATATATGGATTGCGGTTGTCCATGATTTGGACTTTGACTATTATTGCTGCTATCGTTTGCACTTTGCTGAGCACCCATCGCTGCTACTCATGCAATTTGTTTTTATGTGATTTTTATGCTATATTTATGAATTATTGCTGCCATTTATGTTGTATATGATCTTTATGCTGCTATATTTATGAATTAATGGTATTTCAGGGAGCTTAATTAAATACTTCTCAATTAATTCTCATTTCTGACTACATATTTTGAGTGCCTGGTCTATATATTTTTTATTCATTGATTGTTTCTCTGTGGCTGGGTGGGTCACAAAGATCAAGAGCACCTGATCCAAATTATCTAGCTGTAGTGATCCACAGACACTTTGTTTGTAAGTTCTGCTTTACACCAGTTTGATAAATTACCCCAAATGTTCCTATAGTGTCCACAGCAGCTATAATGTCCCCTAGAGTGCCCCGAGTAATAATACCACCCTCTATTGTGCTCCAGGCAATAATCCATGTATAGTGTCCCCAAAAATAGAATTGCCCCTACTGTGCCTCCCCAATAGCAACACGCCCATATAGTAATTTCCACCACACTGCCCCGTATAGTAATCCCCCCATAGTAATTTGCCCCCACACAGTATTTTCCCCCAAACTGCCCCCATATACTAGTTTGCCCCCACACAGTAATTTCCCCTACATAGTAATTTGCCCCATACTTCCCCTACATAGTAATTTCCACCACACTGCCCCCACATAGTAATTTCCACCACACTGCCCCCACATAGTAATTTAGCCCCACATAGTAATTTTCCCCCACATAGCAATTTCCCCACACTGTCCCCACATAGAAATTACCCCACACAATAGTTTTCCCCACACTGCCCCCACATAGCAATTTCCCCACACTGCCCCCACACAATAGTTTCCCCCACACTGCCCGCACATAGTAATTTGTCCCCACATAGCAATTTCCCCACACTGTCCCCACATAGAAATGACCCCACACTGTCCCCACATAGCAATTTCCCCCACACTGCCCCCACATAGTAATTTGCCCCACATATCAATTTCCCCACACTGTCCCCACATATCAATTTCCCCACACTGTCCCCACATAGAAATTACCAAACACTGTCCCCACATAGCAATTTCCCCCACACTGCCCCCACACAATAGTTTCCCCCACACTGCCCCCACATAGTAATTTTCCCCACACTGCCCCATATAGTAATTTGCACCCACATAGTAGTCACTCCCATAATAATTTGCCCCCACTCTGCCCCACATAGTAATTTGCCCCCACACTGCCCCATATAGTAATTTGCCCCACATAGTAGTCCCCTTCATAATAATTTGCCCCCACATAGTAATTTTCCCCCACATAGTAGTCCCTCCCATAATAATTTGGCCCCACACAGCCCCATATAGTAATTTGCCCCACATAGTAGTCCCTCCCATAATAATTTGGCCCCACACAGCCACCACATTCCCCCCCCATGTACTCGATGTCTCTTCCCTAATATGTCTTCCTGTGTGTCCCCCCCCCACATGTCCCCCAAAGTAGGCACATGAAATAAAAAAAATGAAAAGCTAAATACTCACCTATGTCCAGAGCCAGGCGCTTGCTCGCAGAGGAAGGCGGGATGAGTCAGGCTTGCACACGTCAGTGCTGCGTCCCGACACAGGCGCGCGATGACATCATCACGCACGCCTGCGCCGGGATTTCACTACTGCATAGGCCTCAGGCCTACTAGGCCTGAAGCCTATGGCGGTGATTGGCGACGGGACAGGGAACTATGCTCCCGTGCCCCGCCGCAGTATGTGGGCGTTCGGGTCGGCGTTGGCTGCCGACCCGAACGTCCCTATTGTAATCCGCCACTGTCACCCACCCGCCTGCGGAATTCCCGGATGGTCTTGTCAATGTATTCTTTACCACATTCACATGTAAGCCGATAAATAACACCACGTGTTTTGCAGTTTATTTAATCGTGAATGACATACTCCTTTCCAGTGATATTTGCTTTTAAAGGTCTTGCCGGTCTGGATATGTTTGCAGGCTATACAGCCACAACATGTCACGGTCCTTCAGGTGACTGATGTCAGGAAATCAAGGAGATTGGCTGAGCGTGGAGGAATCTAACAGCCTCCTTGATTTCTATTGATTCAGTGTTGATGGGGTTAATGACCACTTCCCTTTTCTCAGCTGTTGCTCAGTGGTCATCACTTCTACCCTTTATAGTCTGACCCCACCTGTCACATCTGTGACAGGTCCCAGAAGGTCTGAAAGATTATCTATGCATTAGTAATCTGACAGCCTCTTTTGGTTTCACTTTGTCTGTGTGTTGCTGGTATGTCCACACCTCCTGTTTAGGTGTGGATCATGTGACCTCTACCACACCCTATTTAGTTTGACTTTTCCCATCACTCCTTGCTTGGGATAGCTTTATTTGGTCTTGGAAGAGCTGGAGTGTGGTTCGTGTTGAAGTCCTGTTCATCCTTCATCCTCTGAAGTTAAGTGTTCCGCTTGTCGTGTTTTGTATCCCCCCCCCCCTCCCCCCCCCGGTTGTTTACTAGGCCTCAGTGAGACGCTAGTGCCTTCACTAGGGAAGGAACAGGTGGTCTCTGCCCAGTCATTATCTTTAGGGCATCTGAGGGTCACCAGGGTTATCTAGGTTCCCGTGTATGGGTATCTCTACCATCGAGAGGTGCCCATACGGATAGGAGTTAGGGCCAGGAGCAGGGTTTTTTAGGTGGTGATCCTTTTCCTTCCCTAGCGGTGAGGCCTAGTGTCTTTCCCCTTCCTTCTTGATTGTCTTTTGGTGTTCTCCCCTACTTCATCCGTGACACCACCCTTCTGACTATGCGGTACATAGCTTCATTTGGGTTTGGCTGAGCTGGTGTGAGTTTGTCTCTGGTGTTCCTGCTCGTCCGTCTCTACAGAAGTTAAGTGTCGCGTTTGTGTTTGTTATATTCCCTGTTGTTTGTATCTAGGCCTGAGACAGAGACTTCCATTCGTCCATCTGGGGGGGAATGGGTTGTCTCTAGTCCTAACCTTTTCCAGGGCCTTATAGGGATATAAAGGACTAGGTATCCTGCATATGAATATTTCTACCTTCAGGGTCTATTCATATTGATAGGTAGTCAGGGCCCGGATTAGGGTTGTCTAGGAGGTGACCTGTTCCTTCCCTAGTTTCCAGGCCCAGTTACTGTTCCCCTTCCCTCCTGTGTTTAGTGTGGAGTTTCCCCCACACACTGATCGTGACATTATCTACCACCATATAAACCGCCATTTCATTTAGGTCAGTGCAGCTATGGATCCTTTGTCTGTACTGGTCGAACAGCTGCAGGGACTGTCTTTGGAGGTAGCTGACCTCCGCACGACAGACTTACAGATTCAGAGACTACAGGTGGCTGGTTCTGATGGTGGGTACCAGGCCTGCCCTGAACCTAAGGTTGCCCTCCCGGACAGATTTTCTGGGGGTAGTGACAATTTCATTCGGTTCAGGGAATCATCTAAGTTGTACTTTAAGCTGCGTCCATACTCTTCTGGGGATGAGTGTCAACGTGTGGTTATGATCATTTCTTTGCTTAATGATAATGCACAGTCTTGAGCTTTTTTCTCTGCCGACCGGATCACCGTTCCTCCAGTCGGTAGATAAATGTTTTAGAGCCTTGGGTCTTATTTATGATGACCCGGATCGGATCTCTCAGGCTGAGACCAAGTTACGCGGAAATCTATTGCTCTCAATTTAGGAGATGGGCTACGGATACGGAGTGGAATGATCCTTCTCTCCGTAGCCAGTTCTGTCATGGTCTATCTAAAAGGCTGCAGGACGTGTTGGCCTTTCATGAAAAACCTGAGTCATTGGAAGCAGCTATGTCCCTTGCTGTACGTCTGGATAGACGCTTGAGGGGGAGATCTAAGGGTCCTCACCCTCAGGACGTACTGTCAAATAAGGCAGCGGCTTTCTTTGACACTTATGGTAAAGAGACACCTGTGGTTACGCCTTGTGAGGAGCCTATGCAGTTGGGGGAGCTACTCCTGGGACTGCTGGTAAGAGCTCTGGTCATATGAAGGAAGTCTGTTTTTGTTGTGGAAAGAAGGGACATTTCGTGAATATTTGTCCGTACATTCAGCTTCATGGTGTAAACAAAAAAATAAACTGCTTAATCCCCAAATTACTATTGGTGGTGTGGGTCGGGAGCAAGAAAAGTTACTTTTGTCATTTACTGGTAGTACCCGATTTCTCCTGTCTGCCAAGGTGGCGCTAGAGTCGAAAACTGTGGAAATCGAGGTATTTATCGACAGCGGGGCTGGGGTTAACCTGATTGATGGACAGTTTGTTTGTATTCATGGGCTGACTACTAGTGCACTAGAGAAAAGCATTTCTGTCTTTGCAATTGATTCTGCACCTCTTACCCAAAAATGCCTGTGGCAGGTGGTAAATGACATCTATTTAAGAGTGGGTGATTTCCATCAGGAATCTGTCTCGTGTTATGTGTTGGAGGGTCTGCCTGCTCCGATGGTTTTGGGCTTACCATGGTTAAGCAAACATAACCCTACCATCGACTGGCAAGCGAGACAGATTCTCGATTGGGGTGATTTTTGCATAGACAACGTCTTTCTCTGTGGTCACCACTAAAACTGTTCCCTCGTTCATTTCCTAATTTTCTGATGTATTTTCTGAGAGTGGTAACCAGGAGTTACACCCGCATCGGGAGTATGATTGTCCCGTCAATCCTATTCCTGAAGCTAAACTGCCCAAATCTCGGTTGTATAATCTTTCGGAGCCCGAAAGAAAGGCTATGCGAGAAGTTGGCGAAGGGTCATATCAGACCATCCAAATCCCCAGTGGCTGCTGGGTTGTTCTTTCTAAAAATAAAAGATGGTACCCTTAGACCATGTCTGGACTTCTGTGAGCTCAACCATATTTCCGTCCGTGATCCTTACCCCCTTCCTTTGATTTCGGATTTGTTTAGTCAGATAGTCGGTGCCAAGGTGTTCTCTAAATTGGATCTGAGGGGGGCATATAATCTGGTACAACTCGTGTTAAGAAATAGTTTGAGTGGCACTGCATATAACTTTATCTGCCCTATGAACGGGCTATGTCACTGTGCAACACGGGTGCGAACTTTTGCCACCTGGCGGTGCTCTGCCCACAGAAGACTTGTAGCCAATATAAACGAAAAAACATATACAGGTGGCACTCACCATTCGGTGCAAACTTCCTTTATTTCCTCCAGGGCTGAGTACATGAAGCTGGGTACATCACGGCTAATATATATAAAAGCTGGATACATAAATGTTTCGGAGCGGACAAACATACAGTGCAGTGTGCGGATATGTGGCAACGGCCGTTTTGTGCCTCAGTGCTTCTTCAGGCCAGTAACATGCACGGCACCACTGCGCCAATATTTAAATGTCGGCTCCTATACGTCATCTGCGTGACGTGCATGACCTCACCAGCAGCGTCGTAAAACGGCGCTTGCATGTGACATCACACTGGGGTCGGCATTACATGAAGTGTTACAAAACACATTTTAAAAATGTAATCCTTACATTGGGACACACTGGATATTACAAGAGCACTCCCAAATCGATTTTTTTCATTTAAACCTAAGGGGCCCATTGCGCATGAGCGCAAAATCCATTTGCTTTCTCTTTTAAGGAGTTCACGGTGTCTGTCTCCCCCTAGTGGATACAATCTCTATGCCAGCAAATCTCAGAACATTGCTATTACCTCCATGCTCGTAGTTTACATGGTCAATAAGGCGTGGACATCCTTTACCTGTGCTCAGTGAATTTATATGCTCTCTAAATCTTTTATTCAGACACATGATAGTTTTCCCTATATGAAACCTACCACAAATGCATGAGATTAAGTAGACTACAAACTTGGTTTTGCATGTGATTAAGGTGTTAACTTTATGTTGTAATACACCAAAGGATAGGACCTCCCACTGGGGGTTATACCTGCAATATGAGCAATTAGCACAACGGCGGTTACCCTTAGGTCGCCCTCCTTCTAGCCAGGTGCCAACTTTATTTTCTCTAAATCGACTCTGGACCAACCTGTCCTTTAACATGTGGCACCTCCTAAATGCTATGATTGGACGAGTTACCCTAACATCTCTAAGGTTATCATCTTCTTCCAATATATCCCAGTTTTCTCTTACTACCTTTTTGATTTGGTCAGCCATGGGGCTGTATTTGTAAGAAAACACAAAGGGTCGTGGATTGACCTGCTGGTGCCTCGTCCCACTATCACTCTCTATGGTAGATCTCTTTTCCTGATCTAAGTGTGTGGCCTTAATAATTGCGTCATTTAGTAAATTTATGGGGTAACCCCTGGACAATAACCGCCTTTTTAAGTCCAGGGCCTGCCTCCTAAAGTCTTCCTCTGTTTTATTAATGCGTCTTAATATCACAAACTGGCCATAAGGGACCGCCTTTTTATCACTATATGGGTGATAGCTGGAGTAATGTAACAATGAATTGGTGGCCTTGGGCTTGCGATACCTCTCGGTCACCAGCTCATTGTTTCTGGCCGTTATTATTGCATCCACAATAACAACACAGCAAAAAGAGTGATTATTGGACCACGGACTCTGATTCCAGCATCTCAGACGACCCAACGGGCCTTTTGTGTATCAAATGCTGTTGGAACCAGCAAGGAAAAATCCCCTTTAGAAGGAACATCAGGAGGGGTAGAAGCAAAAGGAAGAATAAAAACAAGATTAAGTCACAAGAGAAAACAAGTCTCTTGGAGACAATAATGGGGGAAGATGGAAGTGGTGTCACACAGAACCTAGTAGTCAATCTGACCGGCTCCGAGTTACCACCAGACTGTGAAAAGATCCTCAATCGGGGACTGAATTACATCTTGTATGCGAAGATGGAAAAATGTATTGCTGGGTTACCTGCTCTCATCCTCAGGTTTTCGTATAAATCCTGAGAAAGTCCATGCGGTGTTGGACTGGGATCGACCCGAAAATCTGAAAGCGGTTTTTGAGATTCACTAACTACTACCGTTAATTCATCTTGAATTATTCAACTGTAGTTAAACCTTTAACAGACATGACTAGGAAGGGGGTTGATTTCTCTGTTTGGTCTGAGGCGGCATTTCAAGCCTTTTCTGCTGTAAAGAAATGTTTTGCATCAGCCCCTATTCTGGTGCAACCGGATGTGTCTCAGCCATTCATTGTAGAGGTTTACTCATCCGAGGTAGGGGTGGGAGCAGTTTTGTCGCAAGGTCCTTCACCTAGTAAATGGCGCCCATTTGCTTTTTTTCTCTAAAAAACTCTCGACTGCTGAAAGAAATTATGACGTGGGTAATAGGGAATTGCTGGTCATTAAGTTGGCTTTTGAAGAATGGCGCCATTGGTTGGAAGGAGCAATTCATCCTATTACGGTAATTACTGATCACAAAAATCTGGCTTACCTTGAATCGGCTAAACGACTAAATCCAAAGCAGGCCAGATGGTCGCTGTTTTTCACCAGATTTAACTTCATTGTCACCTACCGCCCTGGGGTTAAGAACGTCAAGGCGGATGCTTTGTCGTGCAGCTTCCCTGGGGGTGGGGGGTGGGGGCAGTGGCGGATCCAGAACCTGGTCTCGGGAGGGGCACTTCCAGATTATTTTCTGTCCACCGCCACAAAACAATGTTATAGAACAGACTACACAGTGTAGAGGTATACTGTATATTGTGTGGCACAGTGGATGCTATGTGTGCATAACAAACATATTTCACATGAAAACTTACAATTACTTGGCTTGGCCCTTGGGGATCTCGGACACCACTTTGGCTGGGGGGCGCGTGGAGCTGATGTTGTGTTTTATCCTAATGAGAAAGATTTCATAATAAGGATTTGGAGAAGGGGCAGAGGGATAGCAGAGCAGGGAGAGGCTGGTGCTGCTACTAGGGGGTCATACCATGGGGAGTAATAAAGCCCACCATAATGCCCCCCCCCAGTAGAAATAGTTCTCCTTATAATGTGACAGTGCAAAAAATACCCCCTTGTAATGCCCCCAGTTGAGCTAATGTCCCCATAGTGCCCCCATAATGTGCCAGTATAAAATACCCCTATATAGTGCCCCCAGTAAATGCCCCCATAGTGCTCCTCTCCCCCCCCTTCCTCCTAGTGCCCCCCCATAATGTACAAGTATAAAATGCCCCATATATAGTGCCCCAGTAGATGCCCTCAGTGTCCCCCATAATTTGCAAGTACAAAATACCCCTTCTTAGTGCCCCCCGTAGATGACCCCATAGTACTCCTCTCCCCCCTTCCCCATAGTACCCACCATAATGTGTCCCAGTATAAAATGCTACTGTACAGAGCCCCCCATATAAAATACCCCTTCTTTCTGGCCTCAGTAGATGCCCCTATAGTGCCCACCAATAATGTGCCAGTAAGAAGTGCCCCCAATAATGTGCCAGTAATATGTGCCCCCAATAATGTGCCAGTAATATGTGCCCCCAATCATGTGCCAATAAAATGTGCCCCCAATCATGTGCCAGTAATAAGAGCCCCCCATCATGTGCCAGTAATAAGCACCCCCATCATGTGCCAGTAATAAGCACCCCCATCATGTGCCAGTAACAAGAGCCCTCCCCAATGTGCCAGTAACAAGAGCCTTCCCCAATGTGCCAGTAACAAGAGGCCCCCCCAATGTGCCAGTAACAAGAGGCCCCCCCAATGTGCCAGTAACAAGAGGCCCCCCCAATGTGACAGTAACAAGAGCCCCCCCCAATGTGCCAGTAACAAGAGCCCCCTAATGTGCCAGTAAGACTATTGTACATATAAAAAAAACAACTGTTATACTTGCCTCCATGTCAGCGATGCGATGCAGGCCTCTTCCGGCCTGTGTCCCGCGCTGTACGGCTCAGGCGGCGCGACGACGTCATCGCGCCGCCTGCGCCGCCCTCTCCCTCCCCTGCCCCGCCGCAGCACAGGCATCTGTATCGCTGTCCTGAGAACAGCGATACAGATGACCATGGAGATGAGCGCTTCCACAATGGAAGTGCTCATCTCCCTGTGCCCTGCCTGCGGCTGCCGCCCCCCACTTTGAGCAGCTTGGGGGGGGGGGCAATTGCCCCATTGCCCCCCCCCCTGGATCCACCAGTGGGTGGGGGTGATTCTAAAGATCCTAGTCCTATTTTGTCTGAAGGGGTAGTCATATCTGCCCTATATCCTGATCTTAACCACCTCCGGACCGCTGTACGCACAGACGCGTCCTGGAGGTGGTTGATTCATTCCGAGTGGACGCGCCGGCGCGTCCTCTCGCGATGGCCGAGATTTCCTGTGAACGCGCGCACACAGGCGCGCGCGCTCACAGGAACGGAAGGTAAGAGAGTGGATCTCCAGCCTGCCAGCGACGATCGTTCACTGGCAGGCTGGAGATGTGATTTTTTTTTAACCCCTAACAGGTATATTAGATGCTGTTTTGATAACAGCGTCTAATATACCTGCTACCTGGTCCTCTGGTGGTCCCCTTTTGTTTGGATCGACCACCATAGGACACAGGTAGCTCAGTAATATGTTGCACCAAGCACCACACTACACTACACCCCCCCCCCGTCACTTATTAACCCCTTATTCACCCTTGATCACCCCTGATCAACCCATATAGACTCCCTGATCACCCCCCTGTCATTGATTACCCCCCCTGTCATTGATCACCCCCCTGTAAAGCTCCATTTAGACGTCCGCATGATTTTTACGGATCCACTGATAGATGGATCGGATCCGCAAAACGCACACGGACGTCTGAATGGAGCCTTACAGGGGCGTGATCAATGACTGTGGTGATCACCCCATATAGACTCCCTGATCACCCCCCTGTCATTGATCACCCCCCTGTCATTGATCACCCCCCTGTAAAGCTCCATTTAGACGTCCGCATGATTTTTACGGATCCACTGATAGATGGATCGGATCCGCAAAACGCACATGGACATCTGAATGGAGCCTTACAGGGGCGTGATCAATGACTGTGGTGATCACCCCATATAGACTCCCTGATCACCCCCCTGTCATTGATTACCCCCCTGTCATTGATCACCCCCCTGTAAAGCTCCATTCAGACGTCCGCATGATTTTTACGGATCCACTGATAGATGGATCGGATCCGCAAAACGCACACGGACGTCTGAATGGAGCCTTACAGGGGCGTGATCAATGACTGTGGTGATCACCCCATATAGACTCCCTGATCACCCCCCTGTCATTGATTACCCCCCTGTCATTGATCACCCCCCTGTAAAGCTCCATTTAGACGTCCGCATGATTTTTACGGATCCACTGATAGATGGATCGGATCCGCAAAACGCACACGGACATCTGAATGGAGCCTTACAGGGGCGTGATCAATGACTGTGGTGATCACCCCATATAGACTCCCTGATCACCCCCCTGTCATTGATTACCCCCCTGTCATTGATCACCCCCCTGTAAAGCTCCATTCAGACGTCCGCATGATTTTTACGGATCCACTGATAGATGGATCGGATCCGCAAAACGCACACGGACCTCTGAATGGAGCCTTACAGGGGCGTGATCAATGACTGTGGTGATCACCCCATATAGACTCCCTGATCACCCCCCTGTCATTGATCACCCCCCTGTAAAGCTCCATTCAGACGTCCGCATGATTTTTATGGATCGGATCCGCAAAACGCACACGGACGTCTGAATGGAGCCTTACAGGGGCGTGATCAATGACTGTGGTGATCACCCCATATAGACTCCCTGATCACCCCCCTGTCATTGATTACCCCCCTGTCATTGATCACACCCCTGTAAAGCTCCATTCAGACGCCCGCATGATTTTTACGGATCCACTGATAGATGGATCGGATCCGCAAAACGCACACGGACGTCTGAATGGAGCCTTACAGGGGCGTGATCAATGACTGTGGTGATCACCCCATATAGACTCCCTGATCACCCCCCCTGTCATTGATTACCCCCCCTGTCATTGATCACCCCCCCTGTCAGGCTGCATTCAGATGTCCGTATGATTTTTACGGATCCACGGATACATGGATCGGATCCGCAAAACACATACGGACATCTGAATGGAGCCTTATAGGGGGGTGATCAATGACAGGGGGGTGATCACCACATATAGACTCCCTGATCACCCCCCTGTCATTGATCACCCCCCTGTCATTGATCACCCCCCTGTCATTGATCACCCCTCTGTAAGGCTCCATTCAGACATTTTTTTGGCCCAGGTTAGCGGAAATTATTTTTTTTTTCTTACAAAGTCTCATATTCCACTAACTTGTGTCAAAAAATAAAATCTCACATGAACTCACCATACCCCTCACGGAATCCAAATGCGTAAAATTTTTTAGACATTTATATTCCAGACTTCTTCTCACGCTTTAGGGCCCCTAGAATGCCAGGGCAGTATAAATACCCCACATGTGACCCCATTTCGGAAAGAAGACACCCCCAGGTATTCCGTGAGGGGCATATTGAGTCCATGAAAGATTGAAATTTTTGTCCCAAGTTAGCGGAAAGGGAGACTTTGTGAGAAAAAAATAAATAAAATCAATTTCCGCTAACTTGTGCCAAAAAAAAATAATTCTATGAACTCGCCATGCCCCTCATTGAATACCTTGGGGTGTCTTCTTTCCAAAATGGGGTCACATGTGGGGTATTTATACTGCCCTGGCATTCTAGGGGCCCTAAAGCGTGAGAAGAAGTCTGGTATCCAAATGTCTAAAAATGCCCTCATAAAAGGAATATGGGCCCCTTTGCGCATCTAGGCTGCAAAAAAGTGTCACACATCTGGTATCTCCGAACTCAGGAGAAGTTGGGGAATGTGTTTTGGGGTGTCATTTTACATATACCCATGCTGGGTGAGAGAAATATCTTGGCAAAAGACAACTTTTCCCATTTTTTTATACAAAGTTGGCATTTGACCAAGATATTTATTTCACCCAGCATGGGTATATGTAAAATGACACCCCAAAACACATTCCCCAACTTCTCCTGAATACGGAGATACCACATGTGTGGCACTTTTTTGCAGCCTAGGTGGGCAAAGGGGCCCACATTCCAAAGAGCACCTTTCGGATTTCACAGGTCATTTACCTACTTACAACACATTAGGGCCCCTGGAAAATGCCAGGGCAGTATAACTACCCCACAAGTGTCCCCATTTTGTAAAGAAGACACCCCAAGGTACTCCGTGAGGGGCATGGCAAGTTCCTAGAATTTTTTATTTTTTGTCACAAGTTAGTGGAAAATGATGATTTTTATTATTTATTTTTTTCTTACAAAGTCTCATATTCCACTAAGTTGTGACAAAAAATAAAAACTTCCATAAACTCACTATGCTCATCAGCGAATACCTTGGGGTGTCTTCTTTCCAAAATGGGGTCACTTGTGGGGTAGTTATACTGCCCTGGCATTCTAGGGGCCCAAATGTGTGGTAAGGAGTTTGAAATCAAATTCTGTAAAAAATGACCAGTGAAATCCAAAAGGTGCTCTTTGGAATATGGGCCCCTTTGCTCACCTAGGCTGCAAAAAAGTGTCACACATGTGGTATCTCTGTATTCAGGAGAAGTTGGGGAATGTGTTTTGGGGTGTCATTTTACATATACCCATGCTGGGTGAGAGAAATATCTTGGTCAAATGCCAACTTTGTATAAAAAAATGGGAAAAGTTGTCTTTTGCCAAGATATTTCTCTCACCCAGCATGGGTATATGTAAAATGACACCCCAAAACACATTCCCCAACTTCTCCTGAATACGGAGATACCACATGTGTGGCACTTTTTTGCAGCCTAGGTGGACAAAGGGGCCCATATTCCAAAGAGCACCTTTCGGATTTCACTGGTCATGTTTTACAGAATTTGATTTCAAACTCCTTACCACACATTTGGGCCCCTAGAATGCCAGGGCAGTATAACTACCCCACAAGTGACCCCATTTTGGAAAGAAGACACCCCAAGGTATTCCATGAGGGGCATGGCGAGTTCCTAGAATTTTTTATTTTTTGTCACAAGTTAGTGGAAAATGATGATTTTTTTTTTTTTTTTTTCTTACTAAGTCTCATATTCCACTAACTTGTGACAAAAAATAAAAACTTCCATGAACTCACTATGCCCATCAGCGAATACCTTGGGGTGTCTTCTTTCCAAAATGGGGTCACTTGTGGGGTAGTTATACTGCCCTGGCATTCTAGGGGCCCAAATGTGTGGTAAGGAGTTTGAAATCAAATTCTGTAAAAAATGACCAGTGAAATCCGAAAGGTGCTCTTTGGAATATGGGCCCCTTTGCCCACCTAGGCTGCAAAAAAGTGTCACACATCTGGTATCTCCGTATTCAGGAGAAGTTGAGCAATGTGTTTTGGGGTGTCATTTTACATATACCCATGCTAGGTGAGAGAAATATCTTGGCAAAAGACAACATTTCCCATTTTTTTATACAAAGTTGGCATTTGACCAAGATATTTATCTCACCCAGCATGGGTATATGTAAAATGACACCCCAAAACACATTCCCCAACTTCTCCTGAATACGGAGATACCACATGTGTGGCACTTTTTTGCAGCCTAGGTGGGCAAAGGGGCCCATATTCCAAAGAGCACCTTTCGGATTTCACTGGTCATTTTTTACAGAATTTGATTTCAAACTCCTTACCACACATTTGGGCCCCTAGAATGCCAGGGCAGTATAACTACCCCACAAGTGACCCCATTTTGGAAAGAAGACACCCCAAGGTATTCCATGAGGGGCATGGCGAGTTCCTAGAATTTTTTATTTTTTGTCACAAGTTAGTGGAAAATGATGATTTTTTTTTTTTTTTTTTTTTTCTTACTAAGTCTCATATTCCACTAACTTGTGAAAAAAAAGAAAAACTTCCATGAACTCACTATGCCCATCAGCGAATACCTTGGGGTGTCTTCTTTCCAAAATGGGGTCACTTGTGGGGTAGTTATACTGCCCTGGCATTCTAGGGGCCCAAATGTGTGGTAAGGAGTTTGAAATCAAATTCTGTAAAAAATGACCAGTGAAATCCGAAAGGTGCTCTTTGGAATATGGGCCCCTTTGCCCACCTAGGCTGCAAAAAAGTTTCACACATCTGGTATCTCCGTATTCAGGAGAAGTTGGGCAATGTGTTTTGGGGTGTCATTTTACATATACCCATGCTGGGTGAGAGAAATATCTTGGCAAAAGACAACATTTCCCATTTTTTTATACAAAGTTGGCATTTGACCAAGATATTTATCTCACCCAGCATGGGTATATGTAAAATGACACCCCAAAACACATTCCCCAACTTCTCCTGAATACGGAGATACCACATGTGTGGCACTTTTTTGCAGCCTAGGTGGGCAAAGGGGCCCATATTCCAAAGAGCACCTTTCGGATTTCACAGGTCATTTTTTACAGAATTTGATTTCAAACTCCTTACCACACATTAGGGCCCCTAGAATGCCAGGGCAGTATAACTACCCCACAAGTGACCCCATTTTGGAAAGAAGACACCCCAAGGTATTCGCTGATGGGCATAGTGAGTTCATGGAAGTTTTTATTTTTTGTCACAAGTTAGTGGAATATGAGACTTTGTAAGAAAAAATAAAAAATAAAAAAAATCATCATTTTCCGCTAACTTGTGACAAAAAATAAAAAGTTCTATGAACTCACTATGCCCATCAGCGAATACCTTAGGGTGTCTACTTTCAGAAATGGGGTAATTTGTGGGGTGTTTGTACTGTCTGGGCATTGTAGAACCTCAGGAAACATGACAGGTGCTCAGAAAGTCAGAGCTGCTTCAAAAAGCGGAAATTCACATTTTTGTACCATAGTTTGTAAACGCTATAACTTTTACCTAAACCATTTTTTTTTACCCAAACATTTTTTTTTTATCAAAGACATGTAGAACAATAAATTTAGAGCAAAATTTATATATAGATGTCGTTTTTTTTGCAAAATTTTACAACTGAAAGTGAAAAATGTCATTTTTTTGCAAAAAAATCGTTAAATTTCGATTAATAACAAAAAAAGTAAAAATGTCAGCAGCAATGAAATACCACCAAATGAAAGCTCTATTAGTGAGAAGAAAAGGAGGTAAAATTCATTTGGGTGGTAAGTTGCATGACCGAGCAATAAACGGTGAAAGTAGTGTAGGTCAGAAGTGTAAAAAGTGGCCTGGTCTTTCAGGGTGTTTAAGCACTGGGGGCTGAGGTGGTTAAAGGGAATCTCACCAATTTTGAGCCTATAATACTGTTAACATAGCAATGTGCAATAAAGTACCTTCATTCCTGTATGTGTCCTCTTTCTTTTATTCATTTTTTCATTCAGATGAAAAAGCGATTTTTCTGATATGCTAATTAAGCCTCAAGGTGCCCAGAGGGGCGTTATTACTCTGCTCTAGTGCCCAGTAACACCCCCCTGCAGTGCCCAGCCCGCCTTTCTTCCAAGCCCAGCACGCCTCCTAAGAAATAAATGTACTCCTACATACTTGCCGAACGGCGCCGCCCCCTGCACTACCTCATTTAATTTATTCACTGCACCGTCCTTGCTTCCTCCTCTCTTGGCCTCCGAAATCCCGCGCAGGCGCAGTATCGCTGAGTGCCTGCGCCTGTACGATACTCCTGCTCCTGAGGGCAACAGCCTCAATAGTGTCACTGGGCATGCGCCGAGCCCAGTGACATAATCAGAGCGCTGTTGCCCTCTGGAGCAGGAGAATCGTACAGGTTCCAGGCTCAGTTACTGTTCCCCTTCCCTCCCCTGCTCAGTGTGGAGTTTTCCCCCCACACTGATCGTGACACTACATCTATAACATATGTTGGTCTGATTCTGGAGCCACGAGCAACCCAGCTCCATTGATGGGTGCACCGGCAATAAGGGAAGTTTTCACCCCTTTTTTCTCTCCCTGTGGTCCACTGACTGTAAGGTAGGCTCTATTGCCATGTATTTTTATTTCTGCGTATTCTGATATGTTCATTTTCTTTATACCCTCTTTTTTCACTCTATTTTTTGTAGAATTTATTTTTTGTTTCAAATCCTTTTGGAATATTTCTCCTGATGAATTATCAAATGAAACATGACACTTCGGGAACTTTTTCATCGGGTTTATCAGGGACTCCGCCCGGGGGTTAGAGTCAGGTATCTGGTATCTTCTTTCTTCTTCTTTCAGGACCTGCAAAGGGACCTTTGATTACGTAATCACGCTCACCATGTGCTGAGCGTGGTGACGTCAGTGCAGGTCCTGCTGAATGAAGATGGCATGAACTGCAACTAGGCCATGGGACCGATGTACGGTGACGTCACATGGACTAGGAAGAGGCCGCGGTGCTCACAGAGCACCGACCTCTTCTTATAGCTGATCGATGGGGGTTCTGGATGTCGGATCCCTGCCAATCTGATATGACCTATCCAGAGGTCATTACCTCCTGTTCTGTACTGGTAACTTTTCATTATCAATTATCACCACGGGCAGAATTAGGACTGTATTACACCAACAGATTATCTGACAGATTTTCTGACAAATCATTGGTCAGATGGCCACTTACACACACAGATCTTTTGTTATATACACCAACTATTGGTCTGATTGGACAGATATTGGTCAGATAATTTGTTGATGTAATACAGGCCTTACAATGAAAAGTAACACCTCTATATAAAATACGACAGCATCCACCATTCACAGTAGGTGATATCACATCTTATCAGCTCCTACCTGACCTCTGCACAGGTCACAGAACATGCCTAGAAAACTCACCCATAAAAATCAATAGGGTCAACTCCTGTCCATTATGTCTATGGCGTATGTAGTTTCTGTCAAAAGACAGGAAGTCTTAGCATTTTTTAGGCCTAGTGGCCTGTGTGAAAACTGCAGGATTATATACAATTTAATATACACTGCTCAAAAAAATAAAGGGAACACTTAAAGAACACAATGTAACTCCAAGTCAATCACACTTCTGTGAAATCAAACTGTCCACTTAGGAAGCAACACTGAGTGACAATCAATTTCACATGCTGTTGTGCAAATGGGATAGACAACAGGTGGAAATTATAGGCAATTAGCAAGACACCCCCAATAAAGGAGTGGTTCTGCAGGTGGTGACCTGACCACTTCTCAGTTCCTATGCTTCCTGGCTGATGTTTTGGTCACTTTTGAATGCTGCCAGTGCTTTCACTCTAATGGTAGGATGAGACGGAGTCTACAACCCACACAAGTGGCTCAGGTAGTGCAGCTTATCCAGGATGGCACATCAATGCGAGCTGTGGCAAGAAGGTTTGCTGTGTCTGTCAGCGTAGTGTCCAGAGCATGGAGGCGCTACCAGGAGACAGGCCAGTACATCAGGAGACGTGGAGGAGGCCGTAGGAGGGCAACAACCCAGCAGCAGGACCGCTATCTCCGCCTTTGTGCAAGGAGGAACAGGAGGAGCACTGCCAGAGCCCTGCAAAATGACCTCCAGCAGGCCACAAATGTGCATGTGTCTGCTCAAACGGTCAGAAACAGACTCCATGAGGGTGATATGAGGGCCCGACGTCCACAGGTGGGGGTTGTGCTTACAGCCCAACACCGTGCAG
Organism: Bufo bufo; assembly: GCF_905171765.1. Classification (NCBI taxonomy): domain Eukaryota; kingdom Metazoa; phylum Chordata; class Amphibia; order Anura; family Bufonidae; genus Bufo; species Bufo bufo. The sequence continues at coordinate 537,675,569 of NC_053390.1, read as the reverse complement.
GACGTTTGGCATTTGCCAGAAAACAGCAAGATTGGCAATTTCGCCACTGGCGCCCTGTGCTCTTCACAGATGAAAGCAGGTTCACACTGAGCACATGTGACAGATGTGACAGAGTCTGGAGACGCCGTGGAGAACGTTCTGCTGCCTGCAACATCCTCCAGCATGACCGGTTTGGCATTGGGTCAGTAATGGTGTGGGGTGGCATTTCTTTGGAGGGCCGCACAGCCCTCCATGTGCTCGCCAGAGGTAGCCTGACTGCCATTAGGTACGGAGATGAGATCCTCAGACCCCTTGTCAGACCATATACTGGTGCGGTTGGCCCTGGGTTCCTCCTAATGCAAGACAATGCTAGACCTCATGTGGCTGGAGTGTGTCAGCAGTTCCTGCAAGACGAAGGCATTGATGCTATGGACTTGCCCGCCTGTTCCCCAGACCTGAATCCAATTGAGCACATCTGGGACATCACGTCTCGCTCTAGCCACCAACGTCAAGACAATGCTAGACCTCATGTGGCTGGAGTGTGTCAGCAGTTCCTGCAAGACGAAGGCATTGATGCTATGGACTTGCCCGCCTGTCCAGGAGTTGGCAGATGCTTTAGTCCAGGTCTGGGAGGAGATCCCTCAGGAGACCATCTGCCACCTCATCAGGAGCATGCACAGGCATTGTAGGGAGGCCATACAGGCACGTGGAGGCCACACACACTACTGAGCCTCATTTTGACTTGTTTTAAGGACATTACATCAAAGTTGGATCAGCCTGTAGTGTGTTTTTCCACTTTAATTTTGAGGGTGACTCCAAATCCAGACCTCCATGGGTTAAAAAATTTGATTTCCATATTTTTTTTTGTGTGATTTTGTTGTCAGCACATTCAACTATGTAAAGAACAAAGTATTTCAGAAGAATATTTAATTAATTCAGATCTAAGATGTGTTATTTTTGTGTTCCCTTTATTTTTTTGAGCAGTGTATATATAGTGATATGGAAAAACTAAAAGAAACTAATTTAAATAGGTCATTTTTTGATGACATATTCCCATTAACCCCTTAGTGACCACCCATATGTGTTTTTATAGCGGTCACTAAGGGGCCTTAGGCTGGGCCGCAGATTTTTTTTACGGCAGCCTAGTCTAAGCGCTGTAAGGGTCTCTCGGGGAGCGGGGACCCGACTCTCACAGCCTGGACTGGCAGGAGTGCCGATCTGGGCGGTTTATCACTTTACATGCCGTGGGCAATGACGCCCGCTGCATGTAAAGTGCAGACAGATGAAGCGGACTCCCTCTGTCTCCCATTGGAACCCCGTAAATGCGTTCTCGGGGTGCCGATGTGTGTGAAAGCTGCCTGGGGTCAGATGTAGGCCCCAGACCAGCCTTCAGTAATTACCAGTAATTTCCTGCGCCTGGTCAATGTTAAACTAGCATTGCCATTAAAATGCAATGCACTATAGGGATAGTGCATTGCATTTTAAAAGCAATAAAAATTCTGTCTGTTATAAAACCTCATTTATTCAATTAAAAAAATCCTATAAAAATTACGCTATTTTTTCCATTGAAAACACGCTTATCAATGAAAAAAAAAATAAAAAAAAAATCTTCCCCATATGTTTGGTATTGCCGCGTCCGTAATGACCAAGACTACATAAATATCATGTAAATTATCCCCTACGGTGAACGCCGTAAAAAAATACAAAAAAAGACAGAATTGCTAATTTATTCTTAGTTGCCACCGAAAAAAGCGCCATTTACTCCAAAATGATACCAATGAAAAATACAAGTCGTCCCGCAAAAATAGAGCCCTGAAACAACCCCATACAATAAAAAAAGTTATGGGTCTTGGGAAGCGGCAATGCAAAAGCTTTTTTTTCTTTTGAAAAGAAGGGGTTTTATTGAAATTTTTTTGTAAAATGTAAAAAAAAAAATATGTATTTGGTATCACTGTAATTATACTGACCCAGAGAATAAAGATATTATGTTATTTATACCGAAAAATAAACGCCGTAAAATTTATAACGTGAAAATGCTGTGGCAGTATTGCTGTTTTTCCCATCTCCCTCCAAGAAAGAGTTAATAAAAGTTAATAAGAAAGCTATGTGTAACCCAATATGGCGCCATTAAAAACTAAAACTTGTCCCACAAAAAACAAGCCCTCATAAAGCTATATAGTCGGAAAAATAAAAAAGTTATAGCTCTTGGAACGCGACGATGAAAAAACGCTTGGTCAGTAAGGCCCAAAACAGGCTGGTCACTAAGGGGTTAAATGTCCTGGATTTGTGATTTAAATGTTGATAAGTATGCATTAGAGAAGTAACTAGATCAAGGACACAAGAGCTGATAACCAAAAGGCACAGGAAAAGTTGACATACCAATGCAGACTAAATAAAACTGACAAATACATAAATAACTAGTTTGAAGGTTATAAAACAAAAGCATGAGAATGTATAAAATATAAATTCCTTTAACTTTTTACATCTTTTACGTATGATTATTGTGAGAAATTATAGACCTGATATTTGAGGCCCCCAACTTTGTTGCATGACAACACTTCCAGCCCTGAGCTTCAGCAGTGCATGTGTGTGGATCCAAATGAACACACATATAATAACTGCTGCTAGTCATTGTGATTTTGATCTACAGTATACTCTTAAATGGAATGTGTAATCAGAAGATTACCTATTGTTTAAATCACATTTTTATGCTTAACATATTAAAAAAAAAGGTTGATATTTTTGACATGTCCATGTCAATATCTATATTTAAAAAGCAAACAAACATAAAATCCTATAGTTTTCACACTGGCCACTAAGCCTAATAATAGGCGTCACTTCTTTGTCTGTACAGATCACTTTACTGCAGTTACCTGCTTATCTGTCATTCTAAACCTGCCTGTACTGTTATCACCTTTGTGTATAGATAAGATAATAGGTTATTGTCAAACCTTATATATTCTTTCCTTGTACAATAACATTTGCACAGGTCACACAGCATGCCTAGAATACTCTCCCATATAGAAGTCAACGAGGTCCCCTCCTGACCATTGTGTCTATGGCCCATGGGGCTTCCATAAAGCAATTTTTTTAATACTTTCTAAAAGCGGGGCAGGTGCCAATTTTTCCCCACTTATTAAACTGGCCTTTGTGCTGTTAGTAGTCTATTATATCAGACATAGTAAGGGTACGGCCATTCGGTCAGGTTTCTACATGCAGTTTTGGAAGCCAAAACCAGGAGTGAATAAAAAAAATAAAAAAAGAGTTGTATCTGTCCTTTATACTTTCTCTTCTTTTATCATCCACTCCTGATTTTGGCTTCCAAAACTGCATGTAGAAACCTGACCGTGTCGCCATACCCATACAGTCCATAAGGACTCTGGGACTTCTTTGGATCTGTATTACATGTCAGTGGTACAGTTGCTCAATGGCTGTCTGTGTTGTTCATGTCTAATGCGGCTACTACACAGAGGTCCTGGCATATGTATGGACTGTAACTATGTCTGATATGACAGATTAGTAACAGATTCTGAAGGCTCCTACACCTGGGTAAAGCTGGGTGGATGCAAGAGCTTGGGCAGAAGGGTAAAGGATATCATGCAAAGCAAGGGGGAGGTATAATGAGGGCTAATTTCCATGGACCTGTTGGAGTCTTCTTGAGCCCTGTGTGGTTTGCCACATTGCCCTGATTATAATCTGTCCATACGAAGGAGATCATAGTCTGAACTAAGACATTTAATTATGTTAACAATACTTTCCACAGTATGGTTCTGTAATGCACAGCATATTACAATGTCAAATGCACATATTGGTGTGAGACCTAAAATAGATACCTCTTTCCTTCACCCCATTCCTCGTGTCAGGCTATACAAATTATTTTAATTAATGGGGGGAAGGCAATTAGCCAAAGGGCTTATGACTATGGTGGAGCTGTGTGCACAATGGGTGGGCTTTACCCCTAGCTCTAGAGTGAGTCAGTCTGAGGGAGAAGGCGCAAAGACCATCTGCTCCACTCCTTAGGCCCAGGCTTCAAGCATCAGAGACTAACATATCTCTGCAAATATTACAGCAAGACAGAAAGAAACAGATTGAAGAATTTAGAGAATCTGCATGAAGAGCAAGGAGTAAGTCAACAAAGTAACATGCGTTTACAGCTATTCAGATTTTGCTGCTGTGGAGGGATAATAAGTTAAGACACCCTATACACTTTGACACAATTTGGCCAAACATAGTCAGCTGGATTTGCATGCCCCAGTGCAAATTGCAGGCATAATTGCAAGATTACAGTGGCCAGCCAGAGGTTTTACTGAGAGAGACTTTACAAATCACAATGTAGCAGCCGATTCTCGGGAAAGGAAGCATTCCTACCTGACAGTAGGCTGCTCGTTCAGTGAAGGAGACAACTACATTTAAATGCAGCAATCTCCTTCACAATATAAGGAAGATGTATCGCTATTGCGATCGCTCGTCCCCATACAGAATCATTGTTTCTGGGCTGCAGATCGCTGTTTAGACAACACGATCTGCTGCCCAGAAAAGATAATTGGAGTGCCTGCACAATTGACAGGATCACTCGATGAACAAGCGTTTTGCACGTTCATCAGTGTTCGGCAACACATTTAGACAAGCAGATTGTTGTTCACAGGAACATTCGTTCCCGATAATCCGAATATCGGGCAGTGTAAACCCACCTTTTAGCAAGATAATATATAAAGAGTGCAATAACCTTCATCCATGCTAAAAGCTATACATTTCTATCTTGGAAAGAAGTATGCACTATGTACAGATGAGACTGTGTTTCCTTGTTGTTGGATGTACTACAACTCCCATTTGGTACTACAGTAAAGACAGATGTTTATTTTGTTTAAAGCTTGTCTGGTTACTGACTCTTGTACTATATGCCAACCATTCCACTCTACACGTCCTTTCTTGCACCCACACAAACAATAAACATGATGGCACCCTCCATCTCTTCTCAGGCTTGCTGAATGACTAGATCTGCTGAATGTAATGATACCTTTCACTGGTCCATGGCTTTATTCTGGAGAACAAATACATCTAATCCACATGCCAATGAGCAGTTAAGTGCACTGAGGGCGAGCCCAAGCCATTCTGTGCACCCCTGCTCCTCCTACTTCCTCTGCTAGACCCTTCCTCTCCTTCTTGATTGACAGGACTAGGTCCCTGCGTAGTCCTCTTTTTTATGGCTCTGTCAATCAAGAAGGAATGGGAGAGCCTGGCAAGGGTTCACAGAGTGGTTTGGGCTTGCCCTCGGCTGCACTTAACGGCTTACTTGCATATGGACTAAAATATTTTTTCTCCAGAATGAGGCACTGCTCTTCACTTCCTGGTTCTGGTTTGACATGCAATCAGTGGGTGATATGGGTCACAGTTGTGGCCTTCTGGCGCCTGCCATTTTCCGTATATTTAGCCTGCACCAGGAAGTGGAGAACAGCAAGGTCCTGGTAAGGGTCAGAACTGCTGTGGCTGGGGATCAGTGAGGTGAGTTATGTCTGTTTTTTTTTTTTTTTTACCATATGTTGTCCTATATATATACATATATATATATATATATATATATATATATATATATAGTTGCGGAAGTTCAGGGCAGCACTCCTGGTGGCCAGTAATTGGGTGCCAGTGATGAAAACACTTTACCAAGGTGTATAACGTAGAATAAATAAATGACACCGCAGCACATCCGATGGTGAAGAAAAAGTGGGATCCTTTATTCACCTATGCGACGTTTCGGTCCACTTGCTGGGACCATTCTCAAGCAAGCGGACCGAAACATCGCATAGGTGAATAAAGGATCCCAAGAATGGTCCCAGCAAGCGGACCGAAACGTTGCATAGGTGAATAAAGGATCCCACTTTTTCTTCACCATCGGATGTGCTGCGGTGTTATTTATTTATTCTACGTTATACACCTTGGTAAAGTGTTTTCATCGCTGGCACCCAATTACTGGCCACCAGGAGTGCTGCCCTGAACTTTCATAACTATATATATATATATATATATATATATATATATATATATATATAATTAGCCTGCTGGACAACCCCTTTAACCCCTTCCCAACCTCTGTCATAAATATATGGCAGAAGTCGAGTCTTTAAACATGGCACCTGCTCAGAAGCTGAGCAGGAACCATAGCCTGAGGCACTGGCCCATTTAACACTTCAGATGCCATAGTCAATTGTGTGACCACGAGGGGAAATCCTGGAAGCGCTGCACTCCAGGGACTCAAACGGCTCCCCAAGTGGTTGAGGTTGAGGGAGCTGTTCAGTTGCAATGGCAGCCTAAGGCCCTAGGGGAACTTAAAATAAGTGAAAAAAATAAAGCTTAAAAAATTTAAAAATTCAAATTATCCCCTTTTGCAATATTAAACATAAAAATAAATAAAAAAAATAATGATCATTAGTATCACTGGGTCCCAAAATGGCCAAATTAAATATAATTTATATTAAAATATAAACGCATTGAACTTCCGGTTTCGGCGCTGGTATGTGAGGATGTGTGGCAGCTAGCTCCTCGCCGCTAACACTTACCAGTCCCGCTCTGCACCCATATCCTCCCTGATATTAAGGGAGATAACTTCATACTCACCTGCTCCCTCAGTTGTATGGAGCGCTACCTTCTCCGGAGCGGGCAAAAGACCTCTTCCTCCGGCCGCAGTATCTCCTCCGCAGACGGCTGTGCACAATCAAAGATGGCGCCGACCCCCTCTCAGACAGTGGTGCACGAGGCACCAGAGAGACAGGACAGCGCGCCTGCAGACACACAGGCGGATCTATTCGAATCTACTGGAGGTACAGTGGACATTAAGCTATTGGCCATAGAAGTGGCAAAGCAACTTGCCCCTGATATAATAGCCTCCCTCTCTAATAACGTACAAGCAGCGCTGAATAAGGCTACTTTCACACCTGCGTTCAGGTGTCCGCTCGTGAGCTCCGTTTGAAGGGGCTCACGAGCGGTCCTGAACGCAGCCGTCCGGCCCCAATGCATTCTCAGTGGAGGCGGATCCACTGAGAATGCATCCGCCTGCCAGCGCTCAGCCTCCGCTCCGTGAGCGGACACCTGAACGCTGCTTGCAGCGTTCGGGTGTCCGCCTGGCCGTGCGGAGGCGAGCGGATCCGTCCAGACTTATAATGGAAGTCAATGGGGAAGGATCCGCTTGAAGATGACACCATATGGCTCAATCTTCAAGCGGATCCGTTCCCCATTGACTTTCAATGTAAAGTCTGAACGGATCCGCTCAGGCTACTTTCAGACTTAGAAAATTTTCTAAGTAATAATGCAGACGGATCCGTTCTGAACGGATGCAAACGTCTGCATTATCGGAGCGGATCCGTCTGATGAAACATCAGACGGATCCGCTCCGAACACTAGTGTGAAAGTAGCCTAAGCTGCAAGAAGAGGTCGCCCTGCATGACCATCGGTTTGAGGAGGTGGAACAAAGGGTGGCATGTTTGGAAGAGGACTCTGCGAACGTTTCCACTAAATTCACTGATTTATTGCAGCTGGCTAATCGCCTTCATGAGAGGGTTGAGGACCTAGAAAACAGGTCCCGGAGAAGTAACCTGAGGCTTGTGGGGGTGCCTGAATCGCTGCCGCCTCAGGAGTTGCGTCGGCTCTTTGACACTGATTTGCCACAGGTGTTGCGACTACCTGGAACAAGAAGAGTGGAGAGAGCGCACAGAGTGGGCCCTTTAAAAGATCTGCCTAATATGTCTCCAGGTCATTTAAACCAAAGACCACGCCAAGTCATCTGTAAATACTTGGACTATTCGGTATAAAGAGGACATTTTGCGGGCCTATAGAATGAGAAGGGAGCCGCTGATCCTGAGGGGCCACAAAACGCTCCTTTGCATTGCATTGCTTATAGCACAGACCTGTCACTTACCAGTAGGAGGAGCGCCCGGCCGGTGACAGACATCGCAGGTAAGTATAATGCTTCTAAAATTGCTAAGTAACCATGGCAGCCAGGACTGCAATAGCGTCTTGGCTGCCATGGTAACCGCACTGGCCACCAATGATGGGGGAAGGGGATTTTAATTAGGGGGGGGTTAGGGTAGGCCGCACTGGCCACCAATGAATATAATACTGGGGAGGGAGGGGGGCCACACTGGCCACCAATGAATTTAATACAGGGGAGGGAGGGGGGCCGCACTGGCCACCAATGAGTTAAATACAGGGGAGGGAGGGAGGGAAGGGTTCCGCACTGGCCACCAATGAGTTAAATACAGGGGAGGGAGGGGGGCCGCACTGGCCACCAATGAGTAAAATACAGGGGAGGGAGGGAGGGGGGGCAGCACTGGCCACCAATGAGTTAAATACAGGGGAGGGGGGTCTGCCCCCTCCTGCCTGGCAGCACCTGATCTCTTACAGGGGGCTATGATACGCACAATTAACCCCTCAGTTGCGGCACCTGAGGGGTTAATTGTGCGGATCACAGCCCCCTGTAAGAGATCGGGTGCTGCCAGGCAGCAGGGGGCAGTCATGTACACAGTTTTAGTATATTCTAACTTGAAGCTTCCCTATCACTATGGGAACGCCTCTGTGTTAGAATATACTGTCGGATCCGAGTTTTCACGAAGTGAAAACTCAGCTCTGAAAAAGCTTTTATGCAGACGGATCTGTGGATCCGTCTGTGTGAAAGTAGCCTACGGCCATGGATCACGGACGCGGATGTCAATCTTGTGTGCATTTGTGTTTTTTCACGGACCCATTGACTTGAATGGGTCCGTGAACCGTTGTCCGTCCAAAAAATAGGACAGGTCATATTTTTTTTTTTGACGGACAGGAAACACAGATCACGGACGCGGATGAACAACGGTGCATTCTCCGAGTTTTCAACGGACCCATTGAAAGTCAATGGGTCCGCAGAAAATCACGGAAAACGGAACAACGGACACGGATGCACACAACGGTCGTGTGCATGAGGCCTTAATGTGAGGGTATTTATATCCAAATCAGGAGAGCGGTGTAGGAATTACAACAGTTTGCATATGTGCCTCCCACTTGTTAAGGAACCAAAAGTAATGGGACATAATAATAATCATAAATCAAACTTTCACTTTTTAATACTTGGTTGCAAATCCTTTGCAGTCAATTACAGCCTGAAGTCTGGAACGCATAGACATCACCAGACGCTGGGTTTCATCCCTGGTGATGCTCTGCAAGGCCTCTACTGCAACTGTCTTCAGTTCCTGCTTGTTCTTGGGGCATTTTCCCTTCAGTTTTGTCTTCAGCAAGTGAAATGCATGCTCAATCAGATTCAGGTCAGGTGATTGACTTGGCCATTGCATAACATTCCACTTCTTTCCCTTAAAAAACTCTTTGGTTGCTTTTGCAGCATGCTTTGGGTCCTTGTCCATCTGCACTGTGAAACGCCGTCCAATGAGTTCTGAAGCATTTGGCTGAATATGAGCAGAAAATATTGCCCGAAACACTTCAGAATTTATCCTGCTGCTTTTGTCAGCAGTCACATCATCAATAAATACAAGAGAACCAGTTCCATTGGCTGCCATACATGCCCATGCCATGACACTACCACCACCATGCTTCACTGATGAGGTGGTATGCTTAGGATCATGAACAGTTTCTTTCCTTCTCCATACTATTCTCTTCCCATCACTCTGGTACAAGTTGATCTTGGTCTCATCTCATGTTGTTCCAGAACTGTGAAGGCTTTTTTAGATGTCGTTTGGCAAACTCTAATCTGACCTTCCTGTTTTTGAGGCTCACCAATAGTTTACATCTTGTGGTGAACCCTCTGTATTCACTCTGGTGAAGTCTTCTCTTGATTATTGACTTTGACACACAAATACCTACCTCCTGGAGAGTGTTCTTGATCTGGCCATCTGTTGTGAAGGGTGTTTTCTTCACCAGGGAAAGAATTCTTCGGTCATCCACCACAGTTGTTTTCCGTGATCTTCCGGGTCTTTTGGTGTTGCTGAGCTCACCGGTGCATTCCTTCTTTTTAAGAATGTTCCAAACTGTTGTTTTGGCCACGCCTAATGTTTTTTCTATCTGATGGGTTTGTTTTGTTTTTTCAGCCTAATGATGGCTTGCTTCACTGATAGTGACAGCTCTTTGGATCTCATCTTGAGAGTTGACAGCAACAGATTCCAAATGCAAATAACACACTTGAAATGAACTCTGGACCTTTTATCTGCTCATTGTAATTGGGATAATGAAGGAATAACACACACCTGGCCATGGAACAGCTGAGAAGCCAATTGTCCCATTACTTTTGGTCCCTTAACAAGTGGGAGGCACATATGAAAACTGTTGTAATTCCTACACCGTTCACCTGATTTGGATGTAAATACCCTCAAATTAAAGCTGACAGTCCACAGTTAAAGCACATCTTGTTTGTTTCATTTCAAATCCATTGTGGTGGTGTATAGCGCAAAAAAAAATTGAATTGTGTTGATGTCCCAATATTTATGGACTGACTGACTGTATGTTATTGTCTAATGTTTTTTCTATGTTCTACAGTTTTGTTTTTTCAGTTTATAATACTGTAAGCTTTTGGTTTCATACTCTGCAAATATGGGATCAACATGTCGGTGGCCTGACTGTGGAGGGGGAGCCCTGCTGGGAGGTGACCCCTTCCTTAGAGGTGACCCTTGTGAGGGGCATCATCTTTCTTAAACGTATACAACTTCTGGACATGGCTCTACCTGCAGCTGTGTATCATGAGAATTGTTTCATGGAATGTTAAGGGGTTGCGCTCCCCTAACAAGCGTATGAAAATTCTGCGTCACCTAAAGCGATTGAAGACTGATATTGCGCTGCTGCAGGAGACCCATCTACTGAAGGATGACTTCCCTAGAATGGAAAAACTATGGGTAGGTGAGGTACAGGGTTCTGAGGCAGTGGGTAGAAAAGCGAGTGTAATGACCGACGTCACGCACAGGGAGGAAAACAGGGAAAGCCCTGCCCAAGGGAGAGGGAAAGGTGGTGACCCCTAACTCACCTTGCGGCTGGCACCTGACTGCCCTGACGTCCCTAGACGGGTTCCTCACCCGTGCGGCGATCACGTGCCTAAACCCTGGCTTTCCCTAATATGAGCCCTAGATAGTGATAGTCCGCACCACTATCACTAAGAGAGAAACACCAGGGAGAGGACAGACAAAACAGACAAACACATACACCGAGGTGGGCGACCACAATAGACCAAAAAGGTCCAACAGGGATCCGGAGGGTAGCGTTCTGGACCAACTACCAGAGAACGCAGCAACACAGCTCCAAAAGGTCAGAATAGATGTCCAGGCAGGAAGCTCTATCTCTGGCAACCAGAGAAGTGTGAGAGAGGAATATAAGGAGGTCTGGGAGTGCTGGACAAGGAACAGCTGAGGAGAAGGAGCTACGGATCCCTGAGTGAGCCAAAAGGGTTTGCAAAGCAAACCCAGAAAGCTACCATAAGGAAAACAGCCCTATCTTAAATAGAGCGTGCAGCCAACCACTGCGACTTCCTGACCCCGGGTATAACGGAGTCAGGCGTGGTTCTCGATACCCTCGTGACAGTACCCCCCTCTCTACGAGGGGCCTCCGGACACTCAGGACCAGGTCTCTCAGGATGAGAGGCATGAAAAACCCGAACTAACCTGTCGGCGTTTACCTCAGACGCAGGAACCCACATTCTTTCCTCGGGACCGTAACCTCTCCAATGCACCAGATATTGAAGAGAGCGGCGGACCCGACGAGAATTAACAATTTTGGATATCTGAAATTCTAGATTACCATCCACGACAACAGGAGGGGGTGGCAGCGGTGATGGTTCTAGAGGTGGAACATATTTTTTGAGTAACGACTTATGAAAAACATTATGAATTTTAAAAGTCTGAGGTAACTCCAGGCGAAAAGCCACGGGTTGATGATGGCTACAATTTTGTAAGGGCCAATAAACCTAGGACCCAGTTTCCAAGAGGGAACTTTCAATTTAATATTCCTAGTAGACAACCACACATAGTCATTCACTCCTAGGTCCGGACCTGGCGACCGTCTCTTATCAGCCATGCATTTGTATTTAACTCCCATATTTTTCAAGTTAGCTTGCACCTTCTGCCATACCGATGAAAGAGATGATGAAAACCGTTCCTCTTCGGGAACCCCAGAAGACCCCCCCTCTTTGAAAGTACAGAATTGGGAATGAAAACCATATGCACCAAGAAATGGTGACTTGCCAGTGGATTCCTGACGACGATTATTTATGGCAAACTCAGCTAACGGTAAATATGATGACCACAACTCTTGGTTTTCAGACACAAAACATCTTAGATATGTCTCAAGGTTTTGGTTGGTACGCTCAGTCTGTCCATTCGACTGAGGATGGAAAGCTGAGGAAAAGGACAAGTGTACCCCCAAACGGGAACAAAAAGCTTTCCAAAATTTAGAAATAAACTGGGTACCCCGATCCGAAACAACATCGGAGGGGATCCCGTGAAGCTTCACGATTTCACTGACGAATACCTGAGCAAGAGTATTAGCGTTAGGTAGTGCGGGTAACGCAATGAAGTGTACCATTTTGCTAAACCTGTCCACTACTACCAAAATAACTGTTTTACCCGCAGACAAAGGTAAGTCAGTGATAAAATCCATTGACAGATGTGTCCACGGTCTATTGGGAATGACGAGTGGTAATAGAGACCCTGCAGGACGTGTATGTGAAACTTTTGCGCGCGCACAGGTAGAACAAGACGACACAAAATCCAATACATCCTGACGCAACCTTGGCCACCAAAAACGACGAGACAATAGCTCCAAGGTTGCTTTACTACCCGGGTGCCCAGCAAGTGCCGAATTATGATGTTCCTTTAATAATTCGAAACGTAAGTTCAACGGTACAAACAATTTCTCTGAGGGGCAAGAGACCGAGGCGTCCCCCTGGGCCTCTAACACCTTCCCCTCCAAAACAGAGTGTACCGCAGAAACAACCACTCCTCTTTGAAGAATGGGCACCGGATCACTCACATTACCCCCTCCAGGGAAACAACGAGATAGTGCATCAGCCTTGGTGTTCTTTGCCCCAGGACGATAGGTAATCACAAAGTTAAACCTGGTAAAAAATAGCGACCACCTAGCCTGTCTAGGGGTGAGACGCTTAGCTGATTCGAGGTACAGAAGATTTTTGTGGTCCGTAATCACAGTGACGGGGTGGACTGCCCCCTCTAAGAAGTGACGCCACTCCTCAAACGCAAGTTTAATAGCTAATAGTTCCCTATTGCCAATATCGTAGTTCTTTTCTGCTGCAGATAGTTTTTTAGAAAAGAAAGCACAAGGACACCATTTGCCAGGAGACGGACCCTGAGACAGCACCGCCCCCACTCCCACCTCTGACGCATCGACTTCAACAATAAAAGGCTGAGAGACATCAGGTTGGACTAGTACAGGTGCTGAGGTAAACCTCTCTTTTAGAGAGGAAAAAGCAACTTTAGCGGCGTCAGACCATTTAGAAAAATCAGTCCCCTTCCTAGTCATGTCAGTAAGCGGTTTTACGATAAGTGAATAATTTTTAATGAATTTCCTATAGAAATCCGCGAAGCCCAAGAACCGTTGTAGTGCTTTGAGGTTCTCAGGAAGATCCCAATCCAAAATTGCCTGGACCTTCCTAGGATCCATACGGAGGTTTCTCTGAGACAGGGGAGCAGAATCAATAGCGAATATGGGAATGGGTGTAAAGTACAGAGAGACAAACCCAAAGTGCGGGCAAAATGGGCATCTATCAAATTTACCCCTGCTCCACTGTCTAGAAAGAAAGAAATAGTCTCCGTCTTATCACCAAAAATAATAACCGCTGGCAACACAAATTGCGATGTACGTATGGAGGAAACGTATACCCCCCCCCGGCTGACATCCTCCACACAGCCTGGGGTTAGTAGTTTTTCCGACGGTCTTTTGTTTCTGAGGAAAGAAAGACAGACATTAATGAAATGACCCCTCTCCCCACAAAAAAAACAAACCCCACGCCTACGGCGAGCCTCAGGAGGACGGACCTGACGAGTAGTTCCTCCTAGCTGCATAGGCTCGTCTAAGTCCGTACAGACTAACTGCTGCTTGGGAGGGGTTACCAATTGCTCCGGTTTTTTCAACCTGTCCCTAAGGCGTCTCTCTATACGGATAGAAAGGGACATAACCGCATCAAGGGAAAAGGGGGTCTCATATAATGCAAGCGCATCCTTAACCCTTTCGGATAACCCAGAGCAGAACTGACTCCTGAGAGCCGGGTCGTTCCATTGGGTATCCGTAGCCCACCTACGGAATTCAGAGCAATACTCCTCTACCGGCCGCTCTCCTTGTAAGAGTCTCCGTAATCTTGATTCAGCCAGTGCGACTCGGTCAGGGTCGTCATATATGAGACCCAAGGCCCCGAAAAACTCATCCACTGACCGAAGAGCCTGGGAATCAGTAGGTAAAGAGAACGCCCAGGACTGCGGATCCCCCTGCAGCAGGGAAATAACAACCCCCACCCGCTGATCTTCATTACCAGAGGAGTAAGGGCGCAGTTTAAAATATAACTTACAGGCCTCACGGAATGTCATAAACTTGTCCCTTCCCCCAGAAAATCTGTCAGGGAGAGGGACCTTGGGTTCCGCAACAACCTGGTTACCAGTAGCAACCGCTGGGCTTGCAGTCAGTTGCAATCGCTGCTGTTGCTGGAGGACCGACGCCTTCAATCCTACCACCTCCAAAGACAGGCCATGAAATTGTTTGGACAGAGCAGCAATTTGATCCATACTGGATTCTAAGTAGGTAAATTTTTTTTAAATTTTTTTTACCTACACAAAATAAGGGCCAGAGATAATGTAATGAACGACGTCACGCACAGGGAGGAAAACAGGGAAAGCCCTGCCCAAGGGAGAGGGAAAGGTGGTGACCCCTAACTCACCTTGCGGCTGGCACCTGACTGCCCTGACGTCCCTAGACGGGTTCCTCACCCGTGCGGCGATCACGTGCCTAAACCCTGGCTTTCCCTAATATGAGCCCTAGATAGTGAACGGGCCGGTGGGATCGCTAGTCCGCACCACTATCACTAAGAGGGAAACACCAGGGAGAGGACAGACAAAACAGACAAACACATACACCCAGGTGGGCGACCACAATAGACCAAAAAGGTCCAACAGGGATCCGGAGGGTAGCGTTCTGGACCAACTACCAGAGAACGCAGCAACACAGCTCCAGAAGGTCAGAATAGATGTCCAGGCAGGAAGCTCTATCTCTGGCAACCAGAGAAGTGTGAGAGAGGAATATAAGGAGGTCTGGGAGTGCTGGACAAGGAACAGCTGAGGAGAAGGAGCTACGGATCCCTGAGTGAGCCAAAAGGGTTTGCAAAGCAAACCCAGAAAGCTACCATAAGGAAAACAGCCCTATCTTAAATAGAGCGTGCAGCCAACCGCTGCGACTTCCTGACCCCGGGTATAACGGAGTCAGGCGTGGTTCTCGATACCCTCGTGACAGCGAGTGTCTTGATCCTCATAGTGCGTCACCTCTCTCACGTGACCCACTCTCTAGACACAGACAAGGAAGGAAGGATGGTGCATATTCATATATCTGGCACTTTTGGCGACTATAGCTTGTACAACCTTTACGCTCCTAATCAGAACCAGCGTGGTTTTCTTGAGGTTGTTAGTCATAAGATACTTAATGATTCTCATCCAAAGAAATTTATTGGGGGAGACTTCAATTTAGTCATGAACTCACGGGAGGATAGGAAAAGTGGTAAAACCCAAAAGCAGCAGGTAACATTATCAGATTTCGCCACTAATACTTCTCTTCAAGACTGTTGGAGGCTTTTCCACCCGCAGGATAGAGAATTCACACATTACTCACATGTTCATGACAGTTGGTCTAGAATTGATTATGTTTTCATATTCCCTGGGGTTCTCCCGAGAGTCTCTGATGTTGTCATTTCAGACATGGTAATATCAGATCACTCTCCTCTTCTCCTAGATCTTACTGATCAGTATCCCAGGGGGAATGAATATATCTGGAGATTCCCTGACTTCCTGCTGCGGGATGAAAATTTCCATAAATTACTACAGGGATGGTGGATGGAGTTTGTGGACGATAACAAAGGCCATATTCAGTCGCCAATGTTATTTTGGGAGACTGGCAAGGCGGTACTCTGAGGGCGTCTGTTGGCGTACATATCCTCCATTAGGAAACTAGCAAGAGAAGCCAGCGAGTCTCTTAGGTCCTCTTATGTAGACTTTCTCTACGCTCAGACCCCAGAGGCAAAAGGAGAGTTTGATATTTGGGCTGACAAGCAAGAAAGTTTCAAGAAAACTAAATTTGACATTGAAATGCACAAATTTGGGCACAAATCAGGACGACTGCTGGCATCTCTAGCAAAAGGCAGGCGCCTAAGGACCCAAATACACTGCATTAAGGGAAGGGATGGGGCTAGGGAGCGCAGACCGCAGCAGATAACCAACCTTCTAGGAGATTACTTTGATCGCTTCTACCAGAGGAGAGAGGGAGACTTGGGAAAGGGTAGGGCATTTTTGGAGGCCTTATCCCTCCCCAAAATTTCGGAACAACAACTCACAAATTTAAATGCCCCAATTACGGCGGTGGAAATCCAGTCCACTATAAAAGCTTTCCACTCTGGCAAAGTACCTGGTCCTGATGGATATTCTGCTAATTTTTATAAGGCCCTAAATACTCAAATATCTCCTGTGCTCGCTACGCTGTATTCTTCTATAGTAGAAGGACAAACTATCTCTGAACATATGAACACAGCTTTGATTACCTTAATTCACAAAAAAGGGAAGGATCCGGAGGACCCTTTCTCTTACAGACCGATCTCTCTGATTAACCATGATATGAAATTGTTATCTAAAATTGTTATCCTCCCTTCTTTAATCTCACCCCAACAAGTGGGCTTTATAAAGGGGAGGTCTGCGGTCATCAATATTAGAAAGGTCTTTTTGGCACTTTCTTTGGCTGGATCCCCAAAATATTCTGGGAAAAATCCGGCTATTGTCACGCTAGATACAGAAAAAGCGTTTGACAGCATAGGTTGGCATTGGCTTGATCAGGTCCTTGATGTTATGGGCTTCCAAGGTCTGTTTCGCTCAATCTTATCGGGAATGTATACAAACCCCAAGGCCAGGGTCTCTGTGGCAGGACTCTTGTCTAACAGCTTTACTTTACAGAGAGGAACTAGGCAGGGATGCCCCTTGTCCCCCCTTCTTTTTGATCTAGCGATTGAGCCACTGGCTAGATGTTTAGACTCATCCGCAATGTATGAGGGCTTGACAATGGGCCCTCACAACATGCGCCTGGCCTTATTTGCGGACGATATTGTCTTATTCATGGCGGATCCTATTGCCGATTTAGCCAAAATAATGCAAACGCTCTCGGCTTTTGGCTCAATCTCAGGACTGCAAATAAATTATTCCAAAAGTGAAATTCTCTTTTTGAGAAGTGTTGGTTCAGGAGGAGGAGAGAAAACAGTGGAGAATATACCAGTCGCAAAGTCATTTATCAAATATCTAGGCATTAAGATGGGTAAAACCTTGGAATCCATTTACAGGCTAAACTATGTCCTTTTAATAAATAATATCATTAATGAGTTAAGACAATGGCACAACCTCCCTTTATCCTTAATGGGCCGAAATCATCTCCTCAAAATGATGTCAATGTCTAAACTATTATATCCCCTACAAACTATACCTATTCTCTTGAAGCATGCTGACATAAATAGGATAAACAAAAGCTTTCACAACCTTTCTTTGGCACGGCAAGCGCCCAAGAATTAGTTTGCGTAAGCTAATGGCCCCTAAGGAATTGTGTGGTATAGCTTTCCCAGATGTAAGAAGTTATAACCTGGCTTGTATGGCAAGACACATTGCTGATTGGATTAATGGCACTGGCTTTTTTTTATTTTATATAATTGTATACTTTATTGTAATTTTTCTTCATTTATTTTTCTTCCAAACAGAATCAAATCTCAAATACAGAGTATTATTGGCTCACACTATATGTCCAATATGATAATCACATGGTATGAAACATAATAGGTGAACAATAGTTACTGCAAGTGCATAAGTAAAAGAACCATAGCAGACAAAATAATTTTCAATCAATGGCTATGCATAGAAACATACAGTAGAACAGAAATGCACTTATGCAACCATAAACGATAATAGTCCTTAAGGACTCAAAATATCACACAAAGAGAAAAAGAGAAAAAAAGAATTAAGAAAAAAGACATTTGGGGTAAAGACGCAAGACATTACACGGAGGGGGAAAGGTAACATATCTAGGCTTTAGTCGGCTCTTTGCTCGCAGAGATCCATGTAGTCATCCCATATTTGCCAGGCTTTATTAAACTTATCCAACGTATTAGAAACACTAGCTTCCAGATACTCAATTTTTCTGACCTCTAAAACACTCGCGATAAGGTGTAGCTGAGTAGGCGAATCAGTCCTCCTCCAGAACATGCAATGTTATAGACATGAAGTGTTTCTTCAATGTACTCGGCAGCATATTTAATAGATAGAAAATGGGGTCTAATGGAAATCTAGTCCCCAGCACCTGGAAGAGGACTGAACTCCCCTCCCTCCAGAACGACCAAATCAACGGGCAGTCCCAAAAAATATGGATATGGGATCCTTCGCCCGTCCCACATCTCCAGCATCTATCAGAGAGAGCAGGGTTGAGGCGTTTCAGCAATTCCGTGGTATGATACCAAAACATTAGGATTTTATAAGCATTTTCCCTGTGAGTAATGCAAGATGATGTCTTCCCTATTCTATTCCATATCATGGTCCATTCAGCAGATGATATCGAGCGCCCAAGAATGGTCTCCCGTGTATGAATGCTGGATCGTGGGAGTCGCCAGGAGGAGATATATCTCTGATATAAGACCTCGTGTGGTACCTGATAATTTACATAGTTTCTCAAAGGACGTAGGAGTGGAAGCACTGCTCGAGTTGGATATACTAGAGAATAGGTGCCTTATCTGTATATATTGATATCTAGAATTTTCTGGCAAATGATAGGAGGATTGCAATCTATAAAATGGCAGAAATCCAAGGGTTTTATAATCTATAACATCTGCAAAATGGAACAATTTGTTGGGAAACCATGACCTAAGGAAGGAAGCTTGCATGCCCATCGGAAACAATGGATTGAATAGAAAAGAAACCATAGAGGACTTTTCTGAAGCTAGAGAGAATAAACGATTGCAACACAACCAGATACGGTGTGTGAAGGACATTGGTTCCAACAAATCGGGCAACAAAGCAGGTGGGAGCGGAGACCAGAGCAGTGAATTAGGATGTACAGGTGCTATCCATAATTTCTCAATTTCTAACCATCTAGAATACGCAAATAACTTGGACCAATCAGGTAGTCTTCTAAGATGGGCAGCCCAGTAGTACTTCTTGATATCTGGGACCGCTAAGCCTCCCCGCACCTTAGGTGCTGTGAGTGTCGCACACGATATTTGGTGCCTCTTCCCATTCCATATAAACCGTAGCATGCAAGACTGAACGCAACTCCCTCTCCGGGACAGGGATTGAGAGAGTCTCAAATAAATAAAGCAGCTTGGGCAAAATAGTCATTTTGAGAGATGCTATGCGACCCAATAGGGATATGGGAAGAGGCATCCATTTGCTCATGAGGTTTTTAAGCTCACTGAAAATGGCCGGGAAGTTGTGTGAATAGAGTGAGGAATAAGTCGGTGTTAGATTAACGCCCAGGTAGCGGAGCTTAGTCTCTGTCCAGTGAAAATGGTAATTAGCCTTCAGAATATCTAATACAAGGGGGGTAATTAAGGGGAAGGGCTTCAGTTTTGGTGGTGTTAACTTTATAGCCAGACAATCTCCCATAAGACTCAAGTAGTTTAAAAAGATTGGGAAGCGTCGTGTGTAGGTCAGTCAATGTGAGCAGAACGTCATCCGCGAATAAGGATAGTTTAAATTCCCCACGGTTGACCATAATTCCATGAACGTCCATGTTCACTCTAATGGCAGCTGCAAGGGGCTCTATACAAAGAATAAATAACAACGGGAATAAGGGACACCCCTGACGTGTACCGTTGAAAATAGGGAAGGCCTGAGAGTGGGCATGAGGGAGTTTTACCGTGGCCGTAGGTTGGGCATACAGACCACGTAAGGCTATAAGAAATGGGGCAGCAATGCCAAAGGACTGCAGGGTGGCGAACATAAATGACCAGTTGAGGCGGTCAAAAGCCTTTTCAGCGTCAAGACTTAGCAGCAAGGCTGAGTCATTGCGTTTGTTGATAATGTCAATCAGATCAATGGTCCTTCTGGTATTATCACCCCCCTGTCGGTTCCTGACAAAGCCAACCTGATCCTTATGAATTAGTTGGGGGAGCCAATTAGAGAGTCTGTCAGCTAAGGTTTTAGTGAATATCTTTAAGTCAGAATTAAGGAGAGCAATGGGCCTATAGTTGGCACAGTCTAGGGGATCGTTCCCGGGTTTAGGAATCAAGGTTATATGAGTGTGATGAAGACGTAGGGATCGGGGAACCTTGTAGGAAGGAGGTAAACATCTGAGTCATATGCGTAAGGAGAATGTCAGAAAAGGTTTTATAATATAGGTAGGGCAGACCATCTGGTCCAGGGGATTTGTTGTTCGGGAGCCGTTTTAACACCTCCTGTAACTCCTCCTCAGTTATGGGGGTATTTAGTGACGAAAGAGCCTCACCTGAAATTTTAGGGAGATCACATTTAGAGAGGAAGGAGTCAAAGAGATGCTGGCGTCTCACCGGATAAGATGGTAACTGTTTTGGAATGGAATAAAGCGACATGTAGTACTCCTGGAAGAGTTTGGAGATGGCTTCCGGTCTATATATCAGTGTCCCATCTGTCCGTCTCATAACTGTGGGGGCCTCTGTAATATTAGAGTCGTGCAGTTGTCTTGCTAGGAGCGTATGCGGTTTGTTGCCCCAAGTATAAAAACGCTGGCGAGAGTACATAAGTAATTTTTCCGTTTTATGAGACAGTAAATCGCGTAATCTAGCCCGTATGATAATTATACGTCGGAGCAACTGTCTCGATCAACGGGATTCCAACAGCTTCTCGAGGGCAGATAGTTGGGCCGTAAGGGCATTCAGTTGAGCAGTCCTGTCACGTTTAAGCCTAGCACCCATAGCTATACAGTTTCCCCTAAAAACCGCCTTATGGGCCTCCCAGACCATAGATATAGAAGGGCGGAACGACTGGTTAAAAGCAAAGTATTCTACAAGGCTATCCCGAAGTTCCTGTCTAAGCGGCAATTTATGTAGGAATGATTCATTGAGACGCCAGTGACAAATTTTTGTGTGATAACCGTGCTCCTAAGGGTAACCGATATAGGTGCATGATCCGACCAAGTAATATGACCCAGATCTGCGTCTGCTAGCATTTGGAGGACCGGGATGTTCCCAAAAAAATAGTCTATACGAGTGTGGGTGTTGTGCGGGTGCGAAAAAAAACGTATAAGATCTGGCAGAGGGGAAGTTCACTCTCCAGAGGTCATAAAGCCCATATTTACGAACGAGGCATCGGAAAAGTCGAGAAATACGACATTGGGCACGTGTTGGTGGAACGTCCCTAGGGGGTAGTCTATCCATATGTTCGGAAAAAGGAATGTTAAAGTCCCCCCCATAAGTAGTGCTGCAGGAAGGAGGTGGGATATTTTGGACAAAACCTTATGCAAGAAGGGGATTTGAGAGGAGTTGGGAGAATACAGATTGCACAAGACTAGCGGGTCTCCATTAAGTGTAACTTTTAGTATGACATACCTGCCTTCAGTATCTACAATTGAAGATTCTACCTGTAATGGGCAATGAGCAGAAAGAAGTATAGCTACACCTGCTGTTTTTTCTCCAGATATTGCTGAGTACACTCGGGGATAAAAACGTTCACAAATCTGATAGAGCCCTGGTGGTCAAAGTGTGTCTCCTGAAGGAAGACTACGTCAGTCCTTTGGGACCTACACTCAGTAAGAGCCAGTCTCCTCTTGGAGTTAGAATTAAGACCCTTCACATTTAATGAGACACACTTAATCATTACATATACTTGTGAAGAATATACTTGCTATATAGGAGGCAATCTGTAGTTCCTGAGAAGCTTTCTGGTCAGGGACAATCTCAGAGGTTAGAGGCACTTGAGAGGTCAGCCTGGAGAGCCTGGATGCAATAAACAAAAAAAGATGGCCGATGCACACTACCTCCCTTTCCAACAAATCAAGAGCTACTGCAAAGCTCAGTCAAGCTCTTTAGGTGACTCGGAAAAGCTTGCGTGGTTTGCGGCTATACTGGGCAGAGATGCCACATTTATGTCCCTCTCAGAAATGTACCGAAAGTTACATAACATACAAACGATAGGCTTGGTGAAAGGAGCTTTTAAAACTTGGGAAAGGGAATTAAGTGATCAAAACATATCCAAAAAAATGAGGGAAGGCCTTGAACTAGTAAGACGAGAAATATACAGTGAGCAATGGAAGGAGACACAACTAAGGATTATCCACAGGGCGACGTATGCCTTTAATTTGTCATATCGAGATGCTCTGGCCCATTACCTTCGACATTGCCTCAAGTGCGACCTCTCAAGAGCTGGGCTTCTGCATGCTTTGTGGGAGTGCCCAAGGGTGCAACCGCTGTGGCAACGGTCAGTGGAGGTGATAAAAGAGATTTGGGGAGAGATAGTGGGGCTAACACCGCAACAGTGTATTTTTCATTACACCAATGCCTCATCCAGCATAGTGTTAGGGACCACTCCATAGAGGCGACCTTGACGTGGTGAGTGGCTTATTACGCTTTGGCCAAAATGTACACCAATGCCTCATCCAGCATAGAGGCAGGGCAGAATGCTGGTTGCAGAGTGCTATTGCATTTGTGTCTTTTTCTTTGTATATGTATTTCGCTATAGCGATGTGCACCTGCATATAGGGTTGTGCTGATTGAATCCCCCACATTTTTTCTTTGTATTATATATTGGAGGTGTGGCGATCTCCATGCAGTCATGCACACCTGACCAGTCAATCTGTCCTGGAGGCTGGTTTTAAAGTCAGTATAAAACTGAGTCTGCATATATAGCACCTACCAGTAGCCATTTGGCTCCAGGAGAAGTATATAGTGGGCTCAGCATGCATGTTGGTACTTGCATCCCTGGATCCGATGAAAGCTGTAATACCAGCGGACAGGGTTAAAAGCAGAGTGTGCTTGGCGTGCATGCTGCACCTGCATTCCCTGGACTTTGTGTGGCTGTCATGGCCCACAAACAGGTAGGAACTAGTGTTAGGGACCACTCCATAGAGGCGACCTTGACGTGGTGAGTGGCTTATTACGCTTTGGCCAAAATGTACACCAATGCCTCATCCAGCATAGATGCAGGGCAGAATGCTGGTTGCAGAGTGCTATTGCATTTGTGTCTTTTTCTTTGTATATGTATTTCGCCATAGCGATGTGCACCTGCATATAAGTGTATTATTCATTACACCAATGCCTCATCCAGCATAGTGTTAGGGACCACTCCATAGAGGCGACCTTGACAACACTCTGGTTGTGCTGATTGAATCCCCCACATATTTTTCATTACATACCTAAAAATCAGGAGGAAGAAATAGGGACCGTAGTGGCGACAAGAGGAATACATATATTACTGATGTCAGTCAAAAAATCTTTTACGGCACTGGCTGCAAACAGAAATACCATCATGGGAAGAGATAGTTGGGACTATGAAGAACGTGCTATATCTAGAAAGACTGGAGGTAGAACAGGACAAGGAATGATTGATCGAAAAATACATCAAGAAGTGGAGGGAATTCATCGAGAAGCAATTGTCTAATTGCGAAATCAAGGAACTTATGGCCCCCTTCAAGTTGACTAAATGGTACCTAGAGGCGCAATTGGCGAATAGATTGGGGAAGTTGGCAGTATAAAATGATATAGGATAGACCTAAGCTTAAGATAAGATGTAATATATAACAGAAGGAAGAAGAGATCACCATAGACTCAGACGAGTGTTCACGGGGTTGGGTATAGTTGGGAAAGAGGGGTTCGGGGGGGTGGGATTTAAAAATTGAAAAATTGTGAATTGAGAATCATAACAGATATCTTGTGGTATTGTTATAAGCTGATATTTGTTACAAAATGCCATCTTTGTATGTAGATGTATGCTTATAATATGTGGAATATATGAAAGATTCTCAATTCAATAAAGAGAATTTAAAAAAAAAGAAAAAAAAGAAACACAAGGAGGGGGAAACACAAAAGACAAAACATATATATAGCCTAACCACAAAATGGTCAATTCTTTGGGTAAATCTACCCAGATATGGACCAGTATCACTATAACATTGTAAGACTGGCACCCCGCTCCAACAACACAGAGGAAGAGTAAGGGTGTAGGCACTGATCCATGCCACAGAGGTATGACTGGGCCTCCACAGGTACAACAGAGAAAATAAGCAGCAATACACTGAAAAGAATAAAAAAAAGTAAACAATACATCATCAAACAGTGTAAGAAACCAAACTCGGCTTCAAAAGAAAACGGAACGGAGAATACGCCGCAGTATTACGGCATTACACATAGGAGACGTGCATTACATATATCAAGCACAGCACAGCAGTCAAGGGGGTTCATCACTGGCTGCAAGGTCAAGTCGTTCATCTTGGGGGGGTGGACGTCTTCTCTTCTGCCTGACAGGTTGCCAGACTGGTTCAGGAGCAGGTTGCGGATTTGGAACCTCCCAGTCCACAATTTGCGGTATCATAATATCCAGGGCTGTACAAAAGGCCAAGAGATTTGCATGCTGACGTAAGACAGAGGACCTGCCATTTTCTGTGGCCACTAGTGCAAAAGGGAAGCCCCATCTGTACCGTATTTTCTTATCCCGCAGAAGATGTAGCAGGGGTTGTAAGGCTCGCCTTTTCTGGAGTGTCCACCAGGATAGATTCTGATACAGCTGAACTGTAGCGCCACGGAAATCGATAGAACGCAATTGTCTTGCTTTCACCATTATATTTTCTTTCAATTGGAAGTCATGCACACAACAGATGACATCTCTAGGCTGTGTGGTGGTAGACTTAGGACGTAACGCTCTGTGGGCTCGGTCCATTTTAATAAGTTGTGGTGACTGAGTGTCCAGTATAGTATTGAAAAGCTCAGATAGCACTTCCTGCAGATTTTCCCCTCCATCAGGCTTGGGGAGGCCTCGAACCCTAATATTATTGCGGCGCCCTCTATTGTCCAAATCTTCCAGGTGCCGTGCATTATCTCTGATGACCTGTGACTGGAGGGCTATGACAGACTGTAGGTGTGCAACACTTTTGCGAGTGTCATCGTGCTCTTGTCATCAATGCGAGTGGACAATTGCTTAAAATCTTGCCTGAGGGATGAGATTTCGGACTTGCAAGTGCTTCTAACCTCTGCTATGAGGACCTTGAAGTCTGACTTAGTAGGCAAATGCTGCAGAGTGTGCTGCAGAAGAGCAGACGTCTGTGATGATTGCATGGCCCTCTCCTCCCCTTTGTCCATAGAATCAGACATGCGGTCCCAGGAAGCCGTCTCATTATCTCCCCCTGGGTTGCGGTGGGAGATCTCTGCAGGGCCATCAGGCGGTTCAGCCCAGTCTGTGCGCCTCTGTGATGGGGTGGCATGCTGCCTGGCCTGTTTGGAGGGGGCTTTAGGCGGCATATCTTCAGCAGGGCCTAGTAATGGAGGGCCCAAAAGTGCTGCAGGAACACCCCCTGTCTTGGCCGAGGGTCTGGGGGCGAAAACCGGTGCTAAAGGAGAGCAGGAGAGGAGCCGAGCAGGAGGCTTCTGGTCCTCCTCCCTCTTACCCAACTGAGCTCACAGGGCCATTCCCGTCGGTGCCCAGGCCACGCCCCCTTGGCACTGGCTTTTATTTTGCCTTGCCTTTCGAAGCTGGTTTCTGCGCTCCCTGGTCCTTGGTAGCCCTATTACATGCGAGATTGATTAGAATTCCCGCTTGGATTAAAAACTCTGTCCTCATCAAGGATACCATTGCTACATGGAGAATTCTGAGGAGAAAGTTTTGGTTATCATATAGGATATCTAAACACCTTCCATTGTGGAATAACCCAGAGTTTCCGCAAAGATATACAAATAGTCTTTTCAAAGAATGGGCATTAAAGGGAATCCTACAGGTCAAGCACTTGCTACATCCCGTGGAGCCCAGATGGCTTAGGGAGTCGGAAGTGATAGATAAATTCTCTCTTACCCCTTTTCAAACTATACAATATGCTCAAGTAAAGGCAGCCATACACTCAAATTTACTAATGGTTCACAAGGAAATAAACATTATATTTTGGACACAATATTGGAGCTGGGGGAGGGAGAACTTCAGTCTCCCATTTATATTTCAGATTGCGAACTGAAGAACTATTAAATGATAGAGAAGGAAGTTTTCAAAAATGGGAAGAGCAGCAGGGTTTAGTAAACATTACCCAATTGATGCATAAAGGATGGTTGCGAGTTAGGCAGCATATAATAAACGAGAGACACTCAGTTGAGAATTATCCATAGGGCCATCTTTGGTTTCAATATACCTTCACACCTGCTCAAACCCGACCGTATAACACACTGTCCTAAATGTCATATAGGTCATAAAGACCTTTTTCATGGACTTTGGACTTGTTCCAGCAGTAGACAGCTCTTGTCTGAGGTGGGTGATATGGTGGAGGAATTATTGGGGAGAAAATTGAGATTGACCCCAATGTTGTTCCTTTTTCATTGTGAAGGGGAAGAAAATGATGGGGGAAGCCTTCCTGATCTTTTTCATTCAATTTGTATGGTTGTTAAACGATGTATCTTACAGCAATGGCTGCAACCTGAAATCCCCACATTTTGCACTATCATTACACAACTAAAACAGTTGTTTCATCTAGAACGTTTGGCGACCTTTCAGTCAAAAGAACGATCCACTCATAAACGGTTAAAAAAATTGAAACATTTTATTTTCAAGCACGTCAGACAATGAGATTCAATTCATAATGAAACCATTTTCCTTAACAGAATGGTATTTATTAGAACAACTGAAAGGAAGATTGGGCAGACTACAGATTAGGGACACAAACATAGTGGGATAGGTGGGTTGTTGAACAAGACCCTCTTTGGTCTCTGAAGTATTGTTACTCACGCAAAGTATAAACAAAATTTGGTCAGGCAGATTGTCATATGTAAGATTCCAATTCACGCAATATGCATGATATTTTCCACACTTGTTGGTCCTTTGATATTGCGAGTGATGTTCTAAAGATGTTGTTTTTTTTTATTATTTTTCACAATGTGATTTTCTTGCAGATTTGTTCTAAATCTCTTTGTTTCTCTATTATTGTGTATTTGGGTCTGCGTACCCATATTATATTTGCTATAACTCAATGCCTCTATTTGTCTAATAATGCTTCTATTGGGTGTTATGCCCTATTTGTATGTTATGAAAAAGATGGAAAAAAAAAAGAAAAAAAAAAAAAATATATATATATATATATAAATGTATTTATCTTATACGGTGAACGGTGTAACGGAAAAAATTAAATGGCTGATTTAACTTTTTTCGGGGCTTCTCCTCCCCTCAAATTTTTTTTATAAAAACTGATCAAAATGTTATCAGTAAAAACAGATTGCCCCACAAAAAAAAATTGCCCTCAGACAGCTCTGTAGACATAAATATAAAAGAAATAAAAAAAATTTGAAAGTTTTTATTTTCTTTTGAGTACTAAAACACAAGAAATACTATAAAAGATGGTTTTGCTATAATTGTACTGACCCAGAGAATGAAATTAAGAGGTCAGCTTTACCAAGTAGGGAACGCCGTAAAAATGAAACCTAAGGGCAGAATTGTGTTTTTTTCCAGTTCCATTCCCTTTGTAATTTTTTTTCAGCCTCCCACTACATTGTATGCAGTATTAAATGGTGCAAATTGAAAGTGCAACTAGTTCCATAAAAAAACAAATCCTCATATGGCTATGTGAATGGAAAAATTAAAAAAAGCAATGAGCAAAAAATGAAACCGCAAAAACTGAAAAATCACAGGGTCAGGAAGGGGTTAAATAGCCAGTTTCTCATTTTATATTCCCACATAATACATACAATTACATATCTTTTACTTTATAAATTTGCACAGTAACAACCTTGATAGTCAGGTTTGCTTCACTACATTATCATAAAAACTGTAAGCAAACACACGATCGGCCCTGAAATTAAGGAGTGGTTTACATGTAAAGTGCATTTTTCTTTCAAAGATAGTTTTTATTGAGATTTTTCTTAGTGTATAGTACACTTAAAACATAAAGGTAAATTTATGATATTACAAACATTGAAGTGCATTTTTCTGCACTCAAAGAGGCTTACTTATATACAAGTGAATAAGTGCTGCTATGGAATAAACCCTTTCTAATCGTTTTCAAAGTGAAGCTATTCCTGTGACTTCACATTCTGACTAGGTTAGGTTTGTGGTATGCAGGATACCAGTAGGTGGCGCAATGCTCTGTGACTAGTGACTATGGAGTGGATCCTACACAGAGATAGGCCTCTTTCACACAACCGTTTTTTGTTCCCGTTTACGGGCCGCTTTTTGCGTTCCGTATACGGTCCGTATACGGAACCATTCATTTCAATGGTTCCGCAAAAAAAACTGAATGTACTCCGTATGCATTCCGTTTCCGTATTTCCGTTTTTTCGTTCCGTTGAAAGATAGAACATGTCCTATTATTGACCGCAAATCACGTTCCGTGGCTCGATTCAAGTCAATGGGTCTGCAAAAAAAAGGAACACCTACATCCGTATGTCTTCCGTATCCGTTCCGTTTTTGCGGAACCATCTATTGAAAATGTTATGCCCAGCCCAATTTTTTTCTATGTAATTACTGTATACTGTATATGCCATATGGAAAAATTGAATGGAAAAACGGAACGGAAACAACAGAAACAAAAAACAGAACAACGGATCCGTGAAAAACGGACCGCAAAACACTGAAAAAGCCATACGGTCATGTGAAAGAGGCCATACAGTATGGAAAGTCTGCGCCTGTGCAGGGTTTTAACCCACTAAAGGGTACTTTCACACTTGCGGCAGGACGGATCCGACAGGCTGTTCACCCTGTCGGATCCGTCCTTCCGCTATTTTGCCGTGCCGCCGGATCGCCGCTCCGTCCCCATTGACTATAATGGGGACGGGGTGGAGCTCCGGCGCAGTACGGCAGTTCGCGGTGAGAGGCCGTCGGACTAAAAAGTCGGACATGCAGGACTTTTAGTCCGGCGGCCCTTCGCCCTGCACTGCCGTGCTGCACCGGAGCTCCGCCCCCATTGTCAATGGGGACGGAGCGGCGGTCCGGCTGCACGTTGAAATAGCGGAAGGACGGATCCGACAGGGTGAACAGCCTTTCGGATCCGTCCTGCCGCAAGTGTGAAAGTAGCCGTAGATTTGGCTCAGACTCACTCATGGAAATCATGGATAAAACACTGACCAAATCACCGAAGTATAAACTAGGCCTAAGGCCTCATGCACATGACCGTATTTTTTTGCGGTCCGCAAAACGGGGTTCCGTTTTCCCGTGATCCGTGACTGTTTTTTCGTCCGTGGGTCTTCCTTGATTTTTGGAGGATCCACGGACATGAAAAAAAAGTCGTTTTGGTGTCCGCCTGGCCGTGCGGAGCCAAATGGATCTGTCCTGAATTACAATGCAAGTCAATGGGGACGGATCCGTTTGACGTTGACACAATATGGTGCCATTTCAAACGGATCCGTCCCCATTGACTTTCAATGTAAAGTCTGGAGTCCCTTTTATACCATCGGATCGGAGTTTTCTCCAATCCGATGGTATATTTTAACTTGAAGCGTCCCCATCACCATGGGAACGCCTCTATGTTAGAATATACTGTCGGATATGAGTTAGATCGTGAAACCTCATTTCCGACAGTATATTCTAACACAGAGGCGTTCCCATGGTGATGGGGACGCTTCTAGTTAGAATATACTACAAACTGTGTACATGACTGCCCCCTGCTGCCTAGCAGCATCCGATCTCTTACAGGGGGCCGTGATCAGCACAATTAACCCCTCAGGTGCCGCACCTGAAGGGGTTAATTGTACTATCATATCCCCCTGTAAGAGATCAGGGCTGCCAGGCAGCAGGGGGCAGACCCCCCCCCTCCCCAGTTTGAATATCATTGGTGGCCAGTGCGGCCCCCCCCCCTTCCTCCCTCTATTGTAATAATTCGCTGGTGGCACAGTGTGCGCCTCCCCCTTCCTCCCTCTATTGTAATAAATCGTTGGTGGCACAGTGTGCGCCCCCCCCTTCCTCCCTCTATTGTAATAAATCGTTGGTGGCACAGTGTGCGCCCCCCATCGGCCCCCCTCCCTCTATAGCATTAACAACATTGGTGGCCAGTGTGCGGCCTCCCATCTCCCCCCCCCCCCCCCCGATCGTTGGTGGCAGCGGGTTACTAGCAATAGTACAATAGTAAAAGATTCATACTTACCTGGGAGCTGCGATGTTCGTGTCCGGCCGGGAGCTCCTCCTACTGGTAAGTGACGGTTCATTTAGCAATGCGCCGCACAGACCTGTCACTTACCAGTAGGTGGAGCTCCCGGCCGGACACGAACATCGCAGCAGCAGGTAAGTATGAATCTTCTACTATTGTACTATTGCTAAGTAACCATGGCAACCAGGACTGTAGTAGCGTCCTGGTTGCCATGGTTACCGATCGGAGCCCCAGCGATTAAACTGGGACTCCGATCGGAACTCCGCTGCCACCAATGATGGGGGGGAGATGGGAGGCCGCACACTGGCCACCAATGTTGTTAATGCTATAGAGGGAGGGGGGGCCGATGGGGGGCGCACACTGTGCCACCAACGAATTATTACAATAGAGGGAGGGGGGGGCCGCACTGGCCACCAATGATATTCAAACTGGGGAGGGGGGGGAGGGTCTGCCCCCTGCTGCCTGGCAGCCCTGATCTCTTACAGGGGGCCGTGATCAGCACAATTAACCCCTTCAGGTGCCGCACCTGAAGGGGTTAATTGTGCTGATCACGGCCCCCTGTAAGAGATCGGGTGCTGCCAGGCAGCAGGGGGCAGTCTTGTACACAGTTTGTAGTGTATTCTAACTAGAAGCGTCCCCATCACCATGGGAACGCTTCTGTGTTAGAATATACTGTCGGTTCTGAGTTTTCACGAAGTGAAAACTCAGCTTTGAAAAAGCTTTTATGCAGACGGATCTTCGGATCCGTCTGTATAAAAACTAACCTACGGCCACGGATCACGGACACGGATGCCAATCTTGTGTGCATCCGTGTTCTTTCACGGACCCATTGACTTGAATGGGTCCGTGAACCGTTGGCCGTGAAAAAAATAGGACAGGTCATATTTTTTTCACGGCCAGGAAACACGGATCACGGATGCGGCTGCAAAACGGTGCATTTTCCGATTTTTCCACGGACCCATTGAAAGTCAATGGGTCCGCGAAAAAAAACGGAAAACGGCACAACGGCCACGGGTGCACACAACGGTCGTGTGCATGAGGCCTAACAGTTAAAGGGCTTGTTCCATCTCAGCCTTTCATGGCTGAGATGGGCATAGCCCACGGTAAGGCTAGTTTCACACTAGCAGCAGGGGAGTCCGGCAGGCTGTTCCGGCGGGTGAACAGCCTGTCGGATCCGTCCTACCGCTAGTTCACGTGTGCCCCCCGGACTGCCGCTTTGTTCCCATTGACTATAATAGGGGCGGAGTTCCGACAGCAGCACTGCATCGCACGGCGAGAGGCAGCCGGACTAAAAGTACGACATGCAGTACTTTTAGTCCGGCTGCCTCTCGCCGTGCGCTCCCGTGCTGCTGTCGAAACTCCGCCCCTATTATAGTCAATAGGGACAAAGCGGCAGTCCGGGGGCACACGTGAACTAGCGGCAGGACGGATCCAACAGACTGTTCACCCGCCGGAACAGCCTGCCGGACTCCCCTGACGCTAATGTGAAAGTACTCTAAGCAATGGCCCTGAGGATAGGTCATCATTATCTAAATAGTAACCTTAGGAATATTACTTTTGACAAGTATATGCACATGCTGCAGAAATCTGGATATATACATAGTATAACTGTTAGTCAACAGCTATCTTCCTTTACCATAAATCCTCCAGAAGCATGCACATTTGGCTCTGGAAAAGTGAATCAATTCTCTTGTATGCCCTCTAGACTCGCATGCACTGAAAAGCACAGCATGAGTGAGAATTTATGCAGCGTCCCACTACGTGTGTGTGGGCACTGCTTATAAGCACTTTTTAGTCTAAAAACTGTACTATGCTGTATTATATGACTTTGTACTAATTTATCTGCAAAATCCCTGTTACCAGGCAGATTAAGTGTAATTTATACATCCCACCACTAGATGGGGATAAAACTTAGGTATTATAAATACCTAGGTCAGGCCTAGTTAGTCAGTTGAGACTAGCGGAGGAGAGAGTCAGAATGTGAGTGGAGATCAGATTAGTGGGAGAGAATGCAGAGTGAAGACTCCACAACAGAGATTAGTGAGTGGAGCCAACTTCGCTATGAGGTAGTACCAAGATGTGAGGTGCAGCAGAGCTTTTTCCTTCTGTGGCCGGACTATATACTTGCATCCCTGACCAGTAGGAGAGAATTTGCCTCCCTGGAATAGAAACAAGCTTCCTAAGGATTCATTGGTGATAAAAGCCATTATTTAGGGCCACAGACACCTTTGCGCATGGTGGAGGACTTATAGCTTCTGGCAGCAACACCATAACTCTGGGAAACAGATGAGTTACCTGTCCCAATGTTCAGCTTGTAGGGAAAGGACAAGGTATAGGATTCAGCACATCAACAGGAATAAGGTACTCCCTAACCACAGCTCAAATCAAGCTTAAGAAAGCCTGGAAACAGTGGATCTGCAGAATTAACTCTGTACCATCAAGAGACTGTATTTTGTACTGCTGCAACCAAAGTCATCAACAGTAAAAGTTGTGAGTTGCATCTTACCACTGTCTATCTCATTATTACCACTATTGGTTGTACCACCATTAACAGTACTGGCGTCACGACAAAAACCATCAAGGGACTCAGCCGCAACAAGCACCCTAAGCACCCCTAACATCAAGGGCACCTTAACCACCATCTTGGCTGATGCTTCCCTACCACAGAGCGTGCCCCAGAGGATTTCATGCTGTCCACCTCAACACTGTGCTGCCAGCCCAGGGAGGCTTTCTGCTAACCGTGAGTAAACTGATGAACTGTGTGTTATTATTTGGCCCCTCATCGGTCCACCGTGCACCTCAAGTGTTGCCCCTGCACTACTGGCTGGCTGCATATCTTTTATTGGCATCACGAACAGGATATTAACCCTTGCGCCATATTTGAGAGACTGTGGCATGTGAATAAACCCCTTTGCTTTATTGAGAGACTTTTGCTTATTGTGCGCTGTTTTGGGCTACAGAACTGTTTAAATTGCTTGGAAAGTGTATGGAGGTGCTATACTAGTCCCCAGCATAAAAAATCGCAGTGTTAAAAGTGAGAAAATCCGACATTTGTGTGTCACTAAAACGGCTTGCTGAATAGACTGTTTCTATGCAATTAAGATGGCCGCCGGAGTTCTTGTTTGAAAAAAAATACTGCGCCATCACTGTGGACAAGTTAGCGACACCCCCTGAAGAGCGGGAAAATGTAGTGCCGCCCGCTTATGCAAACTGTCTGGTCAAGCCCATCCTACCTTTACTGTGTGGTTTCTGAGAGGCCAGCCCTGTATGCAAAACGCAGCACCGCCCCCTCTGCCCTATGAGAAGTCCTGCTGCAGAGTGGAATGGGTGGAACTATGTGTGGAATACCAATGTGCCCACCTGTTAAATGTTGGGACAAAAGCACTTCCACCTATGAATATCTTGATACTCAAAATACTGCTCCATAATTATGTGTCACCAACCCATCAAACCCAATTGGAATACTGACCAGTGTGGTTCCGAACTCCCGATTCGCTGAGAGCGCCCCTCGTATGGTGGATAATGGTTGCGCCACTCCTGTCATTCAAACAGACCTGGGAGGCGGGCCTTACACTCAGGAGGAGAGTGACGTGCGTGCGCACGTTAGAAGGAGAGACGCTGATTGCTGTAGAGAGAGAGAAGCGAAGTGCCGGAGCAGCATGACGGAAAGACAAAAGGGCTCTGCACCTGAAATCGAATCCGGACGGGACCCGGTCGCCGCTCCGACAAGGACTCCCAGGCATATTATTCCGGAACTACAGGTTCGTGTGCAGGAGTTGTGGGACCGTCACTGGAGGGAGCGTAGTGGGGACCGCGGCCCTGAGTCTGCAGAGAGCAGTGCAGGTCAGCATGCACTCGCGATGCCGCAACACCAGCCACCGAAAATTGCCGAAAGGTCCGGTTTGGTTGATGATGCCTCCGCCATAGCGTGGCCCACCACGGAACAGACCGCGCTTTGGGCTAGATTGTCCGCAGAGATAAAGTCTGCTCGATACCCGCGCACCCATGCTTGCAAAAAGTATAATGAGGGACTAACTCGCAAGTTACTGGAGGCACCGGTAAGGGATTTCCCGGTACCAGTACGAAAACTGGGCCGAGTGCTGGACTTTTGTAAACAGCGGGGGTTTGGATTTATCCGCGACATGTCAACTAATCGTGATTACTATGTTAATCGCCGATCTGTGAAGAGAAAAGAGCTTCCCCCTTGGCTACACAGTCTATATGTGAATGAAGTGGTCGAGTTCACCCCTGCAGAGGGTACACGTGGACCCTATGCCACGGCAGTACGTAGGCCAGGACAACCCACGGAGAGCCAGGAGCTTGATCAGGACTCTGAGTCTGAGGAAGATCCAGAAAAGGAACTTTCTACCGCCCCCGTGCGGCCTGCTGCAAAATATGTGCCACCAAGTACTACACAGAATCTGTATGCTACTGGTTTTGCAGGAACCAATATTCTCTGGCAACCCGCCATTGTTACCAGAGACCCTGATGTTAAACCTAAACCTAAAAGGGAAAGGGTTAGAAGAAGAAGGCCCGAGCCACAAAACCTCACTGCAGCTACAGAGGACTGTGCTATGTTATTTCATCAACTAGCTGTACAGCAACAACAGGGATTTGCTATCCCACATTATGGAGAGGAACCTGCTGGCTCTTCAACACTGAAAAATCCATCTGAAGAATCAAATCCTGTGACCAGGAGTGACCCTACAGTTGGGCTGGCTCGCAAAGTAAAAAAAAAGAACAGCCCCCTATCTTTGAGAAAGTGAAGCAGGAACTTAACTTGCCATCTACACCCAAACAGAGAATGATGGAGGGACAACCAGAAGGATCATCCCCTGATTCATGGGATTCTGGAAGCCCAATTCCGACAGATGTTTCATCATGTTCTGATCCCTACAACTAAGTAGGCCGTTCAACAACCATTGACATGGAGCAGGAGCTGCCATTTGTTTGAGAGGACTTCTCTTATTGTTTTTGTTTTTGAGCCCCTCCTATGTTCTTGCAAGGACTCCATCCAGGACTCCACCTGAATTCAGAAAGTTTTGCACTACATTTGTGTTTTATCATGTTTAACCCCTTTTTACCCCATTTTCAGGTTATCAAGGGACTTTGTTAACGCAACGTTTAAAGCATACTACCCAGAAAGACTTTTCTATGCTTATCCTTTTACAATAAAATTTTTGCACTTTAAAAAAGTTTTATACATGTTTTATACCCCATTTTAGGTATGGACTCTGTCTTCTGAACCATATTATGGACTCTACTGCCCTTATGTGAGATTATTCTCTAATAACCATTTTGGGCCGTAACACATCTACCATAAAGAAAAAGTGTATGTGATATATTTTATATATTTGCCTGTATTTTTGTGCATAACCCTTTATTCACAGGAGGTTATTGAAGAGTCATGATAATACATTGCAATGTCTATATCCATATGTATATATTTGGTGGTGTGTATTTGGTGTATTTCAGGACACGGCTTAGAGATCCACAGCTTCAGACATTACCAACGTTGAGGGCGACTTACATTTTACCATGGGGGTATTCAGCGTCCCACTACGTGTGTGTGAGCACTGCTTAAAAGCACTTTTTATGGTCGCACTGAAAAAGAACCACTAGGGGGGGCGTGGCCAGCCATGCAGGAGTGAGGACGTGTGTGCTGCGAGCTCCTCCACAGCACCGGAGTTAATCCACCGCCAGCAACCTTTTAAAGATGGGCAAAGTCCCTAAGAAAGGCAAGACCCGCTCTCTAGCCCCTCTGGCATCCTCACAGGGAGACATTCCCAGGCTCTTTGCCAGGCAACCTGCGACGCCGGGACCCGGTATGAATGAGCGCGCCAAGCGCTTCCAAGATGGCGCCGCCGGCCCTGAGGAAACTCCGCTCACAGAGACAGCCGAGCGGGAAGCTGAAAATCTGAATCAGCGGTCGCACCCACCGGATCGACGGAGAGCCCGATCTGCGTCGGTGCCGACCCTAAGCAGCAGCCCTGACCGAGCCCAGACGCCGCATGCCCAGGAAGGAGAGGACCCTGGAGCGCACGCTGAGCCGACATCCTCAGCCCAGGGGGGAGACCTGGCAGCTGCCATGATGTCTCCCTGCGACCCGGCGATACAGGTTAGTGAGGAGGAGTTCCCCCCGCTACAGAAGACTCCTCAGCTGACCCCTCACCCTGTTGTCTGGGGCCCTAGAACCCCCACCTCGCCCGCAGCTTCACTGAGCCCAGGGGTGGGATCTCCCGCTAGATCCCCCTGGTCAGATGCCCCAGCCAGCTTTATGGGGCACCCCCAGCCACAGAGGGATAACTCTCACCGGGGGCAACCTGAAGGGGTTAATGAGAAGGCCTCAAATTTACCACAGGCTGCGGCCTCCTCCCAGTACGTGCTGCGGGAGCTTTCTTCTATTCACTCTCCTGAGCCGTCCCCAGCAAACTCCCCACACTGGTCCACGGGCTCATCATGGGACGGATCCCACCCACGCCATGATGGCGGCGCCTCCTCAGGCACACAGGCCCTGGCTAACCCTGCAGCATCAATCTCAGAAGGCTCTTTACCTTTGCCCCAGGGTTCTATGTCGCGCGCTCCTCCACCTGACGAGGACTCTCGGCCTCCTACCATGGCGGACTTGCGCAATCTGATGTGCTCACTTCCCACCAAGGCAGATCTTTCTAGTTTTGCAGCTAATATTTTACAAGAATGTAAAAAGGAATTCACACAAGTACGCTCTGAGATGGCCTTGATTGATACAAAGGTGGACACTGTTCAGCAGGAACATGATTCCTTGTCTGCAGATGTGCAGGTATTGAAAGACAAACTACAATCCCACGATGCACAGATACACGCCTTGCAATACCATCTGGATGATGTCGAAAACAGGAGCCGTCGCAATAATATTCGGATTAGAGGCTTGCCTGAGGCAATAACGCAGGCGGCTCTTTTATCTACCATTGTAAAAATCTTCAATGATCTTCTGGGACGTCCGCCAAGCTCCAGCATCGAGATTGACCGAGCTCATAGGGCATTGAGGCCTCCCAATCCTGACCCCTCAAAACCAAGGGACGTCATCTGCAGAGTCCACTTTTACGCCATCAAAGATCAGATCCTACTCAAGGCCCGACAGATGTCGTCTCTGTCTTACGACGGTGTCCCCTTCATCTTGCTGCAGGACTTATCCCGCCACACCCTGGCCCAGCGTGCTGCCTTACGCCCAGTGTTACACCTCCTCAAAGAGCGCAGCATCCCCTACCGTTGGGGCTTTCCTTTTGCCCTGCTTGCAGGCCCTAAAGAGCAAGTTGTCACTTTGCGGGACCCTACAGATCTTCCCCACTTTCTACAGCAGCTGGACTTGCCACCGGTTGAATTGGGACCCTGGCCTTCCCTCCTCCAGCCTACCTCTGAGGCGAGAGGGCGACAACGTCCATTGCATGCTGAAAAACCTCCCAATTCTTTGGCTCAGGCCTCAAGAGGACGGCGCCAGAAAGGATCGGAATACTCTGGTCGCAGATCCTCACCTCGCCTTACCACCTGAGGGACTCCCTGTTGTACCTGCCTGGGTCTACTAAAGCTCTAATATGCCGAATGTTTTTTTTTTATTGGCTTTTAGCTGTTTGCCCATTCTCTTTATCTGTTTTTGTGCTTTAAACTTGCTGGTGCTTTTAAGTTCCCATCTGCATTCACTGGTGTTGTGGGGGGTCAGCTCCTGTCCGGCTGACACTTTTTCCCCCAAATAAGCAGAGTCTTTCCCTTGGGGTCCCTCCCCCCCAGGCGACAGCCTCTTTGGACCTTCGGGTCACATAAAACCACTCTATTCTCCCCTTTCTCAGGGTTACTCACCTGTTTGACTACTTCTATCTGTTGTTCTTCTATTTTTGTTTTTTTCTTGTTGTTGATTGTCTCCCCGTGCCTCCCTTGTGTTTTTCTCCTTCCCCCCACCTCCCACAGCAATGGGGTCTCTGAAGATTGCATCATTCAACGCGAAAGGCCTCAACACTCCCGAAAAAAGGGCCCAGGTACTTCATCACTTCCATCGTCAAAAGGTACATATTGTCTGTTTCCAAGAAACGCATTTTAAGGAGGGTAGCGCCCCGAACATACGACATCGACACTACACCACCTGGCACTTTGCAAACAATGCGGTGAATAAGACCAAAGGAGTTGCCATAGCGATCCATAAGTCTTTACCCCACCAAGTGCTGGGGTGTACTGCCGACCCAGATGCAAGATATTTGGCCCTCACATTACTTATTGGAGGCCAGGAATTAACCTTCCTTAATGTATATGCCCCTAATCAAAATCAAGCCTCCTTCATTGTAAACCTCATTGATAACGTCATACCGATACTTAGGGGGACAACTATCTTATGTGGTGACCTTAACTTGACACTTGACCCGACACTTGACAATTCGACTGGACGTGCCTCTCTTACATATCCCACCATTAAAAAGGTAAAACGGGCACTGCTCCAACTACAATTGCGAGATGCCTGGAGGATCCAGCACCCAGTTGACAAGGATTACACCTTTTATTCTGCCCCCCATGGCTCATATAGTCGTATTGATCATATCCTTATCCAGCAGTCGGCCCTATCCTGGCTTGACTCCACACAAATAGGAAATATCCTCTGGTCGGACCACGCTCCCATATACTGCTCCTTGAATTTGCCCTTTCTCTCTAGGCAGGAATGGACATGGCGATTAAATGAGAGTCTCCTTCTTGACGCGGGGTGCGCTGCTGACCTTGCTAGCAGTATAACAAATTTCTTATCAGATCATAAGGAAGATTCTACCTCAATTCCGATCCGATGGGAGGCCTTGAAGTGTGTTCTTCGAGGTGTACTCATTAAGCATGGCGCCCGTCTCAAGAAGGAGAAAGCTCATTCACTTAAACTTGCTCTGCAAAGAGTCACCTCCCTGGAACTTGCCCACAAACGAGCACTTACCCTGCAAACCCTACATGATCTCCAAAATGCACGTATGGAAGCTAAACGTCTCCTAGATGTATCCTACAAACGTATGGTACAAGTTTGCAGGAGTAAATTCTACGAATACGGGAATAAAAGTGGTCGTATGCTGGCAAGGGCTCTAAAGGGAAGACTAGCAGCCTCCCATATTCCCGCTATCAAAAATGCCCAAGATCGTATGATCCACACATCCGCTGATATTGCGACTACTTTCCACTCTTTTTACTCGAAGCTCTACAACCTGCCCCAGCCTTCCCCTCAAATGGTGGGCAAACACCCCGACCGACCTCTCTTGCTCCCCAAACTTTCTGCGCTTGATTCTGCCACTATGGAGGCCCCATTCACAGACACCGAACTCCATACGGTACTTAAGTCACTCCCGGGTGGCAAGAGCCCAGGCCCTGACGGGTTCACGGCTAGGTTTTACAAGGCCTTTTCCTCTAATCTATCCCCTATTATGCTCCAGGTTTTCAATGGAGTGTCTCCTGGGGTCCCCTTCCCGGCGCAGACCACGGAGGCGCATATTACGGTCATTCCGAAACCAGGAAAGGACCCGCACCTATGTGCCAGTTATCGTCCTATCTCCCTTTTAAACGTGGATCTCAAGATATTCGCCAAATTAATGGCGAACAGATTGAATGCTTATTTGCCTTCCCTGGTTTCTGCTGATCAGGTTGGGTTTGTGCCGGGGAGGGAGGCCCGGGACAACACTCTCAAAACCCTAGACATTATCCATTATGCTAAATCCAAAAAGACCCCCCTTATGGTGCTTTCCCTAGACGCAGAAAAGGCCTTTGATCGGATATCTTGGAATGCCATCCATGAGACCCTTTCACATATAGGTCTAGGCCCAACATTCCTGTCAAAAATCCTGACATTATACCAACATCCCACCGCTAGAGTCAAAGTAAATGGTACCCTTTCCCCCCCCTTCCCAATTCATAATGGGACACGGCAGGGATGCCCATTATCCCCCTTATTATACGTTCTGGTTATGGAACACCTGCTGGCTTCTATTCGTGCCAATCCAGATATAACAGGAATAAAGATCGGATCACGAGAATATAAATGTGCGGCATTTGCTGACGATCTCCTGCTCTACATAACCAATCCTCGTATCTCCTTACCGTCCTTACTTCGGGAGGTAGCTCAATTTGGTACCTGGTCCAATTTCAAGATTAATATG
The DNA here is from genome assembly GCF_905171765.1 of Bufo bufo. Classification (NCBI taxonomy): domain Eukaryota; kingdom Metazoa; phylum Chordata; class Amphibia; order Anura; family Bufonidae; genus Bufo; species Bufo bufo. Next base: position 537,634,962 of record NC_053390.1, on the reverse strand, counting down.
TCCAAGTCAGAGGCCCTAGACGTCACTTTACCGAGCGAACTGACCCCTGCTCTTAAGGCTTCTTTTCCCTTTGCCTGGCCATCTAAAGGCATAACGTATCTGGGGATTAAAATAACAGCAGACCTCTCACATCTTCATAAATTGAACTTTGCGCCCCTCCTAGTACAGTTTCAAAAAGATTTAGATGGATGGCGTAAACGAGAATTTTCCTGGTTTGGAAGGATTAGTATTATAAAGATGACCCTTTTACCAAAACTATTGTACCTTTTACAAACTATTCCCCTTCACATACCGTCCACTTTCTGGTCCCAGCTCCGTAGGTGCTTCACACAATTCGTATGGGCCCCTGGTCGACCGCGGATAAAATGGGAAATAATGACCCGCACCAAGGAAACGGGAGGAGTAGGTCTTCCAGATTGTAGACTATACTATCACTCTGCAGCATATGCCCGACTGTTGGACTTGACATGTACCGATTCCCCCAAGGCGTGGGTGCAAATTACAAAAGATACTTCTACGTGTGCGGTATCAACCCTCCCATGGCTAGTGGGCTCTCCACGCCAAACATTGTCACATTTGTCCTTCACTGCTCACCATACCCTTGCAACTTTAGCATCCATTGGTCGCCCATCCTCACTGATTGACCCTAAAGGCCCTCTGGTGCCAGTCACGGATCATCCTAGATTCCCCCCAGGACACTCTTCTAAACATTTTCTACAAAGCTCAAGATTCCGACCGATCAGGTTTTGCCAAGTTCTCTCTGGCCCCACACTAAAACCCCTATCCCAAATTTTAGAGGCTCCACTAACCCGCAACTCCTTTGAACACATGCAGCTTCAACACTTCTACGCCTCTCTAAGTAGAACTCATACTCTGAACAGAAAACTCACTGAGTTTGAGCGGATGTGTATCTCCTCCTCAGTGACTTCACACCCCATATCCTCAGTATACAAACTTCTGATACACCAGCGATCCTCATGCCTTCCCCCATATTGTCAAGCCTGGGAGCGAGAACTGGGGAATCATTATACTCCAGCCCAGTGGAACAGATGCTTCCTTCTAACACACAAATCAACGGTTTCGGCCAAAGCTCAGGAAACGAGCTACAAAATTATATCCAGATGGTACCGAGTACCAGCACTACTCCATAAATGGTTCCCGACGGTGTCGGATCGTTGTTGGAGATGTCTGAATGAGGAAGGCACGATGATCCATATATGGTGGAACTGTAGCGGCTTAAGGCCCTTTTGGAACTTCGTTCATAGAATGATTAAAGAGATCACGGGTGTCCCTATCCAAAACTCTCCAGAAGCCCTTCTGTTATTCGACAGTGTCCTGAACGTTCCGGCATATAAAAAATCCCTTCTAAAATATATGGTTCAGGCAGCAAAGGCAGTGATTCCCAGACATTGGAAATCTTCTTCTCCCCCCTCGCCTGAGGAGTGGTTTGACGAAATTGCCTTGTATCAGAGGTTGGAAGATCTCATTTGTATTACGCCCTCAGACACCACACGCTATGTACAGACTTGGGGCCCCTGGGAAGTCTTTCGTTCCTCAGACACATTTCGTGATGCGCAAGTTTAACCGCTTTAGCAGAAATTATACCCTTTCCCCTCCTTTCCTCCCCCCTAATCCCTTGTCTAATGTCTTGTCTGTCTATATGTTACTGAAATCTTACATGTCCATTTAGATATGTCTCACTCATATTCTTCCATGAGCTAAGCTATGTGATAACGGGTGTATACCCAACACAATTCTGTGGACATTATGTTTAAATTGATAACATTTTTTGAATGTGCATTTGTCTCTATTTTGGTTGTACCGGAAAAATCTCAATAAAATTTAAATTTGAAAAAAGCACTTTTTATTCTAAAAACTGTACTATGCTGTATTATATGACTTTGTACTAATTTATCAGCAAAATCCCTGTTACCAGGCAGATTAGGTGTAATTTATACATCCCACCACTAGATGGGGATAAAACTTAGGTCTTATAAATACCTAGGTCAGGCCTAGTTAGTCAGTTGAGACTAGCGGAGGAGAGAGTCAGAATGTGAGTGGAGATCAGATTAGTGGGAGAGAATGCAGAGTGAAGACTCCACAACACAGATTAGTGAGTGGAGCCAACTTCGTTATGAGGTAGTACCAAGATGTGAGGCGCAGAAGAGCGTTTTCCTTCTGTGGCCGGACTATATACTTGCATCCCTGACCAGTAGGAGAGAGTTTGCCTCCCTGGAATAGAAACAAGCTTCCTAAGGATTCATTGGTGATAAAAGCCATTATTTAGGGCCACAGACACCTTTGCGCATGGTGGAGGACTTATAGTTTCTGGCAGCCACACCATAACTCTGGGAAACAGATGAGTTACCTGTCCCAATGTTCAGCTTGTAGGGAAAGGACAAGGTATAGGACTGAGCACATCCACAGGAATAAGGTACTCCCTAACCACAGCTCAAATCAAGCCTAAGAAAGCCTGGAAACAGTGGATCTGCAGAATTAACTCTAATACCATCAAGAGACTGTATTTTGTACTGCTGCAACCAAAGTCATCAACAGTAAAAGTTGTGAGTTGCATCTTACCACTGTCTATCTCATTATTACCACTATTGGTTGTACCACCATTAACGGTACTGGCATCACGACAAAAACCATCAAGGGACTCAGCCGCAACAAGCACCCTAAGCACTCCTAACATCAAGGGCACCTCAACCACCATCTTGGCTGATGCTTCCCTACCACAGAGCGTGCCCCAGAGGATTTTGTGCTGTCCACCTCAACACTGTGCTGCCAGCCCAGGGAGGCTTTCTGCTAACCGTGAGTAAACTGATGAACTGTGTTTTTTTATTTGGCCCCTCATTGGTCCACCGTGCACCTCAAGTGTTGCCCCTGCACTACCGGCTGGCTGCATTTACAAGGCTTATTACACTCTTCGTCTGTGTCTATAGTACTCTATACGGTTCTGTACAACTACAGCATCTTCCCACCATCATATGTTACTCTCAAATAGGAAAGCGTAGGAGCTGACAGGAGCCATTTTACCAAATTTACATGTAGCTGTTTCAGTTGTTATAGTGAACAGCATTAAAATAAATAGCAAGAAAGCCTTACCCATTAGGTAATGACTTTGTTTTCATTTTCAGACTGAAATTTTACTTCGGCTTTCCAGAGGATTTTCCTGATTTTTGTTATATTCATGGGATATGTCATAAATGTTTAATAGGTGGGGTTTCCACCTCTAAACCTCACTTATAAGGAGAAGTTGAGCCTCCTGACCTTAAAGGGTTTCTGTCATCAGAAAAATCGTTATGTATCTGGCTGACATTAGCGATGTGCTAATGTCAGCAGAACATAACTGTATGATTTTAAAGAGGACCTTTCATGAGAAAAAAGAGTCAGAACTTCTTACATTACCATAACGGGCTGCTGCCACAGATGTCAGTACTCCTTAGCTCAAGTTCTCGCGATTCTCACGAGAACTTGAGCTCCTTCTCCCTGGCTAAGAGCGGGGCGCTTGGATTGGAAGCGCTCGCTCCCAGGGAGAAGATAACCGCGACCATCATAACCTGAAAAGTAAACGCCTACTATAACTTAATTGCCTCATTTGCATATGAGGCGACCGAACAGCGTGGAGAAAAGCGGGCGAACGGGGGGTCCATTAGAAAAAAAAAAGGTGTACTGACATCTGTGGCAGCAGCCCGTTAGGGTAATGTAAGAAGTTCTGACTCTTTTTTTTCTCATGAAAGGTCCTCTTTAAACTCCCTGCCTGCCGTCGTTCCCTCAAAATAAAGACTTTTATAATATGCTAATGAGCCTCTAGGTGCTACTGGGGCGTTGCTGCAGCACCTAGTCTTCTCACTCTTTGGCACGCCCATGTCCAGTTGATTGACGTCCTAGTTCTCCTCAGTGCCCCCTAAATCCTGCGCGTGCGCCGTCCCGTTTACTATTCGGCGCAGGCGCAGTGAGTGAAGGACACTCTCCTACTGCCGAATTCACTCACTGCGCCTGCGCCGAATACTAAACAGGACGGCGCAGGTGCGGGATTTTATGGGCACAGAGGAGAACTAGGACGTCAATTAACTGGACATGGGCGTGCCAAAGGGTGAGAAGACGGAGCCTCTAGGTGCTGCAGCAACGCCCCAGTAGCACCTAGAGGCTCATTAGCATATTATAAAAGTGTTTCTTTTAAGAGAACGGCAGCAGGCAGGGAGTTATAAATCATACTGTTATGTACTGCTGACATTAGCACATCGCTAATGTCAGCCAGATACATAACGATTTTTCTGATGACAGAAACCCTTTAATTCATAAAGCTTAAAGGGGTTCTCTCATCTTTTCTTTTCAATTCTCTTTTTATTAATTTTCAAGGAACAAAGGGAAAAACTTGGTACAATACAATCAAATTTGATATGCAGCAATGAAGACAGGCATTACGTCATCATACCGGTCTATAACTAGTACAATAAACAAATGGTTGGGTGTAGGGTGGAACAAATAAGGGGGAGGAGGGGGTAGTAGGGCAAGTTGAGGGCACCTTAGTTTGTTTAGTTCAATAGAGGATCAGTCATTTGTGTTGTGGACATGTCCGCTATTTGCTTCAGGATAGGAGAGGTTGAGCGAAATGTATCCCAATCCTTCCAAATCTTTTGGAATTTAGTGTGTTCTTGATTCCCAAGCTGAGAGCTCCTCCATGTGATATATGTGATTCACCTTGTGTAACCATTGAGGTATATTGGGAGGTATCTGTTGATTCCAATATTACATAGCAACATAGTACATAATGCCGAAAAAAGACATTTGTCCATCCAGTTCAGCCTGTTATCCTGCAAGTTGATCCAGAGGAAGGCAAAAAAAAAAAACTGAGGTAGAAGCCAATTTTCCCCACTTTAGGGGAATAAAAAATTCCTTCCCGACTTCAATTTAAGCAATCAGAATAACTCCCTGGATCAACGACCCCTCTCTAGTAGCTATAGCCTGTAATATTATTACACTCCAGAAATACATCCAGACCCCTCATGAACTCTTTTAGTGAACTCCCCATTATCCCCTCCTCAGGCAGAGAGTTCCATAGTCTCACTGCTCTTACCGTAAAGAATCCTTTTCTATGTTTGTGTACAAACCTTCTTTCCTCCAGACGCAGAGGATGTCCCCTCATCACAGTCACAGTCCTGGGGATAAATAGATGATGGGAGAGATCTCTGTACTGACCCCTGAAATATTTATACATAGTTATTAGATCTCCCCTCAGTCATCTTTTTTCTAAAGTGAATAACCCTAATTTTGATAATCTTTCAGGGTACTGTAGTTGCCCCATTCCAGTTATTACTTTAGTTGCCCTCCTCTGTACCCTCTCCAGCTCTGCTATGTCTGCCTTGTTCACAGGAGCCCAGAACTGTACACAGTACTCCATGTGTGGTCTGACTAGCGATTTGTAAAGTGGTAGGACTATGTTCTTATCATGGGCATCTATGCCCCTTTTGATGCAGTGACCCAATCTGAGTGTGTACCGTTAATAGCCACCCTCTGTTTTCACTCAGCCAGTTACTTACCCACATACAGACATTTTCTCCCAGTCTGAGCATTCTCATTTTATATACTAACCTTTTATGCTGTACAGTGTCAAATGCTTTGGAGAAGTCCAGATATACGACATCCATTGATTCGCCGCGGTCAAGTCTAGAACTTACCTCCTCATAGAAACTGATTAAATTAGTTTGACATGACCGATCCCTCATGAAGCCATGCTGATATGGCGTTATTTGCTTATTTCCGTTGAGATGCTCTGATAGCATCTCTTAGAAAACCTTCAAACAGTTTACCCACGACAGATGTTAAACTTACCGGCCTATAGTTTCCAGGACCCTTTTTGAATATTGGCACCACATTTGCCATGCGCCAATCCTGTGGGACATTCCCTGTCAGTCTGCAAATATCAGAAATAAGGGTCTGGCTATGACATTGCTTAATTCACTTAGGATACGGGGGTGTATGCCATCCGGTCCTGGTGATTTGTCTATTTTAATCTTTTTAAGTCGCTGTTGTACTTCTTCCTGGGTCAGACAGGACACTTTAAATGGGGAATAAATTTTTACATTCAGCATTTCATCTGACAGTTTATTTTCCTCAGTGAATACAGTGGAGAATTATTTTTTATATAGCTTTGCTTTCTCCTCGTCGCTCTCTGCGACTTCCCCCTCATTACTCTTTAAAGGGCCGACACCTTCAGATTTATACTTTTTAACATTTAGATCATTGAAGAACATTTTAGGGTTAGTTTTACTTTCTTTGGCAATTGATCTCTCGGTCTTTAGTTTGGCCGCTTTTATTTGTTTTTTACATGTTCTATTTTTTTCCTTATAGTTTTTCAGTGCTTCCTTGCTACTGTTAAAGATGTGTGAATTTTATTCTATATTTTGTATATCTAGGACTGTAATGAGTTAAACTTTCTTCTCCAAGTGCCTCCCACCCCTCTCTTTGTTTCAAGACTGTAGAAGAGAGGGGGCAAAGTGCTGCGGGCAGTGTCTGATTTCTCATCTTACTACAGGTGTCCCATAGAGTGTGGTGGAGATGCGTAAGCCAATTATATGGCTTGATGATATATATTATTGACTGCCTATAGAGAAGCACCTCTTTGAAGTGTCACATATGACGTATGCAGTATTATTGTTAGGAGAAACGCCATTACAAAATGGCGATGGTAACGAGATGTTTACATTAGTTCACATTCCAAAGTGGTATTCACTGCGCAGATGCAGGTATATTATCTACTCTCTATCTCTTCTTCCTTTTTGACCAATGAAACAATGTTTAAGCCTCAGTGAGGACTGCCCTCTTCTGAAGATGTATAATACGGCTTACCTGATTTAAATAAAGTTAGAGATTGCTTTGACCAACTTCTGTGTCAGTGTTCAGTCTCTCAGCCACGCGTGGATATTAACCCCTGGGGGGGGTACATTGATCTGGAACACCAGAGTGTATCTAAAATGCCCTAATTTAGGGCTGCTTTAACACTACCCTTTTGTTTTAGTGATTTATATGCTTTCTTTTTGTCATTTATTGCTTGCTTTACAGTTCTATTTATCCACATTGGTTTCTTCTTGTTCCTTAGCCTTTTATTCCCATACGGTATGTACCTCTCACAATGAGATTTTAGGATACTTTAAAGATATCCCATTTTGTGGCTGTATTTTTATTTTTGAGGACTTTGTCCCAGTTAGTTACGCCTATGGCCTCTCTTAGTTGGCTAAATTTAGCTTTTTTGAAGTTTGGTATTTTTGTTCCTCCCTGTAGAAACGCTCTTTTGAATGATAATTGGAAGGTTATTACTTTATGGTCACTATTTCCCAGGTGTCCCCCGACTTGCACGTCTGTTGTTCTGTCAGGCCTATTGGTTAATACTAAGTCCAGTATGGCCGTCCCTCTAGTCGGGTCCTGAACCAGTTGGGAGAGGTAATTGTCTTTGGTTATACCTGGTTCCTTTATGGGATGTACAGCTTTCAGTTTCCCAGTCTATATCTGGGTAGTTGAAGTCCCCCATAATAACCACCTCATTATGATTTGCTGCCTTGTCTATCTCGTTTAGTAGTATTGTGGTATTAGTGATTTTGCTGCTGAACACAGGTACTGAAAAAGCCTCCGCTTAGGGTAGGGGATGTCCTCTAGTATGATGTTTAGTAATACAGAAACTGGTGAAGGGTTTTTTATTCAATGAGCAGATGCTCTTAATCAGATCTAGTATTCCAGACCAGAAGGGCACGACCACCACATATGTAAGTATGTGCCTTGCGAGAGATGACATCTCCAGTGGGTCCTAGAGGTAAGACCCGCACCTATCTTCAGAAATGGGCCGATCTGACATTGATAGCATATTTATATGCCATCAATCTGTGAGATGAGAGAACCCCTTTAAGCTCACAAATTAAGGTCAGGGGTCTGGGGTCAAGAGGTGGGAACTCCACCTATTAGACATTCATGACATAGCTCATGAATATGACAGAAATATCTGAAATGGGAAATCCTCTTGAAAGCAGAAAAAGGAGATAAAACAACCCCTTTGTCTTTTTCTTTTCTTTTCTTTTCTCTAAGACCACCAATAATTAGACAACTAATCTCTTAGCTCAGCCAGGCTTGACTGCAGGCAGCCATGATGTTATGCACAAATTATGGTAAAATTCAGTCACTACTTAATTTTTTCCTTTGTAGAAAGTCACAAGTGTCCATGCAACTATCACAAAATTTCTAATATAGACTTTCTGTGACTCTCACTTAATATTGAACCTTACCATAACTGTGAAGTAGTCAGCACTATAATAACAACATATCTTGATAAAAGGATCCAAATGGAAAAGAATGGAAACGGGGGTGAATCTTCTGAGAATGGCCAGCTTGGAAAAATTTCTGCAAGAAAGAAACGGGAACTCCAGGTCTCTAATGCGTACTAAGATCAGTAATAAGAAAGAGACTAAACAAAAATGAGATGCACTGGAGTGTAGTGACCCGGAAACCACTGCTGTACAGTGAGATGTGTGCAGATGACTTGCTACATCTGCACCTTAACAAATTTTCATTCTTGAAACAACCATAAGTTCTTTGATCATAAAAGGAAATTTACCTTTAGAAAATTACATATTAATCTACTTAAATAATTATTCATTTTTGTAAGTATTTTTTATTTGACTATTAGTGTATATATAAATAAAATAATTCACATACTCCTGTTTTCAGACTGGCCACTGGAGCTCAAACAATATGCATTAGCAATTGGCTTTCTTGTTCAGATTGGGTATGCAGAGACCTTCATAGTACTGTAGAAGGCTTGTCAATCTCTCACCCTTGCAGACTCTGTACTCACCGCTTCCTGGTCCTCGGCTGTCGGCTGTGCTGTGGCTGTGCACAGCATGAGGGCCCTCTGTGACCCCATGCTGTGCGTGTCAGATTATAGCACAGCCGATGGCAGGAGTAAGAAGATCGCTGGAGGTGAGTAGCGGCGGCGTCCTGAGATGGAGAGGTAAGTTTATTTATTTTATTTTATGTGATATGAGGCATGGGGGCTGTTGAGAGGCATCGGGGCTGATGTGAGGTCTGAATTTATTTTGAGTGTCTTATATGAGGTCAGATTGGGGGTCATTCACATTGGGGTCTCAGCTGAGGTCTGATTGGGGGTCTGATCTGAAGTCTTATTGGGGTCTTATTAACATTGGGGGTCTGATTGGGGCTGTCAGTTAAGTTCTGATTAACATTGGGGTCTGATTGGTGGTCTGACCTGAGGTCTAATAAAAAATATTGTTTTCTTATTTTCCTCCTCTAAAACATAGGTGCGTCTTATAGGGCGAAAAATACGGTACTCAACGTGTGTAGGTGGCCTTAGGCTTTGTTCTGAGTCTCTGTCTGCAGTTTCTTTAGATTTGAGAAAAAGAATAGTAGCATATAGCGCCAATCTTCCTGTCAGAATGACAGACACCACATTAGGACCCATGATGGTTAACTATTACTTTTTTAATTACATTCTGTGCTACCAAACATACAGGAGAATACAGTGCTACACCAGTGTTGGACTAGGGTGCCTAGGGCCCACCAGTTGAATTAATTCTGGAGTCCACCCTACAACTACAAGGAGACATTATCTGTTTAGGCTTCTTACACATGAACATGTGCATTTAAGCCCATAATATAGTGTGCAGAACAGAACAGCTTTGTATGCTGCATAATATCAATGTGAGTTTATATATGTACTACATCTAGTCGTACTTTTATGTGCTTTGTTTATACCTTACATATGCATAGCGCATAAATAAAAAGGTACAACCATAGCACATACAAAAATGTATGACCAAGTATATCGAACACATAAAGGTACGACCTGCCATAACACATATATAAAGGAATAACCAGGCACAGTGTATATATAAAGATATGACCTGCTATTTCTATAGTGCATATATAAAGGTACAAACTGCTACAGCACATGTATAAAGGAATGACCAGAAACTGTGCATATATAACGGTACGACCTGCCATAGCATATATATAAAGTAATGACCAGGCAGGCACGGTGCATATTTATATGATTACTGACCTCTGACCAGAACTCATACCATCATAATGATTTATGATGCTGCGCATCCCTGTCTGACTGCGGGTCAACTGTACTGTACTTATATAATGCTATGAGTACAGTATAGTAGACCCTAGTCAGGAAGGAACTCACAGCATCATAAATCATTATGATGCTGTTGGTTAGGGTTAGAGGAGCAGTGTTCAGTCCAGGAAATGTGGCCATTATAAGGAGTGTGTTTCTTGGACTGAACATGCTTGTGTGAAACTAGCAATGCTTTCACCCACCTACATTGTGCCGCCCTAGTCGTAAAAATGTCCCCTCATAATGCCCCACAGTAATAATGCAGCCCATTTACCCTTAGAGGACCCTGCGATTTTCAGTTTTTAACTCTTCACTTTCCCAGAGCAATAACTTTTTTATTTTTCCATTCACATAGCTGTATGAGGGTTGTTTTTTGTGAGACAAGTTGTACTTTCTAATAGCACAATTTAATATTGCCTATGAAGTAGTGGGGGGCTAGAAAAAAAATTCCAAATGAGGTAGAATTGGAAAAAATGTTTTTCCAAAAACCACCCTGCTGGGTTGTGCTCACCTTTGTTGTGTTGTTCTATAGGCACAACAGTATGACAAGGCTTGTAAATGTAGTGCTTCTGATGTGAGTCACATCCTAAGGCTACTTTCACCCTAGTGTTTTTGCTGGATCCAGCAGGGTTCAGAAAAAAAGCTTCCGTTACTGATAATACAACCATTTGCATCCGTTATGAACAGATCCGGTTGTATTATCTTTAACATTGCCAATACGGATCCGTCATTAACTCCATTGAAAGTCAACAGGGGACGGATCCGTTTTCTATTGTGGCAGAGATAACGGATCTGTCCCCATTGACTTGCATTGGGGGTCATGCCGGATCTGTCTTGCTCCGCATCCCAGGACAGAAAGCAAACTACAATATGTTGTGGTTTGCTCTCTGGGCTGAGAAGTCAACTAAACAGAATGGAATGCTTTTGGAGCACTTAGTTCCGTTCTGTTTAGTTCAGTTTTGTCCCCATTGACAATGAATGGGGACAAAACTGACGCGTTTTTTTCCGGTATTGAGCCCCTATGATGGATCTCAATACTGGAAAACTAAAACGCTAGTGTGAAAGTAGCCTAACTAAATGGGTGCCAGTCACCAGGAGAGGAGAATACTGTAAAGCGGATGGGTAAACTCTACTGGAACAGGATTCTACATCAAGTCACAGGTCGGGATATGCTTTACAGCAGTCACATGTACCATAAAAACCTCTGTTCTAGAAATGATTCTATGGTAGACAAGAACGGTGACCAGTGCAGAGGTCATTGTGCAGGGAGGGATACTAGATAAGCTCCTGTATCAGCATATTATGTCTCAGTCACCAGAGTGAAACCTGTAGGATTTCAGTTTGTTAAAGGAGTAGTGACATAAAAGTCCCCCCAAAAATCATAAAAAAATACTTTAACATAAAAAACTTTAAACAATAGGTTATTTTCCAGTGACAGATTCAATTTAAATATTCAACAATACCAGGCATCTCTGACGTTCTGAAATAGCGGAATAGCTGGATAATACCGGGAACTGCCACAATGGTATCCAGTCACTTATTGGCAGAAATGCCAACTTTGGGTTGGACAAAAAGTCGTGAATGCAGGACTTCATGATGCTACTGTGAAAGTAGCTTTATACTATAACTTGTCGACTGCACACTATACTGTACATTGTATTGGGGATGTTTATCACTACATTTCTTTGCCTGACTACTGTACCACTAAGATGGTGTGTCAGTCATATTAATTTTCTCCTATTGTTTTTGGATTTCAGGGACTTCGAACAGCATGACTGCAAATCTTAGATACCCAAATATCTAAGAGGACTTACTAGATCCTACATGACCTAGATCATCTGCTTAGCAGCCACAGCATTTTTCAGGAAAGAGTATTACTGTCTTAACATCACCTTCATGTTGTGGGAAGAAAAAAGTTAAAATCACACATCGGGACCTGAAACATGATATCGGTATTCAATATGAACGTTATTGTTCTTCTTTGGCACCTGTGGCAGAGATCAAAGCTGAAGCATTTTGCTGTGGTTTTGAATTTCAGCAACTGGGATAAAACATGAATGTTAATAGTGATTGAATGACCACCTGAACACCAAACTGCTATTAAGATCCAAGGGAGACATGACCAAATAGTGTTTACACTGAAAATACCACTGCTGAAGAAGGTAAGCATCAATCACTTATACTAGTGGAATGATGAGCCTAAAGGTGGCCACACACATTAGTCTAAAGTTTATTAAAATGGACGATATCAACTGCTACTTTCACACTGGCGTTTTGGCTTTCCGTTTGTGAGATTCATGGCTCTCACAAGCGGTCCAAAACGGATCAGTTTTGCCCTAATGCATTCTGAATGGAAAAAGATCCGCTCGGAATGCATCAGTTTGCCTCCGTTCAGTTACCATTCCGCTTTTGAGGCCGACACCAAGACGCTGCTTGCAGCGTTTTGGTGTCCGTCTGACGAAACTGAGCCAAACGGATCCGTTCTGACACACAATGTAAGTCAATGGGGACGGATCAGTTTTCTATGACACAATCTGGCACAATAGAAAACGGATCCGTCCTCTATTGACTTTGAATGGTGTTCAAGACGGATCTGTCTTGGCTATGTTACAGATAATACAAAAGGATCTGTTCTGAACGGATGCAGACGGTTTTATTATCTGAACAGATCCGTCTGTGCAGATCCATGACGGATCCGAACCAAATGCCAGTGTGAAAGTAGCCTAAAATGATATTTCTTCAGGTGAAATTTATCAACCATTGTCCTACTGTGGTTGACCAATAACAGACAGTCACTTTCATATTTTTGTCTATAATGGGGATCTGGTGGAGATCCAGGGATTCGGCCAGACAATAAATATTTTTTGTCCGGCCAATTCCCAGCATTCTCTGTCGGAACGGCCTGCTGGAGAGCTGTTCCGCAAATGTATAACTATAATTAGATTTAGTCTCTAGCCAGACTCATAAAATGCTTGTCTTAAAGGGGTTGTCCGGGTTCAGAGCTGAACCCGGACATACCTCCATTTTCACCCCGGCAGCCCCCCTGACTTGAGCATCGGAGCAGTTCATGCTCCGATGCTCTCCTTTGCCCTGCGCTAAATCGCAAAGGCATTTTTTGGAGATCCGGTGACGTATCTGGACTCTCCATGGGGCTGCAAGGAAGCCCGGTGATGTCATCGGCACTGATGGGCGGGATTTAGCGCTGCCCTAGCCAGTAAAACGGCTAGGGCAGTGCTAAAGCCCGCCCATCAGAGCCGGTGACGTCACCCAACACACTGCCGGGCGGAAGCCTCCGCCCGGCAGTGTTATTGTAAACAAAAGAGCCGTGCCCTGCGTGATCTAGCGCAGGGCAAGGGAGCGCATCGGAGCATGAGATGCTCCGATGCTAGCCTCAGGGGGGCTGCCTGGGTGAATATAAGGGAATGTCCGGGTTCAGCTCTGAACCCGGACAACCCCTTTAATTTCTGATAAGAAAAGTTTCAAAAAGGATTACACAGGCCCAAATTTTGGAGTTTGTATTGTGTAAACTAGTGACAGATCCTCTTCAACAACTCAAAGGAACACTCTTCTATAGCTGTCCCTGCTATAGTGGGCACTGTGGCTGTCACTCATTGTTGGTGCACTATGACTGTCAGTGCTGTGACAGTATCTGTGCCTACCACTTATATAGGAAACACCACAGCTGTTACTTTTATGTGAGTCACTTCAGAGTCACTCCTATGGGGACACTGTGGTTGTCACTGTTATGGGGAGCACAGTGTAGCTGACAGTACTTCGGTTTTACCAAAAGTGGTACACTTTGGATAATGGCCCTCAGACCATAACCAGTTATTCACCACTAACGTAGGTGCAAATTTGTCTTAGACCTGCATGAGCAATCAATAACCACATAGTTATGTCATGTAAGACGAACACATGTATAGCTAATGGCTATATATATTTTTTATTTTATTTTAACCAGGAATGTAATTTACATGAAAATAAGGGGATTCAATGGGGGCTAGTTTAGTTGAACTGCTTCTTATGCCTAAGATAATTACGCTGTATGGTAGAAGTAATGTATTGATCCAAAAAGATCAACAAGACTTAATTGCTGCATTTACATATTAAGTGTCAGACAGATAAGATATTCTTTCCCAGTCCCGGCAACAGCAAAGGACATTGCTCTTAATCAATATTCTATCTTTTAACTTATTCAGCAAATCCTTGTATCCCTTTCCATTCTAAATTCTACCCCGACTGTCACCATAGTCCTGAAGGTTAATCCATTTATAGAACAGAAACAGCAAGGCGCTAGGGCTCAAGACAAGGGCAAACATTTCTTTGTTAACCTATTCAGAACAGAGGATGGTCAACAACTTTGTAAACATATGGCATTGTATTGTGAGCTCTGCTGTACACTTTGCACTGTAATGTTACGATTACGGGCTGGACACAATGTATATTGTGTATATATAGTACAACAACCAAATGAAATGATGTACAAAATATAGATATGATGTTAAAATATTTAATTAAATTATTTAATTACATTAAATTTTCAGTTCAGCCATTCGTGTCATAAATAGGCAATATATGAATTAAAATCCCTATTAGGAATAAACAATTAAAGGGGAATCTCTACTTTTTATCATCATGTGGTCTTTGGGTCCATCATGCTGAGTTTATAGGGGTCAGAAATCTGTTTTTCTGAAGCAGATCTCCAAATCCGCTGCTTCCGTTTAGACAGACATATACTGAAGTTAAATTATAAAATTCTGACTGGTTCCTGTTACCGCTTTAGGGGGCTTGCTGCATAATATTTAGCCCTTTCACTGCCAATGACATATCTTATACATCCTGGCACTGATGCTCTTCAGTAGCCAAGGATGTATGTGATACGTTCTTGCTACTAATGGCTCTTTCTCAGACTGTATATTAGCTACAGATATTAAGAGCCAGGACTTGTTTTAAAGCTAAGAACTGTGGCTTTGAAACATGACGGTGAAAGCAATAAAGCCTGTATTAAGTCTGGTTAAAGGGGTTCTCCAGGAATTAAGAAAATGAAAATACTTAAATAATGCTTTATTATAAATACATTCCCAAATACATTTAATTAGTTATGATGACTCATTTTGTCTAGGGAGCAATCATTAGGAGAAATAAAACCTGTCCTAATCACACAGGAAGACAAGTTACTTCACAACATTCAGCTAAGGAGCTGCCTCATCCTCTTCTCTGCTCTACTCATCAGGGATTATGATCCTGAATACAGTTTAATAAGACCTTTAGCTGAATCTCTGTAGGAATGTAGGAGTTCATGAGTAGACAGGAAGTACAGAAAGGAGGTGGGGATGTGGCTAATGAGCAGCAGCACTTGTATGCAGTCTCCATTACCACAGCCTGTCCTGTCCATCCTCTCTGTACTTTGTCTCCTCATGAACTCCATTCCTACAGAGATTGAGATCTTATCAGCTGTATTTAGGGTCATAATCCCTGACAAGTAGGAGAGGAGGATGAGGCAGCTCTTTTCCTCGGTGTTGTGAAGTAACTTTTCCTCCTGTGTGATTAGGACAGGTTTTGTGTGTACTAATAGGACAACAGACATTTTATTTTCAATGATGATTGCTTCTCAGACAAAAAGACCCATCATAACTAATGAATTTGGGAATATATTTATAATAAAGTAATATTTAAGCAGTTTCATTTTCTTAATTCCTGGAGAACCCCTTTAAGTGGGAGCTGCATATACTTGCAGGTCTCACTCCTGACCCTGTTGCTACAGACTATCTCATGCTGTGCAGCAGTTAGAGCTGTAATGCCAATCTTGTTTTAAAGCTGCAATTCTTAGCTGCTATACAGTCTGTGAAAGAGCAGGCTGTAAGTAAGAGCAAGCACACAGCACTCACCATAAAAACTGTATCTTTATTCAGTATTCTTCACAGGCATCCATCAATTTGATATAACATGGTGCATAGGCTCTAGTGGGCTCCTAATCCCAGATCTGTCACCTGGGTGGCTACTATTTTATTTACTACAGTAACTGTTCTACTTTTTATGTGCATTGAACACTGTGAACAGAGAAAATGAAGTGCAGTGCAGATTGCTATTTTTTGGAGATTATAGTAGCCCCCCTTCAGCTTGTTTTGATCTCAATCAGCCTGGAAGAGAGGGGAGGGCAGTGGGAGACATGCTGACAGACTGCAGAGTGAGGATGAGAATCATAGGTCCTCCTCTCCCTGTGTAACTGTAAATGACCCAGGGGGAGGGGTGACATGGGACTTCTGTGCATCATCCCCTGCCCACATTATCACTACAGAGTAATATCTAATATGTCTCTGACACATGGATATTTTTTATGTTCTGAGTGACAGCTGTAGCATTCAACTAGGAGATCGCTATAGCTGTCACTCGGAGCAGAGGGTTGCGCTTCAACTCTAGTTCTGATGAACTGCAGAAGGTTCAGATCTTTGTCCACAATACAGGGGCAATAAAGCTCCTGCAGTACAACCATCCAGAATTGGCGTTAGTTAATGAATTATATTAAGCTTAGAGTAATATAGTAATTGATTATTAGAGTGACAGTTTATATAGGGGCATGGAAAATGATATACCTCTGTAATCCCCAATATCTGCATGCAATATAGACATACATGGCATTTATGAACTCTTCATATGTAACAGTTTTTTTGCAGACTATATTTTATTGGCATAAGGGCTATGCTTGAGTATGTATTTTAGTACCAAATTAGAATTTTCGTGCAACTTTTGCTTAGAATAGCTGTTTCCTGTAACGTTGCATGAATGTGATTGTGCATATTAAGTTCTATTTTAAAAAAAAAATAATTATTTTTACACTTTTAATACATATGTACATATATTACATGGCTTCTGTTCCAGTGTTTCTAAGAACACAAGCTTTTGTTTATGTATGGTATATACTTGTCGTATATATGCACTTTGCACACTCTGATATATATATATTTTTATATATATAATTTTTTTAAGCTCTGCTTGGATGTGAGTTTTACATGCAATATTCACTTCATGCAGTTTTAAATGGAATCTGTCACCTCCTGCAAGCTCTACTAAGTACAGTAATACATGTATGGAACACCTGCTGCTTATCTCAGATCAGTCATTTGTATGCCGATACTCACAGTATTTCCACTGCTCAGTGCCCATTAAATTATCTGAAAACATATAAACGCAACCAATATAATTTTAAATGTCATTATAGTTTTATTATTTTTTTCTTAATAAGAAGTCTATACCTTGCATTTGCACCTTGTAGTCTGAATGTTTTTTTTTCTGTGGGCCACATCCTTCTACCTTGAGCATAAGCAGTAGTTCACAGAGCAGACACGTTTACTCTGTAGTATGCAGGCTTGGACTGGCCCACAAGGGTACAGGTGAATCTCCCGGTGGGCCCCGAGCAAGCTGGGCCCCTAGTTCCCCACCCCCTGCACACATGGCACACTAGAATGACTGCAGTACATATAGGTAGGCAGCATACAGTCAATGTCCATATAAAACCTGGGTAGATTATTTAACAGTTTATTATTATGGATGGATTGGGTGGCTGAGATGCCTTCTAGACACCGTGGCAGGCCAGCCAGTATCCTCTTTAACCATGTACCCGGCTTCTTGAAGTCGCTGCAGGGACCCCTATAATCAATCACCTTGTAGTGTCTTGCTGCTGTCTGCCACTGTGTGAACGGGTAATATTTCCATTACCCCCAGAATAAATGTTACCCTAGGCACCCCAGTCCGACACTGTACTTCTTTCATACCCCCTCCCCGAAATATCCTCTGATATCCCATAATACCTGCCTGGACATGCTGGGAGTTGTAATCCTCTCCTCTTATATACCTCGCTGAAATGCCCTCTGATATCCTATAATAAAGACCTGGACATGATGGGATTTGTAGTTCTCTTCTCCTCAACCTCATTCTGTTGTATCATCACCCACTGTCACAGGTATTGTGTCCTCCTTTTGGGGGTTATGAAAGTGGTCACCCTAACCTGTTATATAATGGATGAAGTACACGTACAGTTGCCACTTTTCCCAGCAGATTACCGGTAATACCGGCTAGGCCAGTGGTTTACCAGGCAAGTGGCAACCCTAGTGGAGACCCGACACCCCACCGATTAGCTGTTTTCAGAAGCTTGGATTCAAAACAGTCGATGAGGCCAAAAGCAAAATGCTCCATCCACTGTGCAGTGGCCTTGAAGTTGCCACCATACTGCAGCTTGTAACGGGGTGGTGCTGCCCCTTTAAATTATTTAATCCATGCTTTCGGTGTAAGAGCCGGTGTCTCTGAGAGTGCAGAGGGGGCCCAGCAGTCATGTATGATGTCTGTCCTCTGTCACCTGTCTTCTTGTGTCTGATGTATAAAGGGGCCCAGCACCAATCAGGGATGTGGCTAACGATCATCATCAGTCAAGGAGAGAAGACAGCAGGAGGCAGTTGAGGGTAAAATGACAGTTGGGAGGAGGGAAGAGAGTGTCTAATGGCCTCCATAGCGTGACCCTAACAAGACAGCCCTGATCCACGTGCCCCGCCACATCTAGGTAGTGTGAGTTGTCAGAAACTGCAATCAAGTGCTCTCAGGGCAAGATTTGTAACTATAAGGCTGTGTGCCTCAGTGAAAGGCAGTTATCCAAACTGAAGTATATTGACAAAGTGCAGTCAGGAAGGGGTTAACAGCCTCTGCAGTAAGACACATTGACAGGGGCCTCTGAAGGGTTAACTCTTCAGAACACTGCCCCCATTAGTCATAGACACCTGTTACATCACAAGCACACGTGTCATAAGGGAAGAACCCTTGTAAAAAGCGGGCGAGCGGCCATATTTGGTGCCGTACTTGATGGCCTGAGGACCTTGAGCTTGACTACCCCTGCCCACCGCACCTTGACGAAATTCGGAGGTTCTAGCAGGAAGCCCATTGGAAAGGGACATCCGCCTAGCCAACCAGATCAGCCCGGCTGCTGCACCTCCCCCCACTTATTATTTATGTGGCAGCCACATAGTGGCATTACCCTCTAAGCCCAAGGGAAGGGCAGCCCTCCAGTCATGGTTCCCTAGAGGTTTCCTCCACAGGGGGTTTTCCTCTCCTGAGTGCTGGAGGGTGACTCTCCGTGAGTCGGGGGTGTGCCATTTTTAATATTTTAAATAAACAATTTGGCCATTTATTCCCCAATGAATGTGTCATGTGTCTTTATTCTGTGTCTTTATTTTGCGTTCTTTGGTTTCAGGGGTGTGTGCATGATTTTCTCAGGGAGGAAGTTAAAGGGGTATTCCCTTAAGGGACATATATGGTATATATTGACAGGATGTGCCAAAAAAATGTCCGATAGGTGCGAGTCCCACCTTTGGGACCTGCTCATATGTCCAGAACAGGGGTCCAAAGTAAAAGGAGAGCACTTTGTGCATGCGTGACGTCCTCTCCATTCATTGCTATGGGAGTTCCAAAAATAGCGAGCGCTTGCCTGTTTTTGGCTGTCCCATAGCAGCGAATGGACAAGTAGCACAAGCGCGGCCACCTCTCCATTCACCAGTATAGGACTCCTGAAAATAGCCAAACCGCCGCTCAGCTATTTGCTGAAGTTCCATAGCGGTGAACATAGATGAGCGAAAAAATTTGGTTCGCTCTGAATTTATTTGCGGCGAATTGCATTAAAAAAAATGCCTATTTCCTGGCTGCAAAGAGACTTTCTAGTGGTGTAGAACACTGTGCCTTGCAGTAACACGCATAGGGAGTCTGCTGTGCTAGTGAAACAATACTGTGAGTCAGTATGACATGCAGATGACAGGCGTCACTCTTAGAATCACTGCACACTTCACTTATTTGGGCAGCTACGGGGCCAAAACTGACCAAATAACTCAAGTGTGAACTCAGCCTTACAGGTCAATGTTAGCGTCAAGAAGAAGCGCACTCCTTTTACACCGTCGGCAGCTGATTCCACATAGATATCTACAGAACCTGTTCTATTAAACGCTTATACAAGTAGAAACCTCCGACAGAGTGGAGAGGGTGTC
This sequence comes from Bufo bufo, assembly GCF_905171765.1. Classification (NCBI taxonomy): domain Eukaryota; kingdom Metazoa; phylum Chordata; class Amphibia; order Anura; family Bufonidae; genus Bufo; species Bufo bufo. The sequence goes on along the minus strand of NC_053390.1, from coordinate 537,614,805 downwards.
AGCAGTAAGTTTGTGTTGATGTCACTGATTATTTTGCCCTTCCTCTGATCCGTCAGAACAATAACCCCCAAAAAACGGATCCTGTCTCTGGAGCATCCGCCTTTACTCGGTCAGCATTTGGTCAGTAATCTATCAGTATTGCTAAAGCCAAAAAAAACAAGAGTGGATCCAAAACACAGATGACATGTGAATGGAATATTTGCATGTCTTACGTGTTTTGTACCCACTCCTGCTTTTGGCTACCAAATCATAAGCCAATTCTGATGCAAAATAGGGACCATGTCATGCAGGCCTTACAGCTGTTATATAGACAGGATCCGTTGTGCATCTCATTTTTCCTTCCTTCTGACAGATCAGAAGAAGGGTCATATAAATGATGATGTCAGCCAGGCCGAAAGGCAAAATAGTGGCCCGGTCATGAAGTGGGGAGGGTGAGAACAGCATGAGAAGTCCACAGAGTGGCCCTATGACATAGTGGTGAGGTGGAAGCAGCATGAGGAGACCACAGAGTGGCCCAATGACAGTGTGGAGATGGCAGCAGCATCAGGAGGCTGAAGACTGGCACAATGACAAAGTGTTAAGGTGGCGGCAGCAGCAGCATCAGGAGGAGGCCACAGGGGGGCACAATGACAGTGTGGAGGTGGCGGCAGCAGCATTAGGAGGCCACAGAGTGGCAGAATGACAGAGTGTGGAGGTGGCGGCAGCATCAGCATCAGGAAGAGGCCACAGGGTGGCACAATGACAGTGTGAAGGTGGCAGCAGCCGCATCAGGAGGAGGCCACAGAGTGGCACAATGACAGAGTGTGGAGGGGCCAGCAGCATCAGGAGGAGGCCACAGGGTGGGAGAATGACAGTGTGGAGGTGGCAGCAGCATGAGGAGACCACAGAGTTGCACAATGACAGAGTGTGGAGGGGCCAGCAGCATCAGGAGAAGGCCACAGAGTGGCAGAATGACAGTGTGGAGGTGGCATCAGCAGCATCAAGAGGCCACAGAGTGGCACCATGACAGAGTATGGAGGTGGCGGCAGCAGAAGCATCAGGAGGAGGCCACAGGGTGGCACTATGACAGTGTGGCAGAGGATAGTGAGTGCAGAGGGCCGCCCCAGTCAGACCAGCGAGAGGATGGACAATGGCGCAGATAGGCAGCGGCCAACTGACTACATAGGATGTCTCTATAGTAGTTCAGTTTGTCCTCCCTCTCAGCGGGTGTAAAAAAAAAAGCCCCCATTTTGGACCGGTAGCGAGGGTCCAACAAGGTGGAGAGCCAGAAGTCATCCCTCTGCCGAATGGTGACAATTCACACAAGTGAATATTTATATTCTGTGACAGAAAAAAAAAAAAAAAAAAAAAAAAAAACTTACCAGGAAAGGTTAAAGGACCTTAATATGTATAGCTTGGAAGAAAGAAGAGACAGAGGGGATATGATAGAAACTTTTAAATACATAAAGGGAATCAACTCGGTAAAGGAAGAGAGCATATTTAAAAGAAGAAAAACTACCACAAGAGGACACAGTTTTAAATTAGAGGGGCAAAGGTTTAAAAGTAATATAAGGAAGTATTACTTTACTGAGAGAGTAGTGGATGCATGGAATAGCCTTCCTGCAGAAGTGGTAGCTGCAAATACAGTGAAGGGGTTTAAGCATGCATGGGATAGGCATAAGGCCATCCTTCATATAAGATAGGGCCGGGGGCTATCCATAGTATTCAGTATATTGGGCAGACTAGATGGGCCAAATGGTTCTTATCTGCCGACACATTCTATGTTTCTATGTTTCTATGAGCAGGCATCGGGCCATTTGTGTAAGTGACTCGGAGGGACTCCCTGCCTCCATCTTCACTGCATACTGTCACGGTGTGTCTGGGTCTTCTGCCTCATCTTCCTCATCACCCTGTAGCTCCTCTGGCTGCTCCTGCTCTCCTGTCACCTGTGTAGAAAAACCACCCATTTCGCTACACATTGCTTGTGCTCCTATGTCCTCCTCCTCCAGTTCAGCGCCCACAAGTCTCATGTGGCCATGAGATCTAGGCGCCATGTCTCCAGTCACCTGACCAGCCAGATTTACCAGCATCTGTTCCAGGACATGATGTCACGGCGGGGAGTGGGAGAAACCCCCCACCGTACAATATCAGTCGCTGCTACGCCGGATAGCAGGGAACAGGGAGCAGGTCACCTCCTAACGCGACCCTGAAGATCTCCCTAAACTCCTAATGCATGAGCCGCCTCAGAAGGTAAGGGGGCTCATGCTCACCAACCTAGAACCCTAAGTATCCCTGCTATGCTCTAAGCCTGAAGACAGGGCAGAGACCACCCATTCATCCTACACAACGGATGCATGGTGTCTCCAGAAGCCCAGCAGCTGGCCACCAACTAGACAGGGTTCACAGCTGAACGACAGGTAAGTAACAAAAGGCAACAGACAACCTAGGTTACCAGAACTTACCTGCCGCCGACGAGATGGACCGGAAACACACTGTCTAGATGTTTGCTTAAATCCCTCCGGGAAAACAACCCCCTTTCGGAGGAAACACACCACAACACAATAACCTCCAAACCAGGCCCACACCATAACAACATACACCAGGTGGGAGAGGGAAAACAGAAACACGCCAGAGGGGACACACAGACAGAGCAAGGGAAACAATATAACAAAAAAGGGTGGCTCACACAGACTAAAACATACAGCCAGGGAGCAGAGCTCCTACACAGACTGACAAGCAAAATCAAACTGCCCTCAGGTTCCACCACCCCAACATATAGGGAGGCCTGAGGTCACACCCACCACACCTAGCAAACACACCTTAACCCCGTGCACACCAGGATGGGAAGGGACACACAACTTAAAGGGGAAGTGTCAAAACAAGCAAAAACAACATGTTGCCACCAGCAACAAGCATGCACGGCAAAAGTGTCATGGTCCACAATGCCAGACCATAACACAGCCGTGACACTCCCTCCCCTCAAAGCCCTCCCCAAAAAATAACGGGCAATAAAAAAAAACAAAGGTGCAAATACTGTGTCAGCACATCCCTCAAAACTGCCGCCAGCATGCCAGGACCACCAACTAGGTCCCTGGCAGCCAGCCAACAAGCAGAAAGGAGAAACGATACTGAACACAGCGTCCTTCTCAGACATAGTTCACACTTTGGGCGGCAATCAGCAAGCATTCCCAACCAGCACACAGCCAGTACACCAAAGGAATGCTGCCAGCAACCAGCCCAAGAGCAAGGAACTACTGAGAGCGGAACGAGGGGACACACCAACACGGACAACGGTTAGCAAGGTGGCCGGGGAAAAAGTCACCAACCGCGCCGTTAACGGTGAACCCCATGACGCTCTCCCTCCGGAGAAAGCGCATGTATGCCGAAAACGGCAGGCAATACATGCTGCACCCTCTTTCGAAGGAAACACACCACAACACAATAACCTCCAAACAAGGCCCACACCATAACAACATACACCAGGTGGGAGAGGGAAGGGTGGCTCACACAGACTAAAACATACAGCCAGGGAGCAGAGCTCCTATACAGACTGACAAGCAAAATCAAACTGCCCTCAGGTTCCACCACCCCAACATATAAGGAGGCCTGAGGTCACACCCACCACACCTGGCAAACACACCTTAACCCTGTGCACACCAGGATGGGAAGGAACACACAACTTAAAGGGGAAGTGTCAAAACAAGCAATGTTGCCACCAGGAACAAGCATGCACGGCAAAAGTGTCATGGTCCACAATGCCAGACCATGACACAGCCGTGACACATGAAGCAGTGGAATGATGTTGTTCATCCCATAGTCCTGGCGACTGACAAATAACATGGCCTCCTCAAAGGGTCTGAGCAAACGGCAGGTGTCACGCATGAGCTGCCTCAGACTGACATCGAAGTTACACAGGGGACATTACATGCAGGCACTCTTACATACACACACTTTCATACATGCAGGCACTCTTACATACACACACTGTCATACATGCAGGCACTCTTTTAAACCAATTACAATACATTTAGATTCCTTCCTCACCTCATGGCCCTCTGTATTGCTAGTTGTGTCCCCAGGTCCTGAGCCAGGCTCCTCCCCCTCGCAGCAGCAGTCTGGGCTCCAGACTGATCACACAGGCAGCAGTCCTTTTAGCAGAGCTGCCTCATTGGAGGAGAGGCTGTCAGTGCTATTGACTGACAGGTTTTAGTCCAATCAGCACTCCTGGTCACAGCAAGGCTGTTTCCACATGATCTAATTTACACAAAATAGCGGCAAAATGCTGTGTTTTTTCAGCAAATATATGAAAATCTGATCATGTGGAAACAGCCTTAGGCCTAGTTCACACGAAAGTTTTTTTTGCGAGTGTACGGGCCGTTTTATTGTGTTCCATATACGGTCCGTATACGGAACCATTCATTTCAATGGTTCTGCAAAAAAAACTGAATGTGTTCCGTATGCATTCCGTTTCCGTTTTTCCATTCCGTTAAAAGATAGAACATGTCCTATATTTGGCTGCAAATCACGTTCCGCGGCTCCATTAAAGTCAATGGGTCCGCAAAAAAAATGGAACACATACGGAAATGCATCCGTATGTCTTCCGTATCTGTTCCGTTTTTGCTGAACCATCTATTGAAAATGTCCCAGCCCAATGTTTTCTATGTAATTACTGTATACTGTATATGCCATATGGAAAAACGGAAAGGAAAACGAAAACACAACGGAACTCAAAAACGGAACAACGGATCAACGGAACAACGGATCAGTGAAAAACGGACCGCAAAAAACTATAAAAGCCATACGTTCGTGTGAACTAGGCCTTACTGACCAGGAGTGCTGATTACACAAAACTTGTCAGGTCCCATTAATCAGCGCTGGTGTGGAGCCTTCTTATTTAGGATGAATCGCAGGCAGAATGAGGCCTACTGTGTATGAGTGTACAGGGGGCCTTATCGCAGACAGCTTCTAAGCAAGGAAGCTCACTTGCTGGTTCGGGGGCCCACTGAGGATTTCCCCGGCTCCCCGGTGGGCCAGTCCGAGCCTGCCCAAAAGTACCAGAGCCTCCTCCAGAACAGTCTTTAACTTTCAGGTGACCATTTTTCCTCTTTTTTCCAGGCATGTACTCTTTCTGGGACCTAAAATAATTGCCCAGCTGGAATTTTTAAATTACCAAAAATGACTGGGATTCTCAATGAGGAAGAGGTTGGGAGTGGGGTGCACGACGGGCACTATAATCTTCTACAGTGCAAAAGCTGAATGACCTGTGATGACGTCACCTTCATGTGATCAGTGCAGAAGGGACCGGAGTGCAGCAGTGGAGAGGAGAAGGGGGAAGGACCTGAAATGATATCACTGTCATGTCATGTGATCAGTGCAGGATTGGCTGGAGCTCAGCAGTGGAGAGGAGACGTGTGAAGGACCTGTGATGGTATCACTGTCATGTGATCAGTGCAGGAGGGTCTGGAGCTCAGCAGTGGAGGGGAGAAGTGGGAAGGACCTGTGATGATATCACTGTCATGTTGTAAGCCGTGTACCGGGGTGGGCTCCCCAGAATACAGCGAAGTCACAGACAAGGAAAGCGACACTGACACCAGCTTAATATGCAAGAACAGAAAACTTTACTTAAACGACAAAGTAATAACATAAGCATCACCAAAGCAATACAAACATGCATAGAAACGCTATATCCCGGACCCACAGTAAATGTCCCTGCCCAATGGACAGGCCTAGCCGATGGCGGACACAGCAGAGCCTGCAAGTCGTGCTGTGCCGCTACAGAGGACACCCCTAGCCGGTGGCAAACGCAGCAGAGCCTGCAAGTCAATAACTATGCTGCAATCCAGTACAGTACAGCCTAGCAAAAACTATATAAATCCTAACTGACTAACTAATGCTAGGCCTAGGCTAGTCTCTGTAACTTCAGGCGCCACACAATATATTGCAATCAGTAACCAGGTGTACTGACCTGTGCCTGTTCTGGGCCCGAGGATGCAGCCTACCAGAGATGGCCACTAACTTCTCAGCAACCGTGCGGCCTTGCTTGATAGTGGACTGGTCTTCCTGGGACAACCTCTCTTTCAAAAGAGCTGGATACAGAAAGGATATTACAGCTACTCTCCTTCTTCTGAGTGTCAATTAACTGCCGGAGATCTGCAAGCCAGGATGGAATCGGATTCAGTCCCTCACAGCACAATCCTTCCACCATGCCAGATTAACACACTTCCTGGTTCACTCACAGGCAGCAGCATGAGTCATCAGCATGAGTCATCATCTGTTTTGCATATTTAAATCTCAGAGTGTGCTGCTGTAGCTGCAAAACAGTGGCCTCTAGTGCCCAGAATGCCAAATGACAGTTTAAGTAAAGACATTATGCAGAAATAGCCGTTTCACAATCTCACAATGTGATCAAAGCAGGAGTGGCCAGGGCTCAGCAGTGGAGAGGAGAAGTGGGAAGGACCTATAATGATATCACCATCATGTGATCAGTGCAGGTGGAAATGGAGTTCAGCAGTGGAGATGTGATGAGCCTGAGAGGGAGTGTCTTATTCCCCCTCTCTGAATTGTCCTCTGATATCCCACAATAACAGAATGGACATACTGGGAGTTGTAGTCCTCTCCAGGGTTGGACTGGGGGGGTCACTACATAGATACATGCAAATATTCCCTCAGAGGTACAAGTGAATCCCCTGGTGGGTCCCGAGCAAGGTGGGCAACTAGTCTCCCACCCTCTGCATACCTGGCACACAACAAAGTAGAGTGACTGCACTACATATACATAGGCAGATTACAACATCTCAACCAGCCTATGTCCATATAAAAAATTGCGTAGATTATTTAACAGTTTATTATTATAGATGGATTGGGTGGCTTAGCTGACTTCTAGACACCAGGGCAGGCCAGCCAGTATCCTCGTTTCCTAGGCACCTGCCTTCTTGAAGTCACTGCAGAGACCCCTATGATCAAACACATTGTAACCTCTTGCTGCTGTCTGCCACCATGTGAAGGGGTAATATTTGCAGGCATATGAGTAGTGGGCCCCCAGAATTAATTTTACTGGTGGGCCCTAGGCACCCCAGTGCACCACTGGTAGTATGTCTCATACATCAACCTGAGCATGGGTAGTTTTCTAGTTTGCCCTGTCACAACAGGGAATTGAGAATGAAAAATCCTGGGATTTGTAGTAGATGGTTTAGGGTAAATTCACACAACAGGGAAAAAAGCGGTTGTTAAAAATGGTTAAACTGTCAATTCTTAATGGCCATTTTGCACAGTGTGCATCTATTTTCTGGCTGTTTATCCATTTTTAACGACTGCTATGCATTCTAAAAACTGCCAGTGGTCCCCCATGGTGCCCCCAGTATAGATAATGCACCCCCATAGTATAGATAGTGATAATGCGCAATAGTACCGCCCCAGTAGAGATAATGCCCCCATAGTCCCCCCAGTATAGATATCCCCCATAGTACCACCTACTATAGATAATAATGCCCCATAGTGCCCCCAGTATAGATAATACAACCCCATAGCATAGATAATGATAATGCCCAATAGTGCCCCCCCTGCATAGATAATGCCCCCCATAGTTCCCATAGATAATATGCCCCATAGTGCCACCTAGTATAGATAACAATGCCCTATCGTGCCCACCAGTATAGATAATGCCACCCCCAGTATAGATTATGGCCCCAGTATTATAAATTGGCCCTTTAGTGCAGACAAAAAAAAAACGTAACCACTTTCACATGCCAGAACACTCTTTCCTCACTGCAAGCAGCGGGATCATGTAATGTCATCACGTTTGGAGCACAGGTCCCGCTGCCTCAAGTGGGGAGCGAGTTTTCTTTTTTTTCTTTTAACCTTTGAAAGACCCTTTTTTTCCACAGTGTACACATTTTTAATGGCTGTTAGACGAGTGAATTGATTTCAATGTGGTCCATCTAGCTGTTAAAATGGGCAAAAATAGGACACATCCTATGCACTGGCCATTATAAAAATAGCCCTATGAATAGCCGCATAGACTTTAATTGGTTCTAAAACGTGTGAATGAGACCTTAGACAGGTCACATGGCCAATGATATCTCGCTGTAGTAAGGAGCAGAAAAGAATTGCAAGGGCTGGCTATTACATAAAAATATTGGATTGGAAAGTTTAAAATCATTAATAGGCCTTTATATAACATAGAATAACACTTTAAAATTCATTCATTATATACATTCATGCCACAGGAATTCCCCTTTAACCACTTCACATCCGGGCCATTTGCCCCCTTCCTGACCAGGCCTAATGTTGCAAAAGGCCTCTTTCACACGACAGTATGTCTTTCCAGTGTTTTGCGGTCCGTTTTAAACGGATTCGTTGTTCCGTTTTTTTTTTCGTTGTGTTTCCGTTTCCGTTCCGTTTGTCCGTTTCCGTTTTTCCGTATGGCAAATACAGTATACAGTAATTTCATAGAAAAAATTGGGCTGGGCATAACATTTTCAATAGATGGATCCGCAAAAAACGGAACGGATACGGAAGACATACGGATGCACTTCCGTATGTGTTCCGTTTTTTTGCGGACCCATAGACTTTAATGGAGCAACGGAACGTGATTTGCGGCCAAATATAGGACATGTTCTATGTTAAAACGAAACGGAAAAACGGAAAAACGGAAACGGAATGCATACGGAACACATTCCGTTTTTTTTGCGGACCCATTGAAATCAATGGTTCCGTATACGGACCGTATACGGACCGCAAAAAACGGCCAGTAAACGGAAAAAAAAAAAACGGCCGTGTGAAAGAGGCCAAACTGACATATCTCACTTTATGTGGCAATAACTTTGGAACGCTTTTACTTATCCAAGCCATTCAGAGATTGTTTTCTCGTGACACATTGTACTTCATGATAGTCACCTTTATTTATGAAAAAATCCCAAATTTACCAAAAAACTTTGAAAAATATTTATATTTCTCTGCTTTTAAAACAGAAAGTGATACCTCATAAAATATTAATTACTTAACATTCCCCATATGTCTACTTTATGTTGGCATCATTTTGGAAATGTAATTTTATTTTTTTAGGACGTTAGAAGGCTTAGAAGTTTAGAAGCAATTCTTAAAATTTTTAAGAAAATTGCCAAAACCCACTTTTTAAGGACCAGTTCAGGTCTGAAGTCACTTTGTGGTTCTTACATAGTGGATACCCCCATAAATAAAACTACACCCCTCAAGTTACTTAAAACTGATTTTACAAACTTTGTTAACCCTTTAGGCGTTCCACAAGAATTAAAGGAAAATGGAGATCAAATTTAAAAATTTCACTTTTTTGGCAGATTTTCCATTTTAATCCCATTTTTTCTTTAACACATCGAGGGTTAACAGCCAAACAAAACGTAATATTTATTACACAGATTCTGCAGTTTACAGAAACACCCCACATGTGGTCATAAACTGCTGTATGGGCACACGGAAGGGCGCAGAAGAAAAGGAGCGCCACATGGTTTTTAGATGCCATGTTCCATTTGAAGCCCCCTGATGCACCCTTACAGTAGAAACTCCCAAGAAGTGACCCCATTTTGGAAACTAGGGGATAAGGTGCCAGTTTTATTGGTACTATTTTTGGGTACATATGATTTTTTGATCATTCATTATAACACTTTATGGGGCAAGGTGACAAAAAAATTGGTTGTTTTAGCACAGTTTTTATTTATTTTTCCAGCGTTCACCTGAGGGGTTTGGTCAAGTGACATTTTTATAGAGCAGATTGTTACGGACGTGGCGATACCTAATATGTATACTTTTTCTTATTTATTTAAGTTTGACACAATAATAGCATTTTTGAAACAAAAAAATTATGTTTTAATGTGTCCATGTTCTGAGAGCTATAGTTTTTTTATTTTTTGAGCGATTTTCTTATGTAGGGGCTCATTTTTTTGCGGGATGAGGTGACGGTTTTATTGGTACCATTTCGTGGGACATATGCCTTTTTGATCACTTGGTATTGCACTTTTTGTGATGTAAAGTGATAAAAATGGCTTTTTTTATACAGTTTTTATTTTTATTTTTTTACGGTGTTCACCCGAAGGGTTAGGTCCAGCTGGTTGTTACGAACGCGGTGATACCTAATATGTATACTTCTTTTTATTTATTTCACTTTAACACAATAATAGCATTTTGTAATCCAAAAAAAATTATGTTTTAGTGTCTCCATGTTCTGAGAGCTATAGTTTTTTTCATTTTTTGAGCAATTTTCTCATTTTTTGCGGAATGAGGTGACGGTTCTGTTGGCACCATTTTGTGGGACATACGCCTTTTTGATCACTTGGTGTTGCACTTTTTGTAATGTAAGGTGACAAAAATGGCTTTTTTTGACACAGTTTTTATTTTTTATGGTGGTTATCGGACTGGGTGGATCATGTGATATATTTATAGAGTTGACCGTCACGGACACGGCAATACCAAATATGTCTATTTTATTATTTTTTTTTCTATTTTAAAAAAATTTATTCCTTACTTGGGGAATTATTTATTTCTTTTTTTCCACTTTTTTTATTTTTTATTTTACACTTTTCGTCCCCCATAAGGTCATACAAGACCTCTGGGGGACATTTACTTCACTTTTTTTTTTCACTGTTGATTTCTCCTGTAACTGGGGCTGACATAGTAGCCCCAGTTACAGGAGAAATACTTCCCCAGAGAGGCTATACACTGCATGCAGAATTATTAGGCAAATGAGTATTTTGACCACATCATCCTCTTTATGCATGTTGTCTTACTCCAAGCTGTATAGGCTCGAAAGCCTACTACCAATTAAGCATATTAGGTGATGTGCATCTCTGTAATGAGAAGGGGTGTGGTCTAATGACATCAACACCCTATATTAGGTGTGCATAATTATTAGGCAACTTCCTTTCCTTTGGCAAAATGGGTCAAAAGAAGGACTTGACAGGCTCAGAAAAGTCAAAAATAGTGAGATATCTTGCAGAGGGATGCAGCACTCTTCAAATTGCAAAGCTTCTGAAGCGTGATCATCGAACAATCAAGCGTTTCATTCAAAATAGTCAACAGGGTCGCAAGAAGCGTGTGGAAAAACCAAGGCGCAAAATAACTGCCCATGAACTGAGAAAAGTCAAGCGTGCAGCTGCCAAGATGCCACTTGCCACCAGTTTGGCCATATTTCAGAGCTGCAACATCACTGGAGTACCCAAAAGCACAAGGTGTGCAATACTCAGAGACATGGCCAAGGTAAGAAAGGCTGAAAGACGACCACCACTGAACAAGACACACAAGCTGAAACGTCAAGACTGGGCCAAGAAATATCTCAAGACTGATTTTTCTAAGGTTTTATGGACTGATGAAATGAGAGCGAGTCTTGATGGGCCAGATGGATGGGCCCGTGGCTGGATTGGTAAAGGGCAGAGAGCTCCAGTCCGACTCAGACGCCAGCAAGGTGGAGGTGGAGTACTGGTTTGGGCTGGTATCATCAAAGATGAGCTTGTGGGGCCTTTTCGGGTTGAGGATGGAGTCAAGCTCAACTCCCAGTCCTACTGCCAGTTTCTGGAAGACACCTTCTTCAAGCAGTGGTACAGGAAGAAGTCTGCATCCTTCAAGAAAAACATGATTTTCATGCAGGACAATGCTCCATCACACGCGTCCAAGTACTCCACAGCGTGGCTGGCAAGAAAGGGCATAAAAGAAGAAAATCTAATGACATGGCCTCCTTGTTCACCTGATCTGAACCCCATTGTGAACCTGTGGTCCATCATCAAATGTGAGATTTACAAGGAGGGAAAACAGTACACCTCTCTGAACAGTGTCTGGGAGGCTGTGGTTGCTGCTGCACGCAATGTTGATGGTGAACAGATCAAAACACTGACAGAATCCATGGATGGCAGGCTTTTGAGTGTCCTTGCAAAGAAAGGTGGCTATATTGGTCACTGATTTGTTTTTGTTTTGTTTTTGAATGTCAGAAATGTATATTTGTGAATGTTGAGATGTTATATTGGTTTCACTGGTAAAAATAAATAATTGAAATGGGTATATATTTGTTTTTTGTTAAGTTGCCTAATAATTATGCACAGTAATAGTCACCTGCACACACAGATATCCCCCTAAAATAGCTAAAACTAAAAACAAACTAAAAACTACTTCCAAAAATATTCAGCTTTGATATTAATAAGTTTTTTGGGTTCATTGAGAACATGGTTGTTGTTCAATAATAAAATTAATCCTCAAAAATACAACTTGCCTAATAATTCTGCACTCCCTGTACAGCGCAATACAGCGTTGTACAGCCTCAGTGCAGGGCTGATCGAGGTCTGTAGAAGACCTCACAGCTCCTGCATTCACCTGGCTCCGGCAGTCACATGACTGCCGGGCCGGAACAGGAAGCACATAGCACTTCCTGCACTGTATACACATCGCTCGATTAGCGTGCAGCTGCAGTCTCTAAATGGACGTTCAGGAACGTCCATTCAGAGATAGAGAACCACCTCCCGTACGTTTTTAGTCTATGGGCGGACGGGAGGTGGTTAAAGGGAACCTGTCATCAACTTTATGCTGACTGTACTGAGGGCAGTATAGAATAGTGACAGATATGCTGTTTTCAGCGGTGTGTCACACATCAGCTAAAAGTGAGATGTTGCCGAGAACCAGCATCATAATAATTGCAGACTGGGCCTGGAAAAGAGTCATGGCCACCTGAGAAGAGTCCTGGTTATTCATGGATTCCTGCCCACCTGCTGATGACTGACAGTCTTCTCCCTAGTTTTCTCCCTTTCTCTCTAGGAGAGAACTGCCACTCATCAGCAGGAGAGCAGGAGATTATGTATAACCAGGACTCTTCTCAGGTAGATTTGACTCTTTTCTAGGCCTGGGCTGCAATGATTATGATGCTGGTTCTCAGCAACCACTTACTATAAGCTCATGAGTGACACACCGCTGACAGCAGCATTTCTGTCACTACTTAATCCTGCCCTCATTGAGGTCAGCATAAAGTTCATGACAGGTTCCCTTTAAGTAGTTATTACAGAATGTTCAACCTACAGTATTCAGGTAAACCAATAGTTATACCATCAGACAAAAGTGTCTATCCCTGCACCACATTTATAATCTGGACACTGTGATAAATCCTATGCAGGTCTAGACAGACTGTCAAAGATTATACCATGCAGGAAATTTGTGGGTGTAGAGACCATAAAAATAACATACTAAAAGGTAGGCTAGATTTATGCATAGCAACACCATGAAATTTGTAGGATCATTGATAACATATATATGATATTTTAAGGCTACTTTCACATTAACGGCAGTCTTCTCCAGCAGGCTGTTCCGGCAAGTGAACAGCCTGTCGGATCCGTGCTGTTGCTAGTGCGCACGTGCCGCCGGAAGTCCGCTGCGCCACATTTACTACAATGGGGCCGGGCCGGAGATCTGGCGGCAGCACTGCAAACACGCTGAGAGACGGCCGGAATAAAACTATGACATGTTTCTGGAGTGTAATAATATTACAGGTTAGGCCTCTTTCAGACTGGCGTTGCGGGAAAATGTGCGGGTGCGTTACGGGAACACCCGTGATTTTTCCGCACGAGTGCAAAACATTGTAATGCATTTTGACCTCGCGTGAGAAAAATCACGCATGTTTGGTACCCAAACCCGAACTTCTTCATAGAAGTTCGGGCTTGGGATCGGTGTTCTGTAGATTGTATTATTTTCCCTTATAACATGGTTATAAGGGAAAATAATAGCATTCTGAATACAGAATGCATAGTAAAATAGCGCTGGAGGGGTTAAAAATAAAATAAAAAAATGTAACTCACCTTAATCCACTTGCTCGCGCAGCCCGGCATCTCCTTCTGTCTCCTTTGCTGAACAGGACCTGTGGTGAGCATTCATTACAGGTAAAGGACCTTTGGTGACGTCACTCCGGTCATCACATGATCCATCACCATGGTAAAAGATCATGTGATGACGGGAGTGACGTCACCACAGGTCCTGTTCAGCAAAGGAGACAGAAGGAGATGCCGGGCTGCGCGAGCAAGTGGATTACGGTGAGTTAAATTTTTTTTAATTTTTTTTCAACCCCTCCAGCGCTATTTTACTATTCATTCTGTATTCAGAATGCTATTATTCTCCCTTATAACCATGTTATAAGGGAAAATAATGATGATCAGGTCTCCATCCAGATCGTCTCCTAGCAACCGTGTGTGAAAATCGCACCTCATCCACACTTGCTTGCGGATGCTTGCAATTTTCACGCAACCCCATTCACTTCTAAGGGGCCTGCGTTGCGTGAAAAACGCAGAATATAGAGCATGCTGCGATTTTCACGCAACGCACAAGTGATGCGTGAAAATCACCGCTCATGTGAACAGCCCCATAGAAATGAATGGGTCGGTATTCAGTGCGGGTGCAATGCGTTCAACTCACGCATCGCATCCGTGTGGAATACTCGCCCGTGTGAAAGGGGCCTTATAGTTACTAGAATTCTGGAGAAGAGTCCAGAGAGTTATTCTGATTGCCTGACAAGTCAGGAAGAAAATTGGTTTCTAGCTCCTGAGGATTTTTTTTGCCTTTCTCTGGGAACTTTGCAGGATAATACGCTGAACTGGATAGGCAGTTGTTTTTCAGCCTTAAAACTATGGAGGTCATTTATCATTTGAGGTTGTTTTTGTATCAGTTTTAAGTCTGGCTTTGCTTTGTGTGCCCTCACCAAATTTATGAAATGGTGCACCTTAATAATATATCTGGTGTCAGTGCAATGGGGTTTGTACCTTTAGGGGGTTTTCTGGTGTAGGTTGCGAGTTTTTTTGCACATAGTAAATTCTCCATAATAAAGGTCTAATCTCAATTTTAGCTCTTAAACATGGACCACTGGCGAGGATCACAAAATATTGCAAATGTAACCAAATGTCGCGCAAAATGTCTCAGTTACCATAAATTACGTCAGTTTGGTGGTGTAAAAAAGTCATATCTGATTTGATAAATGTACCCCTATGTTACTAAGGCCTTTTGCACACAACCATATGGCTTTTTAAGTATTTTGCAGTCCGTTTTTAATGGATTCGTTGTTCAATTTTATGTTTCCATTGTGTTTCCGTTTCCGCAAAAAATCTCTGTATGGTTTCCCTATGCGATCCGTTGTTTGTGGATTGCAAACAGAAACATAAATTTTTTAATCATTAATGTAATGTACAGTAATGTGTTTTAACAGTATACAAATGGCCATGGATCCACAAAAAAACGGATGACATACGGATGTGTTCCGTACTTTTTGCAGACCTATTGACTTTAATGGAGCCATGGATCGTTATTTGCGGGCAATAATAGGACAAGTTCTATCTTTCAGCGGAACCGATATATGGAAATACAGAAACAGAATGCATACGGAGTACATTCCGTTTTTTTGGCGGAACCATTGAAATGAATGGTTCCGCAAACAGAATTCGCAACAACGGAAAAAAAAAAGTTTGTGTGCAAGAGGCCTAACTCACTCCTGGTTTTTGCAACAAAAAAAAACTGCATCAGAAAAGCTGAATGTCTAAATCCAGCTTAAATATTTAATCACTGGGAGTCTGATTTCTGGGAACCCCACCAATCCCAATAAATGGCATGAATATTCCTACTTCTTTATAGTGGTAAGAGTGAACAGGAGATACAAAACCTGGGTTCACAAAAAGGCCTCTTTCACACAGGTGTCATGGATTTGGGCCGGATAAGATGCAGGTGCGTCGTGGGAAAATGTGCGATTTTTCTGTGCGAGTGCAAAACGCATTAAAATGTGCGTGAGAAAAATTGGCATGTTTGGTACCCAAACCCGAACTTCTTTACAGAAGTTCGGGTTTGGGTTAGGTGTTGTGTAGATTGTATTATTTTCTCTTATAACATGGTTATAAGGGAAAATAATAGCATTCTGAATACAAAATGCTTAGTAAAATAGGGCTGGAGGGGTTAAAAAAAAATAAAGAATTATTTAACTCACCTTAATCCACTTGTTCGCGCAGCCCGGCTTCTCTTCTTTCTTCAGGACCTGGGTAAAGGACCTTTGATGACATCACTGCGCTCATCACATGACCCATCACCATGGTGATGAATCATGTGACGGACCATGTGATGAGCACAGTGACGTCACCATAGGTCCTTTTCCTCCTGCACAGCAAAGAAGAAGTAAGAAGAGAAGCCGGGCTGCGCGAACAAGTGGATTAAGGTGAGTTAAATTATTTTAGATTTTTTTTTAACCCCTCCAGCGCTATTTTAGTAAGCATTCTGTATTAAGAATGCTCTTATTTTCCCTTATAACCATGTTATAAGGGAAAATAATAATGATCGGGTCCCCATCCGGATCGTCTCCTAGCAACCGTGCGTGGAAATCGCACCGCATCTGCACTTGCTTGCGGATGCTTGCGATTTTCACGCAGCCCCATCCACTTCTATGGGGCCTGCATTGTGTGAAAAATGCACAATAGAGAGCATGCTGCGATTTTCACGCAACGCACAAGTGATGCGTGAAAATCACCGCTCATGTGCACAGCCCCATAGAAATGAATGGGTCGGTATTCAGTGCGGGTTCACGCATTGAACCCGCGCGGAAATATCGCCCGTGTGAAAGAGGCCATAGTGTTTCAGATGAAACCCAACGAATTTTTTAACTGATCAAAACAGAGTTTCATTGATTTGATGAGAAGTGTATTGCTGCGACCGCTGCATCGCAGAGAGATGTAAAAGGAGCACTGAGGATCAGCACATCATCCTGTATCTTATATTCATGTTATTAACACGTCTATTACATTTTATCCAACCATTTATATCATGTTCAGGCTATAATATGCTGGAGTCTTGTTCATAGCCATGTACTGCACACCCTCCTTTATCTATAATTGTATCTCTAAAGGGAACAGACATATAACTAAGACCAGTGGGGGTAAGGAATTTGGAAAGAAGCGTAGACAGACTCCACATTCCTACATTCTGCATTGTCTGTAAGTCAATGACAAAGCACCCAGAATTCACGAGGCTCGCCCCCCCACCCGCCAGATGCAAAAAGGCTCAGTGACTGCCTCCTGTGACTCCATGGAGACTGAATCCATCGCCAGCCGTCGCCTCATGCGTGCTCTTATTGCTTTCTGTAACTGTATCAAATGTTATTATCGATATATTACGTGCGGCAAGTAAAAGTGTCTGGAACGGTTTTTACATTTCTGGTGACATAAAAAAAATATATAAAAAAACCTTCAGTATGCTGTTTTATTTCACTGGTGCTGGTTATAAATCAGTGGGGAATTCTAAGTGGGCAGTAAGGGCTCATGCACACGAACATGTGCCGGCCTTGCCCTTATTGCAGCCCGCAATAAGTAGGTCCGTAATATACGGGCACTGGCCGTGTGTGCACTGTATCACGGATGCGGACACATTCACTTGAATCCGGAAGATACGGTGCGGTGTGGAATGGAGGCACGGATCAGAAGCACTACGGAGTGCTTCCGTGGGTTTTCTCTCTGTGCCTCTGCACAGCAAAAAAGTAATGCATGCACTCCTTTTTTTTTTACGGGCAGACCGTGATCACGGACCCCATTCAAGTGAATGCGTCTGCAGACGGCGGGCACAGGGTCGTTGTCCATGCATTGCGGACCGCAGTTTGCAGTCCGCAGCATGAGAATGTCCGGTACACGGTCGTGTGCATGCGCCCTAAGGCTTTAGTCACATGGGGGGAAATTTATCAAACTGGTGTAAAGTAGGACTGCCTTAGTTGCCCATAGCAACCAATCAGATTCCACCTTTCATTTTTGACAGCTCCTTTGGAAAATAAAAGGTGGAATCTGATTGGTTGCTATGGGCAACTAAGCCAGTTTTACTTTACACCAGTTTGATAAACCTCCCCAACAATGTTTAAAGTGCCACTGAGCTTTCACAAAACGTTTGATATGTCATAGCAACATCTCAAAGGCTTTGATTGGTGGGGGTCTGAGTACTGGGACCCCCAGCGATTGCTAGAAGGAGGAGAGAGTAGCCCTCACGTAGCACACTGTCTGTCCTAACTGCAGGAGAAGGGCTCAATAGAAAGTCTATGGGCCTGTCTTGATTCCATTTCCTGCTTTGAGAAAAGACAGCATACTATGTGAGCCCTTCTGTCTCCTTGTTCCAGCGATCGGTGGGGGTCTCAGCACTCAGATCCTGATCAAAACCTTTACTGTGACATTTAAGTTCAGTGACCCTTTACAGCCTTGTTCACATCATGTCTGAGCCATCTGTCAGATGTATGTGTGGGCTTATTGCCTGATATGCACCTCCAAAGGAAGGATTAAACATGCGCCACTGTATGCACTGACATGTCCCGCAAATCCCCTTTGACAAAAACTGCTCTAGTTTGAGCATACAGCAAGTTGGGTACATTTTTAAGAAGACTACAAAGATAAGTGGTTGTCAGTTGCCTCTGGTGCTGCTTACCTAAGGGCTCTTTCACACGAGCGTGTCCCTTGCAGGAATCACACTTTCTGTGAAAGAGAGGGATCGTGCGGTCTGTACTTACAGAAGCGCAGGGCATTATCATCATTGATAATGCTGTGTGCCCCTGCCTGGCCTTTCTTTTACAGAATCATACTGACAGCTTTAGGTCAGTATGATTCCGTTACAGAAAGGTCACACAGAATTATCAATGATGATAATGCCCTGTGCTTCTGTAAGTCCAGACTGCACGATCCCTCTCTCAGGGCTCAGGCACACGACTGAGCCCGTATTGCAGCCCGCAACAGCCGGTCTGCAATATACGGGCCCCGGACGTTTTTGCACCGCATCACGGATGCGAAGCCATTCACTTGAATGGGTCCACAATCTGGAAGGTCCGGTACGGAAAGGAGGCACAGAACTCCACGGAAGCACTCCGTGCCTCCGCACCGCAAAAAAGTAGTGCATGCACTACTTTTTTTGCGGTGCGGACCACTGGATGCAGATCGTGGACCCGATTCAAGTAAATGGGTCTGGGTCTGCAGGCGGCAGCCCTACGGTCAGTGCCCGTGCATTGCGGACCACGTGCATGAACCCTCACGCAGAGTGTGATTCCTGCAAGGGAAAGAGCCCTAAGGGTATATTCGCACAGCGAAAATGTGCCGCGGACTTCATGCTGGAAAACATCTGTTTTCCTTGGAGTAATCCATGATCGAACCGCCAACAGCTGCCCATTGACGTGCACATAATGGTGTTTTTTTCCACTGCTGATTTGCAATCTGCCATTACTTCTTTGAAGCAGATTTTAGCTTCGTTCCCCATGGCAGTCAATGGGGAAGGTCTAAAATAGCTAGCGTTTTTGCTCACATTCCGCTGTCAAAAAGGTGATTTTTGCCATGTGAACATACCCTAACTGGAATTTCAACCTGACCGCCAGCAAATCTATAGGACAGTCATACTGCATTGTCATTTACATTTCTGAAGAAACTCATGAGAACAGATTAAAAGACATTTCATGACTGCAGATTGGACCAATCCAAATCTTCCAATATAGAACAGAATTTGTAGGCGTTTTCTCGTCTGCAGAGGTAATGACGTGCGTTCTTTCAACCTTTGTAACTATGTATCCAGCACTAGTTCACAAACTGTAACACCCGGCGCCTGTTCTGCAACTTTCAGCTTACAGTGCAAGGTCACACACTGCTGAGCATACTTGGCCTGCGTTATGGTGCATGCACTTCCCTGTATGTAGTGCCTGTTCTCAATGGATAACTGCGGCCATTGGGATTGAAATGAATCTGACGTCTTCACAATTTCCGTGATCGGACAGACTTCTTCCACTGTATGTAAGCAATCCCACTGCAATGTACATGATTCCAACCTAGTTTTAGCTGTACTTTCCGACTCCAGAAAGTGCACTTTATTTGTGCAGCGCAGGCGTAGAGTGTGAATCTGCCTGCGCATTGTCTTCCCTGTGGTGGGCATCGGACTCTTCCGGCGGAAGGGGGTATCGACACTGGCAGTCTTGAGAATTCTTCTTCTTCTTTGTGTTTCAGTCCCTCTACATTTCCAAGATCTCTGCTTGTTGTCAGTGAAGGGAAACCTACTAAAATTGTTGACATTCATAGGCTGGAAACCAGTCCTACTCAGGCGCTGTTCACACATATGCTACATGGGGGCTGGTTTCACATGTAATGTTTTGATGCAGTTTTTGAAGCCAAAGGACAAATAGTATCTTTCCTGTACGATTCCCTCTCTTTACTACCTAATGCTTGCTTTGGCACCTGTAACCACCCTAAGGCTAAGTTCACATGGCAGCTTTGAGAATGTCAGAATTTGCCTGTGTGAACATACCCTAAGGCTGGTGTCACATGGGTGACATGGAGTTTTCTGGCATTTTTGTGGTATTTTGCAGGGTTTTGTTTGGCCTTTTTTGCAGCATTTTTTTGCCCAAAAAAATATTAGACTTTTTTTTTATTTTTATAGTGATAGTATTTCTAATGAATTCCAGAGGAGCATGTACGGGCTTACAAGCCTCCGCATGCCCATTAAGGTGCTCTCTGTAAGTAGAGATAGTACCCCCTAAAAAAAAAATTGTACTAGTGACGATTTTTCACCCTTGAGATTTTATTTTTTATGTCAATGGCATTTTTAAAATCACAGCATGCTGGGTCTTCTGTTTTTTCCCCCTCACTTTCTAACATTTTTGACATGGAGTTTTTTGCTATACAGCTCTACAGAGAAAGGCTACATGCACACGACCGTATGTGTTTTGCGGTCCGCAAATTGCGGATCCGGAAAAAACCCCAGATAACATTGGTATGCCATTCGTTTTTTTTTTGCGGATCAATTGTAACAATGCCTAAAACGGACAAGAATAGGACATGTTCTATTTTTTTTCCGGGCCTACGGAACGGACATACTGTTGTGGACAGCACACGGTGTGCTGTCCGCATTTTTGCGGACCCATTGAAATGAATAGGTCCGCATCCTATACGCAAAAAAAAGTAACAGATTGGACACGGAAACAAACAACGTTCGTGTGCATGTAGCCTAAGTGATTTTACTGGGGGAGGGAGTATATACTTTCCTCTATTAAAAAGGTAGGCATGCAAAAAAAAAAAAAGCCATTCAAATGCTAGGTGCTAAAACACGCTATATGGGGAAACATGCCTTCAAATTCCAAACAAATCGGGTGTTACAGAAAACTGTGTGGCAGCATCCTGAACCAGCCCTGCAGCTGTGTGAGTGGGGTATAGTCAGGGCAGGTTTTCAGGCTCTAGATGTAAACAAAAATGTTTACATTCATTGACAGCAAGCAGATAACTTAAGAATGCTGCGGAAAGTATCAGAAAGTGACAGAACTTTTCATTACACGTGGATTAAAGAGGTTTCCTTAATATACAGTAGGTCATCAATATCAGATAGGTGGGGGTCCGACTCTCACCACCCCATTCGACCAGCTGTTGGGCCATGGCCATACCAGCGTTCAATAAGGCCTGGTTCACATAAGTTATGCAGATTGTGTCAGGATTTTTTCAAGAAAAGACTGATGGTTTTGCCTGCAAGTTCAATCACTTTTTTTCTGCGGTTGCGTTCAGTGTGTGCGTGTTTTCCATCTGGATTGTAGGTGTGAAGAAAAACTGAAGAATAACAATCTACATCTCCTAGCACATTACATCCGGATGTCTTCCGTTTTTCATGCAGCCCCTTTAACGTCTATGGAGCCAGAGCTGCATGAAAAAACGCACAATAAGGCTACATGCACACGACCGTTGGTGTCCCGTGCTGTGAACCGCAAACTTCGGTCCACAATGCACGGGCACCTTCCGTGGGTCAGGCGCATGGGGATCGCAGACCCATTCACTTGAATGGGTCTGCGATCCCTCTGTTCCGCAAAAAGATAGAGCATGTTCTATATTTTTGCGGTGCGGAAGCGTAGTGCTTCCGTAGTGTTCCGTGCCGCATCTCCGGATCCACTGAAATGAATGTGGAATGACAACGTAACAGTGCCTGTGTATTGTGGATCCGCAAATGCGGTCCGCAATACGGAAACGGGACACCAACGGTCGTGTGCATGAGCCCTAAAGGACATACTGCGATTTTCATGAAATTGCATCTCATCTGGACGGAAAACTCTTGGGTGAAAGAGCCCTAAGATATGCCAGTAATATTGAACGTGCCCCTTATAATAGTGCAAATAAATGGGTTACATTATACATACCTGCTCTCCAGCACCCGCACGGCCAACGTTGCATCTCCCCGTTGTTGGGATCAAAACATCTGGCGACGGAGAGTGTAGCCAATAGCAGGCGTCACCCATGATGCTAGGCAGCCTCGTCCCTGTCGTGGCCAGCTATTGGCTGCTTCCTCGCCCCCCCAGTATGTTTTGATCCACGCAATGGGGAGATGCAGCGGTGGCCGCGTGGGAGCGACGCAGGTGCTGGGGAGTGTGGTAAGTATAATCTATACGAGGGTCCCGGGCATTGGGGGGCATGTTTTATAGTTTGGATAACCCCTTTAAGTCTCTGTTCACATATGGGCAGTGGCTTATAAGTATTGGTGGCAACCAATGGACTCTGTTGACTTGCAATGGTGTTCATTCAGTTCCACCATTTTCATACGAAAAGAAGAAAACTGCATGCATCGCTATTCTTCTTAGGGGCCCGAATTGTGGATCTGAAAAATACAGTACGGATGCTGTCTATGTGCATCCCGAACTTTTCATGGGCCCCACTGTAACAATACCTATTCTTGTTTGCAAAAAAAAGGATAAGAATAGGGCAAGTTCTATCTTTTTTGCGGGGCCGCGGAACAGACGTGAGAATGTAGATAGAACGCGGTGTCATGTCCGCATTTTTGTGACCCCACTGAAATGAATGGGTCAGTGTGCGACCCACAAAAAATGCTCAGACTGAAAATACGGGTGAGTGAGTAGCCCTTTATCAAGAAAGATGGAAGCTGTAATGGAGGCTTCTAATAGTCTATGTTGTAAATGTAAACAGAACCTTATGTAAGAAAATGTCCCTGGAACTGGACATATGTGAAATAAAGCAGGGATTACAGGGAATTTTCAGCACTTCTGGCCTGAAATGTCTGATAACAGGGAACAATAGCTTCCATCCCACAGAAAAGCACATGTAGATAGAGCCCTGTGGAGGTGCAGCAGCTTAGAATCACCTCTCTGTGGAGGTGCAGCAGCCTCTAGAATCACCTCTCTGTGGAGGTGCAGCAGCCTCTAGAATCACCTCTCTGTGGAGGTGCAGCAGCCTCTAGAATCACCTCTCTGTGTGTGGAGGTGCAGCAGCCCAGAATCACCTCTCTGTGGAGGTGCAGCAGCCTCTAGAATCACCTCTCTGTGGAGGTGCAGCAGCCTCTAGAATCACTTCTCTGTGGAGGTGCAGCAGCCTAGAATCACCTCTCTGTGGAGGGGCAGCAGCCTCTAGAATCACCTCTCTGTGTGTGGAGGTGCAGCAGCCCAGAATCACCTCTCTGTGGAGGTGCAGCAGCCTCTAGAATCACCTCTCTGTGTGTGGAGGTGCAGCAGCCCAGAATCACCTCTCTGTGTGTGGAGGTGCAGCAGCCCAGAATCACCTCTCTGTGGAGGTGCAGCAGCCCAGAATCACTTCTCTGTGGAGGGGCAGCAGCCCAGAATCACCTCTCTCTGGAGGTGCAGCAGCCCAGAATCACCTCTCTGTGTGTGGAGGTGCAGCAGCCCAGAATCACCTCTCTGTGGAGGTGCAGCAGCCTCTAGAATCACCTCTCTGTGGAGGTGCAGCAGCCTCTAGAATCACCTCTCTGTGGAGGTGCAGCAGCCTCTAGAATCACCTCTCTGTGGAGGTGCAGCAGCCCAGAATCACCTCTCTGTGTGTGGAGGTGCAGCAGCCCAGAATCACCTCTCTCTGTGGAGGTGCAGCAGCCCAGAATCACCTCTCTGTGGAGCTGCAGCAGCCTAGAATCACCTCTCTGTGGAGGTGCAGCAGCCTCTAGAATCACCTCTCTCTGTGGAGGTGCAGCAGCCTCTAGAATCACCTCTCTGTGTGTGGAGGTGCAGCAGCCCAGAATCACCTCTCTGTGGAGGTGCAGCAGCCCAGAATCACCTCTCTCTGGAGGTGCAGCAGCCCAGAATCACCTCTCTGTGGAGCTGCAGCAGCCTAGAATCACCTCTCTGTGGAGCTGCAGCAGCCTAGAATCACCTCTCTGTGGAGGTGCAGCAGCCTGTAGTTTCCCCTGGCACAGGCGGTAGGTGCACCTTGCTGTACCTTGCACCGAGGACTCCCTCCCTCACATTCCTGGCGGCCGCTCCTCCCTCCCCCTCCATATCGGCGGCTTGAGTGTAATGGGAGGGAATTGCTCTTCATTGTGAGGAGGGCTGGAGATGGGCGTCTAGGAGAGGCAGTGCCCTTCAGCCGGGAGAGAGGAGGAGGAGGAGCGGGACGAGCAGGTGAAACTGACTGGGCTAAGGTGTGGAGCCGAGGACCTGCACGGACATCATGACTCAGCGCTGGGCTGCGTGACCATGGCCAGGGAGCTGAGCCAGGAAGAGGTGCTGGATTTCTTGTGCCAGGGTGGAGGGAAGGTGCCCAATGCCTCGCTGCTGGCTCACTTCAAGCTCTTCCTGAGGGACCCCCAGGCGCCCACCGAGCAGCTCCTCAAGCGCCGGGAGAGGTTTAAGCGCTACGTGAACTCCGTGGCGGTGGTGAAACCGGAGGGAGGCGTCAAGTATGTGGTGCTCAGGAGCCGGTACCGCGATCTGCTGGGAGAGGACTTGTCGCAACCATCGGCTCCTGTAAAGAACGAGCAGGTTGTTCCCGCCTTGCCTCATGGAGCTCAGGTACGTGATGGCCTCCACAGGAATGGACTTGGCCACCAAGGTGCACAAGCTGATCACCAGGACCTGCAGGCTGTAGTGCTCATCTCAGATGTTGCTCATGGGGCTGTTGAGAGGAACACTTGGGATGCCACCTCCTATAAGGACCCTTATACCCATGATCATGAAGTTAAATGTCAGGAGACATCTCAGTGGACTTTTCAGGCTCCTAACCCTGATTCTACTTCATCCTGCCTCACATCATCACCAGCCAGCAACACCTCTTCACCCCAAAATAATGTCTCTTCCCTGCACAGACGTCTATCCATGGAGTACAGTAAGTCCAGTCCAATATTTATCAGTGCTTCACCACCTTCAGACAAGCATCACCAACCCATTAATAACTACCTGCCCTCCTCTAAGAGCTGCTCACCTGCCAGCAGGAACTCGTCTTCCCAAAATAACAGGTCTTCCCTACCCAGAAGTCCATCCAGGGAATACAGTAAGCAAAGTCCACCAGCCATCAGAGCTTCACCACCTTTAGGCAAATCCTACCATCAGCAACCTATTAATACCTACCTGACCTCTTCCTTACCAGCCAGCAAGGACTCTTCACCTTCCAGCAAGAGCAACTCCTCTTCAAACCACCCATACCACAACCAATCTTCCTTGTCTTCCCCTGCAGGAAGCCTTGACATTCCTGAGATTCCCTCCCAGGTTCTTGTTGGACACTTTAAAGTTCCTCCTGTAGGACAGAAGAAAACCGAATGTTCCAATCCTGCTATTGCAAATGCAACCATCAGGGACCAGGAGGTACAACAACATGGATATTATGCCTGTGCTGAGTTGCCCTTATCACACTTCCACTTAAATGGAATTTTTCCTCCAAAAGAGCACAAAGACTATTATTCTGACCCTGTACAAGATAAAGAACAAATGCCTAGTTTTTATAAAGAGCTTCCACCGTTACCACCTTCCTCCAGGTACATAGATTCACCACACCCATCCCCCTCCCTACTGTTCCCACATGAATCAAGCATCACTCCTCCAGATGTTCAGCTGGAAGATTATCATCCAGGCAGTCGCAGCCCATCTCCCCCACTACCTCTCTATGACATACATGAGATGTGGATGTCTAAAATGCCAGTCTTTAAAAGCATCAGATGCCAGCTTTCTTTGCAGGATATGGAGGACTTTGTCGATCAGGAAAGCTGTGGAAGTGAAGGGAGTGACAGTGGTGAAGGGGCTGACTGTGACACTGAGCACAATATTGATGAGGACCCCTCCAGTGACTCAAATAATGACAAATATGTACATTGCATTGAAGAGAAGTGTGAGAACACTAGGAGATGTCCACCTAGTAGGAAGTTCCTTAGCATCACTGAGCAGTATGACAAATTAAAAAGTTCAGCCCCCCTCGAAATGATGGACACTGTAGCCATATGTGGAGTAGAATCTGCTGGATCTTCGCTAGCAACTACTGAATACAGTAAGTCTCCATATGCCACAAAGTCTTTCCTCACTGACCAAGCTCCTGTCTTGTTTGCATTGGCAAGGAACCCACCAAGGCAAAAGATGAGTTCTCGTATGCAGGAAGTAATGTCGTCTTCAGATGATGAACTAATTGAAAGGGATTATAAAAAGAGGAGGCGTCCATCACGATCTAAAAGACCATCTAATATTGGGCTGGTGCCTCCACAGCCAGATGTAGACTTGCTTCTAACAGTGAAGCCTGTGAGCTCCAATCATTTTATTATGTATGATATTGGCGACCAAAAATCTCTTCATGTACAATATGAACCTAAAGTCAATACAGATTTTAGAAAGACTTTTAATAGTAAATCTTCCATTGTTGTTCCCTTGGATTCAACGGAGCACGACTGGTTTGTTAAATCGGCTACTGGGTCTTGGCTTCAAGTGTATGGATTGTTCATTGAGGACCCAAGTTTAGCATTACGGAAAGACTTCATCTCTGGCTTTACAGCTCTTCATTGGTTTGCCAAACATGGTGCTGCTGACATGTTCCACAAGTTGGTATCTGGTGCCAAAAAGGCTGGGATTCATCTGGACCTTAATGTCAAATCCAATGGGGGATATACGCCTTTACACCTAGCTGCTATCCATGGGCATCATAAAGTAGCGTCCATGTTAGTAGAAAAACTCAATGTTAATGTGAACTTAAGGGACAATAGTGGTAAGAGGGCATGGCAGTACCTGAGCTGCAACACTTCTGGAGAAGTTTGGCAGCTTTTAGGAGCACCTAAGGGGAAAACGATATTTGCATCTCGTGCCTTAAATATTGCTAACAACGTAAACACACAAAACAAATCCTCTCAGATAAATCGTAAGACTTCCTTAGCAGCTTTCCTGAAGCCACAGCATCAGAAATGGAAAGCAAACAACCACCCTGCTTTGAGGGAAAGAGAAATCTACAGTGACTAAGACAGAAATATGACTGTGTGGTAACTTTTCTTGAGCTTCCACTTGTTTTGTGGACCTGTTGTCTGCATACAGTAGATAAATCCACCGATTAAGTTATACTGCTGACATTACAAGATGTTACATGATTAATAAGGTTGTCCTTCTTTGCTGAGAATTGGAAACCCCCAACCTGTGTTACTCCAGTGATTGTGAACCTACAACTTTAAGCTGGAGAGCCACACGTTGGAGACCACTGCCATAGACATTACATGCAGCTGTAAGATCTACCAAAGACATTAGATGTTTAGCAAGTCTTACTAAATTAGCTGGATCTGCAGAGACACTTGAGATGTCAATGACCACCTATAGGTCGTTATGAATTCGGACAGTGGATGTTTCATCTGTGTGTAGAGGATAGGTTCATTCATTAACAGGTTTTAATTAAAGGGCTATTCTGACCATAGCTATTAATGGTATATCCCACCTCTGGGTTCTACTGGACCTCATTCAGGAATCCTGTGGCAACTGATGGTAAAGGGGATATCATGCTGAGCATTTGCTTTCTTCATTGCAGGAACTAGTGCACAACTGTTTCCATGAATCCCATAGACTACAATGGAGAGAGCACTGCACATGGTATCTCCTTGTACCGACCTACCCATCACTCATTTATGACATAGCCCATGCAGTAATTGTATGGTTGGGATACCCCTTTAATCAGAGTCTCTTATTAAGTAATGAGGGGAACACTGAGCTCCTGTAATGCTCAGATTTTTATTTATTTTGTATTTTTTTTATTCACATCCTGAAGGTACAGTCCCGTGTAGCGGTGGCAGCTTGCTGGACAACCTCTTTAATGACCATGTGATTTTGTAGATAAAACTGGTGTCCATCTATTTAAAAACTTTGCAGACTCCATGCAGGCATGGTTTTTGGTCACATGAAGTCACGCTGCATGTTTCCTTACCCTGAGAGCTGGTCTCGGCATTGTAACAGATGGTGGAACACCTTTTGTTCCCATTGTCCTACATGGCTAAGGCACAGGCATAGAGACCAATGTCCAGTGCCGGTCATTATGGCAGTGTTCTTCTTTAAGGCCTCTTGCACACGAACGTTGTGTGCCCGTGGCCGTATTGCGGCCCGCATACGGGGGTCCTCAATGCACTGCGCATCACGGATCTGGACCCATTCACTTAAATAAGTCCGCAATCACGGAGATGCGGAATGGGTGCACGGATCGGAAGCACTACGGAGTGCTTTTGTGGGTTTACCGTCCGTGCCTCCGCACAGCAAAAAAAAATAGAACTTGTTCTATTTTTTTGCGGTGCGGATGGATCACGGAACCATTCAAGTTGAATGAGTCTTGATCCGTCCCAGCCGCTGCACGGACGTTGCCCGTGTATTGGGGACCGCAAATTGCGGTTCCCAATGCACGGAACGGATGCACAACGTTTGTGTGCAAGAGGCCTAAGAATCTGAATTTTGAATAATTTTATATGATAAAGTTTGAGCACAAATGCGTTGTATGTTGACCTCATATTGTCCCAAACGGAAGTCCCTTTAAGAGTAAAATGATGCACTTTGATTTCTATGGCGCTATTAATGCTGGTTGCTCTGAGCTGTATCTTGGTAATTGTGTCTGTCCCTTTAACAAATATTTTATAATGTCTTAGTCCACTTTAGCACAGATTTTAATGCTGTAATATCATGTACGTCAGATGTGTCCCATTTTCTTGCTTGGTGGACGGAGTGTTCCCAAACATCTCCACGGCACATTGTCTAGTAAGCTTGAGCCATTTAGGACGTCTATATCATGCTGTGATTCGCAGACCAAAGTCAACGTTTTTTTACTTTATAAATGCAGAGTTAGAATATTTTTGATAGCAATAATATTTTAGAGGTTATTTTAGTATGTGTTAAGGACACTGATGTATACGAAGTTGTCTCCGGAGACGTTACCGCCATATACTGTGCTTCTTCTTAATGTGATGAGCTAGCTGTGCACTGCTAACATGGGGGATAATACAACTTAAAAAAAAAAAAAAGTGTTCCCCTGGAAAACCATTTTAGATTGGGCAGTTTTCAATGGGTTTTTTATGCCAAGGAGTGGATACAAAAATAAGAAGTGCGAGTATTTCCTTCTTCATACCCGTCTTTAGAGGCCAGCGCATCCAGCATAGCAATAACTATCCGCGTGTGAACATAGGTGACGTTTCACTTATATTCAAGTGTGGATGTCTTTACCTTTTGTGTTGTCGTCTATATATTTGTCAGTTTTTGTCTTTTTCTTTTTTAGTGTTTATTGTATATAAATAAATAAGGTTCTTTTCAAAGATTACCATTAGTTTTTATGCTTATTGCGCAGCTCCCTGAAGCTGGATTCATACTCCCTTTTTTTTTTTTTTTTTTTTTTCAATCTGGACATATATTGCCATTCGAGAACGGATTTACATTGCAGATTATCAAATCTTCGGCAGGTCAATTGTTTGTGCGAATTGTCGATTTCAAATCCTGACTCTGCATCCTCTAACCCCAGAGACTGCATGTTGTGACTGAAGTGGCCTATCATAGTACAGGCGGCGCTTTCTTTGGGACTCAAAATGATCCGCCAGTCTTCATCAGCTCTATCATAGTCGTCTTTTTTTTCTATAGATGATATGCATGTTTTATTTTATTTTTTGTTCTTATTTTGGTTATTGGGAGGTGGGGTGGAAGAAATGCATAATAAAAAGTGTGGATCTAGGCTAATCCATGGGCTAGACTGACGAGATCAGGCCATATCCTTATTTGTTGCAATAGGTTGTTTTTTTTCCCCCCTGAAAATCTGATTCTTTAATATTTGGTTAGTAGCAAGACCCCCGACCCTGTAAGTTTATTCTAAGACAGTGTGCAATACGTTAACCTGTCCAAGGACGCTTGCAAACTCCATCCACGTTTGCACTAGTCTTGCTGCCAATTAAGGCTATACTGAAGGAATTCCTTTTTGCCCAGTATGAAAAAAAATCATGACGGATCAGGCCTGCTTCCTTTTTTGGATGTTAAAATTGTAACAAACAGGTATTTCTCTTCCAAGATGTGTTCCAGAAACTCTGCTGTCATGTCAGTGGATTCCCCTGGAGAGCGGGTTTCCATGACCTGATGCTGAGCAAAGCTGTACTGTCATAAATGTGAATAAAGGGTTTGTATTTTTTCGGGATGATACAGTCGCGGTGTTTGCATTACTAGGTATTCATGTGCATTGTTACAAGACGGAAGCGCAGACGGTTCGATAACAGGTTTGGCAGCCGCTGACTCATCCAAATTGCCGACCTTGTGTTGAGCATGCAGGTAAGTGTGCACTGTATAAACGGGGTTCTTTATTAACCCTTAAAGGGGATGTCTCGCTTCAGTAAATAGCAGTTATCATGTAGAGAAGGTTAATATAAGACACTTACTAATGTATTGTGATTGTCCATATTGTTTCCTTTGCTGGCTGGATTCATTTTTCCATCACATTATACACTGCTCGTTTCCATGGTTACGACCACCCTGCAATCCAGCGGTGTTGGACGTGCTTGTAGACTCTAGGAAAAAGCACCAGCCTACGTGCGGTCCCGCAGTCCCAGCCACCACATAGGCTGGCACATTTTTCGTCGTCTATTGTTTTAAAACCGGTCATTCATTTATTTTCCCAAGTGTATTGGCCTACAGCAGTAAATCATACCTGCTGGTACTGCATCGGAAAAGTACAAACTCCATTTAAGCTGACCATACACGTAGTAGGGCCTACTGACTGTCTCCCGCTGGCTGATGTTGAGGGAAACGGTGATCTATTTTATTGCCCTCTTGCCATTAAATAAACCTGCACATGCCAAAAAACCCATGGCTGAGTGGTTAGGGTACTTTCACACTTGCGTTGTTTGATTCCGGCAGGCAGTTCCGTTGCCTGAACTGCCTGCCAGGCAAACTGTATGCAAACGCATGTCATTTTTTCTGACTGATCAGGCATTTTTTAGACTGATCAGGATCCTGATCAGTCTGAAAAATGCCGAATTAGCCAGAAAAATGCATTGCAATTCCGGATCCGTTTTTCCGGTGTTATGAGGCAAAATGTATCCGGTATTTATTTTTTTTCTCATTTTTAAAGGTCTGTGCATTCAGTGTCCGTATGTCTGCATGTCCGTTCCGCAGATTTCTTCCAAAAATGGATGCAACAAGGACTGCAAAATACATACGGTCGTGTGCATGAGCCCTAATACTGATGTAGTTTTGTAACATCTTCTAAATGGCTTAGGCTACTTACACACTCGCGTTTGGTGCGGATCCGTCATGGATCTGCACAGACGGATCCGTTCAGATAATACAAACGTCTGCATCCGTTCAGAACAGATTTGTATTATCTTTAACATAGCCAAGACGGATCCTTCTTGAACACCATTGAAAGTCAATGGAGGATGGATCCGTTTTCTATTGTGCCAGATTGTGTCATAGAAAACGGATCCGTCCCCATTGACTTACATTCTGTGTCTGAATGGATCAGTTTGGCTCAGTTTAGTCAGACAGACACCAAAACGCTGCAAGCAGCGTTTTCGTGTCCGCCTCCAAAGCGGAGTGGTGACCGGAGGCATTCTGAGCGCATCCTTTTCCATTCAGAATGCATTAGGGCAAAACTGATCCGTTTTGGACCGCTTGTGAGAGCCGTGAACAGATCTCACAAATGGAAAGCCAAAACACTAGTGTGAAACTAGCCTTATCCGGGTGTTTAATATTGATGACCTATCCTATCCATCAATATCAGATCGGTGCCGGTCTGACTACTGAAACTCCCGCAAACCAGCTGTTTGAAGAGACCGCGGCATTCTGTGAGCGCCGCAGCCTCTTCCTACGCCAGTTCCATCACATTAATCAGTCACATTGCCTAGGTGCAGCTCGGTCCCATTCAAGTGAGTTCCTTTATCCAAGACGGTTAGGGCTTACCTTAAGTACCATTTTACACATTCAGTCCTTGCCTTTTCTGAATAATTTTGGCTTTGAATATGTGAAGTGATAAAATATAATATTTTTTTTTAATCAAATTTCACCTCTGTGCCTATACCAACCATTTGTGGCTTTGCTCAAAGGTTTACCTTCATTGTGTATGTCCAAATGAGGTACCTCTCACCCATAGCATCCCATTCCCAATGTATCCATTAACTCCTTCCAACTCGGCTCTTCAGAGGAAGGAGGGATTTCTCATTGTCTGTCTAGGCAAATTTGACATTCATTAATGTGTAGAAGCTGGATTACAAGTTTTGTGGACACACTGTCCATATAATGTTACCTTTACTTTGTGCAGGTTACATAGCTTTCCCAGAACCCGAAAGGCAAATCTGCCTAGCTATGACACTATTTAGGAGTAAGGAGAAGGATTTATTTAGGTAGACCTTATATTTAGCAGTCCCTATTACAGCGCCACATAATATGTTACCCAGCTGTCTAGGTATGCTACAGTATGGAGGATTTGTCACTGGGATTGTTACTCAGCTTTTCCAGGCTTCTGCAAATACAACTAGGCGTTCTTCAATACCATCAGCCTAATTCATAAACAGGCTGATCTGGCATTCTACAGTCTGGGAAAGCTGGGTAACATTCTCTGCAGGTTGGTGATCGGAGAATATTCATTAATTAAAATGTGCACAACCCTGCCCTATATATAGTGTGAATTTATCATATGGTACCAGGGCAACATTATCTGTTGTCGCCAAAGCAGCTGCGCAGTGTTGTCACTAAGCTTTTCCAGGAACCTGAACAGCAAGGTATGTAGGGATTTGTCACTGCAAAACTAGGCAAATTTGGAATTCAGCAGTCTGGGAAAAATGGGCGACAAACTCTTCTGAGATGTAATGGAGGCCATGCTTGGTGCATACATTCTGTATCAGGGGCGGACTGGGAACTTAAAGTGGCCCTGGGGAAAAAATACTAAAAATGGCCCTATTTTGTAGTTGGGTACAAATTGATGGAAGCTAGGGCCAGTGATACCATATTGTGGCACATTATACCACCCCAACAGAGCCAAATACCACAGTCCATCACAAAATACTGCCAGCAGCACAAAATACATCCCCAAAAAATTCCATGAGGAGTACCCAGGCGGCCCCTTGGCCATCAGCCCACAGGAAATTTCCCTGTAAGGTTTATGGTCAATCTGCCCTTGTTCTGTATACACTATATCAAAAAATATAATATCAGGACAACCGTGAGTATACATTATATACACTACTCACAAAAAGTTAGGGATATTTTGCTTTTGGGTGAAAATTATGGAAAACGTAAAAAGTTCACGCTACAGTAATATATCATGAAGTAGAGCATTTAAGTAGAAGCATGCAATGGTGATTTCCTCATCTCAAACAATTTATTGAAGCAAAAGTTCCCTAATGATGCGACCTCGATGAGCTGGCACATTGATGAAATTAGGTCTGTGTTGTTCATGCAGAGGCACAATGACTCAATCAATGACGTTATTCAAGTAGTATGGGCTTGTCACTGTACTATTCCAAAGTGTAGGGTAGTTCTGTATTGACTAGACTCACCTGCCCACACTGTAACCACCAAAGGCTCGTCTGGTGACAACCGTGGCTGATGCATAGTGTTCTCCTTGACGTCTCCAACATCGTTGTCGGCCATTGTTTCTGCTCAGCGTGAATAGACTTTCATCGGTGAACATCAATGAGGCCTACTGGTCCCTCATCCAGCATAGATGCTCCCTGGCCCCTGTGCCTGGTGGTGTGGTCAGGTACTCTTGCAGGTCATAAAGCACGCAGACCACGCTGATGTAAACTGCTTTGAATGGTCTGACATGACACTTGGAGGTGAGAGGCACCCCTTAAATGTGCCTGGAGTTGTGTGGCATTCAGTTCTGGAGGGTATTGTTCACAATGAAGTGGTCATGAGTGTGGGATGTGTCCAATGCCTTTCTGTGACTCTTCCAGTCTCTCTGTATCTCCCTTACGACCTGTTGACACTCTGTGACACTCTAAGTTCAGTGGCCACTTCTGTCTGAGTACATCCTGCTTGAAGCCTTGCAATGGCGATCAATTGTTAGGTGTCTTATTGGTCTCATGATGTCAAAATGTGAACAGCATGATGAGGAGGAGTGTTTTTTAATACCTATTCTAATAAACCAGGAAATTTATTGGGCGATTCATGGATCGAACACCTACATTTTGCTGTTAAGCTCCTTGTTAGAGAACAGCAAGTTGTGCAAAACGTACTGAAACTTTGAACAGTTGGACATGTGCATTCAAAAGTTTAGAGAAGGTCACATTAACTTCACCTGTAAAGGTTAGAGTGCATTTTAGGTTCATCCTAAAATTTCACCCACAGTGAAGTGTATGTAGTTTAGTCTACAGCATACCTCCACGTGCTCCTGAGCTCCAAAGCTGCTAGAAGGCAAATCTGCACAGTTATGCAGTGAAGGGATGAATTATCACTGTGTAGCTGGGCAGATTAGCTATTGAACTGTATGTACTACTACTGGTATAGTTGGTACTATGGCTGGCCTATTTTGTACTATTACTATAACTAGGAGATTTCTTCCAATAAAATGGCCACACTCAGTGTGTACTGTAGGTACAACCTAAACCCAGCTCCCTCCTCCTAAACTTTCAGGCTTATGTGAGAAGACGGCTCCGCCTAGGAAGAATATACTTGGTTTAGTTTTTGTTTTGTTTTTGGAGGGGGGGGGGGGGGGGGGATTTTATGTTTAGTGTTCCTTTAGCTACCCTAAAAAAAAAAGTACATTTGTGTTTATAATTGTTCTACATAACATTTTGATGGGCAAGTTTGGAGGTTTTTTCCCAGAACAAATCTTTGAAGCACATGAACTTGTATACTCTTCTACATTACGGGACTGTAGAATTTAGAATAGACAACAATCCCAGTTTCCATTTTTTTACACTTCAGCCGCTGTACCAGCTTTAGTTTTACTAGGTATTCCTATGCGTATTAACCGTGCCCATAATGCTTACCGTAATGTAATTATCAAATGTAGATCCAATACTCCTGACAATTCAAGCTGGGTGCATGTAATAACTTATAGGCTTACTCAATAGCCAATATAGTTTTTGGCTCAGAGCCTTTGTTGCACTACGTACAAACTCAGTACTACATACCGTATATCAATTTACCTTCACAGCTAGTTAATTAGTGCTCCTACTCTCCATTTTTTCTTTCTCCCCGCTGCAGCAGAATTTGATAGGTATTCTGATCTGTGTGTATTTTTTACATGATTAGAAGACTGATAACCCTTAGGACTCATGCACACGGCCATAAGTGTTTTGCAGTCTGCAAATTGCAGATCTCGGCCGAGTGCAAGACACTTTTCCGGCCCGTTTTAGGTGAATGGGTCTGCATCCAATCTACAAAATATGCGGATTGGATGCGAACTGAAACTACGGCTGTGTGCATGAGCCCTAGGGCTGTTTTCAGACGGTTGTTTGTGGTCCGCCAAACACGCTTCATGTGATGGCTGCATTTCCCGGACCAACTGCAGCTTGTGAGTGTTCTATGATGCTGTGAGCTCCGGCCTGACAGCAGGTCTACTGACCTGTACTCAAATGATGTTGAGTACAGGACAGTAGACCCGATGTCAGACTGGGACTCACGGCATCATTGAGCATTGTGACGAAAATATAAAAGAACTAGCAGCGGAAAATAACTAGCACCATACAAAGGTGCAGATTTTTATGCAAGGATTAAGTTGCAGATTCTTGGCAGAACTAATGGAGACATTCTGCTTTAGAAAAGCCGCAATACATCATTATTCTGCAGCGGCACACAGGGAATTCACACTTTTCTACCTTATAGGATAATATGGGCGAAGTCTTTATGTTGTGCATTTTCTGGCGGGTTTTTCCACCACGTGTGAAAGGTTCCCTTAGGCCCCATGCCCCGTTTTGTGGTCCGCAAATTTCTCATCCGGTCAATGTTGCATATGCATTTTTGTAGACCCATTGTCTTCAACGGGTCCGCATTTTGTGGACAATTATAGGACTTGTTCTATCCTTTTGTGAAACAGACATACGGATGGGGAAAGCACATAGATCATCCATGGCGTTCTACATCCGTATGTCTGTTCCGCAAAAAGATAGAATATGTCCACAAAATCCTGACTACAGACCCATTGAAAACAATTGTGGTAATTTATTAAGACTGGAGTAGACGCCGATCTTAATACCCCTGCGCTGGCGCTTGATGCGGCTAAGTTATGTGGAGGCGCTGGCCTCTACCTAACTTAGGCGCTTCCACCGCCGGCCTAAATCTACGCCAGTTCCCTTGCTGGCGTAGATTTAGATAATTTTCTTTGCCCAAAACAGGCATAGAAAATGACAAATCAGATGGGCCCCCCCCCCTTTTGGGGGGGAAGAAGTCACAGATTCGGCCACAAATCCGCTTTTGCAACTGAATCTGCGACAGATATTTCCAAAAATTGGTGTATATCTATTCATAAATGACCCACAAGGAGTCCACAGATAAACACATACTGCATCTGTATTTTGCGGATGCAGGATTTGCGGACCGCAAAACAGATACGGTTGCGTGCATGAGGCTAATACTTTTACTTCCTGCTGGATCCACTTCTGGCTTTGGCTAATAAAAACTTTCATTGAGCACAGCAATCACATTTTTCTCAAAAACCACTTTAAAAAAAAAGTAACTGCTGAGTTAAAAACAAAAATACACAGTACTTTAAAAAAAAAAATCTGAAACACTAAATATAGTAGAACAGCCTAGTTCTACTAGAATGGGCCTAGAATGTTTGCATGTGGTACAGTCATGGCCGTAAATGTTGGCACCCCTGAAATTTTTTCAAGAAAATGAAGTATTTCTTACAGAAAAGTATTGCAGTAACACATGTTTTGCTATACACATGTTTATTCCCTTTGTGTGTATTGGAACAAAACCAAAAAAGGGAGGAAAAAAAGCAAATTGGACATAATGTCGGACCAAACTCCAAAAATGGGCTGGACAAAATTAATATTTGGTTGCACACCCTTTGGAAAAAATAACTGAAATCAGTCGCTTCCTATAACCATCAATAAGCTTCTGACACCTCCGGAATTTTGGACCATTCTTCCTTAGCAAACTGCTCCAGGTCTCTCTTATTGGAAGGCTTTTCCCAACAGCAATTTTAAGATCTCTCCACAGGTGTTCAATAGGATTTAGCTCTGGACTCATTGCTGGCCACTTCAGAACTCTCCAGCGCTTTGTTGCCATCCATTTCTGGGTACTTTTTGATGTATGTTTGGGGTCATTGTCCTGCTGGAAGACCCAAGATCTCGGACGCAAACCCAGCTTTCTGACACTGGGCTCTACAGTGCGACCCAAAATCCGTTGGTAATCCTCAGATTTCATGATGCCTTGCACACATTCAAGGCACCCAGTGCCAGAGGCAGCAAAACATCAATGAACCTCCACCATATTTCACTGTAGGTACTGTGTTCTTTTCTTTGTAGGCCTCATTCCGTTTTCGGTAAACAGTAGAATGATGTGCTTTACCAAAAAGCTCTATCTTGGTCTCATCTGTCCACAAGACGTTTTCCCAGAAGGATTTTGGCTTGCTCAAGTTCATTTTTGCAAAATGTAGTCTTGCTTTTTTATGTCTCTGTGTCAGCAGTGGGGTCCTCCTTGGTCTCCTGCCATACCGTTTTATTTCATTTAAATGTTGACTGATAGTTCGTGCTGACACTGATGCTCCCTGAGCCTGCAGGACAGCTTGAATATCTTTGGAACTTGTTTGGGGCTGCTTATCCACCATCCGGACTATCCTGCGTTGACACCGTTCATCAATTTTTCTTCTCCGTCCAGGCCTAGGGAGATTAGCTACAGTGCAAACTTGGGTTGCAAACCTCTTAATAATGTTGCGCACTGTGGACAAAGGCAAATCTAGATCTCTGGAGATGGACTTGTAACCTTGAGATTGTTGATATTTTTCCACAATTTTGGTTCTCAAGTCCTCAGACAGTTCTCTTCTCTTTCTGTTGTCCATGCTTAGTGTGGCGCTCACAGACACACAATGCAAAGACTAAGTGAACTTCTCTCCTTTTTATCTGCTTTCATGTGTGATTTTTATATTGCCCACACCTGTTATTTGCCCCAGGTGAGTTTAAAGGAGCATCACATGCTTGAAACAATCTTATTTATCCACAATTTTGAAAGGGTGCCGATAATTTTGTCCAGCCTATTTTTGGAGTTTGGTGTGACATTGTGTCAAATTTGCTTTTTTTCCTCCTTTTTTTGGTTTTGTTCCAATACACACAAAGGGAATAAACGTGTATAGCAAATCATGTGTTACTGCAATACTTTTCTGTGAGGAATACTTAATTTTCTTGAAAAATTTCAGGGGTACCAACATTTACAGCCATGACTGTATGTGGATAAACTAGCACCTTCACATGTAAATTTGAGTCCAATATATGTCCAACTATATTCACAATGACCTTGCCTCGTTTTCTTAGGCTATGCATTTATTTCCTACATTTCCTCTCTTTTAGGTTTATAAAATTCTCTGTAGTGCGTTTTAGAAGTGCATGAATATATTTCTAAATAATACGGCATGTACCCTCCTATGTATTTACTGAGCTCGCCTTCTCTTCACAGGGATTTTAATCACTTTGAATACAAAACTTCATCACACACATACAATTTTCACACTGAATATCAAGTGACTGCGGCTATTTATACATTAAATGGATGCATTTTGGCTTCTGTGAGAATTTAACCTGTGCTGTGCAAGAGCAGGTTTCATTACTTCATGCTGGCTTATAGTAAAAAGATTTCAGATTTTATTTATAAATCCCTTTGGACATAGCAAACAAAAGGAACGTATGAACAAGGCCAGTGATTGGCTGCAGCGGTAGGGGTCCAACGCCTTTTCTGCAGAGTGTGAAATGTATGTGTTCACCTTCCCGTTGATGTCAAGAGCGGGAACTTGACATAGGGGCCACTTAATATGGTGGATCTGGTGATCTCTGTAATGGGGACACCCCTTTGCTCGGTTTTCCTTCCCCGGAGGGATATCTGGCTTTCCCTGTGTTGAAGACCCATAACTGAGGCTCCACAGTTATTTTCCATATTACTGTTTCCCAGGGAGCTTTGCACTTTGGATTGCTGTGTCGAGACTCTTAAATGAGGCTCCACAGTGTTTTCTGTAGCTGGTCTCCCCAAGATCAGCTATTGTTTTGTTTGAGTTGATGTCAATAGGAATCCGTACCATAGTTCATATTGTTCAGATTTTTCTGCTCTGATTTGAAATCTAATCTGCATTTTGGAATAAAAAATATCAAGTCTTTCTGTGGTTTCCACATTGAATGGGGCTAATTCTCCTGCACACCTACAGTAGTTCAAACTGCAAATCTCCTGCTGAAAGCCAAAGATCAGCCTGAACATAAATATTTTTTTTCTCCAAGGTTGTACCCTCTAAAGCAATTAATGACGACCCTAAAAACATTTTTGGGGATATTTTAAGGGGGTTGAAACATCATAATACTTTGTTTGAATACTGTACGGAGCAAGCGCTCTGTACAGTGTTAGAATGTATTGGCTCCTATGAACAGAAGTTATTACTTTGCGAAGTCTCGCGAGACTTTGCATAATAACTTCATAAATCAATTGCTACATTTCGCGAACTTGGGTTTGGTTCGAAGGTACTGCTTGGAACCGAACCAGAGTTCGGGAAATGTGTTTTTACAGTAGAAATTGATTTATGAAGTTATTACGGAAAGTCTCACAAGACTTCGCAAAATAATAACTTTGGCTCATAGAAGCAAATACATTCTAATACTTTACGGAGCGCTCGCTCCGTACAGTATTCAAGCAAAGTATTATGCGAATCGACTTCGGATGTTTCATCCAAAGTTGATTCGCTCATCCCTGATTATGACATCAGTCAGATGGCTGTAACATGGCCACAGTTTAGCAGTTGTATTATTGCAGCAAGCCCAAGGGGAGTGAGTGGAGAATGGGAGTGGTAGTAGCTCTGGCAATGATAGTTGCATTCACGGAACA
Source organism: Bufo bufo (assembly GCF_905171765.1). NCBI lineage: Eukaryota > Metazoa > Chordata > Amphibia > Anura > Bufonidae > Bufo > Bufo bufo. The sequence goes on along the minus strand of NC_053390.1, from coordinate 537,574,649 downwards.
CAGCAATGCTCCCTAAGGCCGTGTAGGGATAGGAGGGTGCAGGTACAATGACTAGTGAAAGGTGATGGAGTCAGCTATCAGGCCAGTGGTAATAATCAATTCTCTCTTTACTAAAGTAGAAGTAGTACGTCCAACAGTATCAAGCCACAACAAGCAGATCTCAGTGCAATTTTCTTTTCCCAATAGCAATGTATGGATGAATAGCAGCAATGATGGGGGTTGTGGTACTTCTCTCTGTCTTTCTAAGGTCTCTCTGCAGAACCTTAGGCATGCAATTGAGGCTCCTGGTATAAGTTCTGTAATTCCCGGCACAGGGGTACAGATTTAATACACAGCCAAACTGTTTTGTGTGGAAGAATGTGTTAGCAATGTTCCCTCTCACATCTGCAAAGTGTCTAATTTCCTTTCTCTCTCTCTCTCTCTCTCTCTCTCTCTCTCTCTCTCTCTCTCTCTCTCTCTCTCTCACTCACTCGCGGTAGAATAGCTTGCTTCAGTAGTTGTATTTTCGGCCATCAGAGATTATAGTTCTCTGAATCTCGAGCCTAGCTCTGAGGAGCTTTACACAAATAGGTCTTCTCTGTAGCACAGGTCCATCTCCTAGCAACCTAAAGGGGCTGAGTCAAGGAGTTTAACCCTGACCTTTCCATACAGTGATATTAGGTACACAAACACCCTAAATCAAAACATTTCACTTTAGCAATAATAATAACAACTATTAGGAGCTACTGCTTCATGAGTGCAAATCCCGTTCCAACCATGGGTCTATTGACTTGAACAATCATAGATCCCTATGATGCTGTTTATTTGGGTTATAGACCTATAGTGGGGCTGGGAATTATGGCTTTAATATATTTGCACAAATATGGCTTTCTCAAGGAGGTCTTGCAGAAGTGGAAAGGAGTATGCAGGGAAGTGTTTTTGATAAATATATACTTTGATCAATCATAAGATAAAAACCACCTGCCTAATACTGTGTATGTGCCCTCTCACCACTAGCTCTGATCTATCGAAGCATGGGCTTCAAAACATCTCTGTGGTATCTGGCAACAAGAATTTAGCAGCAGATCCTTTAAATCCTGTGAAGCCTCCAGGTCGGTCTTGGTTTTCATGCACATTCCACAGATGAATAATTGAGATCTGGGGAACTGAACTCTTTGGACCAGATTTATCATTATACTTGCATATTACTCCACTTTTACATATGTCCAAAGTCACTTTTGGCTAAGTCAGATTTATTAATGGTCCTTTAATAGTGTGATAAATGTGGTTTGACGGTAGCAGTTTATCCTTCAGTAAGCGGCTTTAAAAAAGTCGCACATCTTTACGAAAAAGTCGCATGTTTTATTAAAAAGTCGCATAAGATAAGCATGGTCCTCATTGGAGTGAAATTGCGCAATTTTTTGCAACTTTTTAAATTGTCGTAATAGTAAATCTGTCTAGAAATTCATTTACATAAGAAAACACGCCCACTTTCAGAAAACTGGCGAGCATAGCCCAGAGCCAATAAAAGTCGCACATTTTTGCGCAGTTTTAGCGATTGCGCAAAAATGTGCAACTTTTTCACTCCGTTATTTTGACTTGGGCTAATGATAAATCTGGCCCTTTTGTCATGTTCTTCAAACCATTCCTGAACAATGTTTGCAGTGTGACAAAGCGCATTATCCTGCTGAAAGTGTAGTGTCCCACTAGGTAGAGGTGGGCACTACACAAGGGTCACGTGTTACTCCTACTCCTAAGGAACAGTGATGTTATATTTAACCATGCATTTTACTGTATTTTCTGTGTGCTTTTGTATGCAATGTTTCCCCTGTGTCATGCATAGCAGGCCTATGAGGATGTAGTTAGGCATCCTAGACACTAGAGGGAGATAGAGAGCCCCTAGTATAAATGTTCAGGCCCAGACAGGGGTCAGGAGTCTGTGGACACAGAAGTGAGAGGGCATCTTAGCCAGAGATATGCTGAGGGCCTCCCCCTGACATGCAGCTGGATAGTCCAGGCTGCTAGTTGCTACCAGGAGGCTAGTGAAGGATTATAGCCTGCCTGTTGATAAAGTGAGCCACAGTTAGCTCAGAAGATTACCCCAAGAGAAGAGATGTACCTCCTGGGAGAAACCTGCAGACACCCTCCAACCAAGCAAGGACAGTACAATCAGCTCAGATAAGTAACCTGATGGGCAGAGTTACTATAAAATAGAAGCAAGGGTCAATACGGGAGGAAGATTATTTTACCAAGGATTAAAGCCAGCATTTAGGCATCCGGGCCTTGGGATACAGCCAGCCAGAATAGCTGTGGAGATAGTGCAGCCTGGACTGTGAAGCATTAATTGTGTACCCTCCAAGTATCTTGCAAGAATATACCTGCCATTATTGAATGTAAGCCTGCTTGTGGAACATATGCTAAAAGGGACTGCATCATTACCAACTGTATGTACAAAGTTTGGACTGTTTTAAGTAAAGCAACGTTTGGTTCATCATACCATCTGTGTACCTCCATTACTACTCCTATAAATCGGTGTGCCACCGTTACAGGCACTGGCGTCACGATCCTTAAAGGGACCTTGCCCCAGGCACTCAAAATACCTGTAACATCCAGGGCACCTCATCTACCATCAGGCCTGGTCCCTACATACAGAGTGTGCCCCAGAGGAACTTGTGTCTACCTCTCCTTCACTGCCGCATGCCTGCCCAGGGTTCTCCAATACAGTGAGTAACCCTCGATTGCCCATAACCGTGACCTCACTATCTCAATACTCTGCTGGTCTGGCGTGCTGCAAAAAGCCAGGACCACAACGTTTGGGTAGGTGGAAAGTGTCAAGGTACCATCATGCACGTGTGTTCATAAGCACTTTCATCAGTTTGTGACTGTGCAGCTCCATCCTTAGTCACATCCTGTAATGCACTGTGTGATCTGTCACCCTTCTGTTATAGCCAGCATTAACATTTTACACAATTTCTGCAACTGTGACTGTGCAATAGCAGACGGACTAGCACCCATGACCCTGTTGCTGGTACACCAGCTGTTCTTACTCGGACTGCTTTTGGCAACCACCTCGTACTGGGAGCAGCCCATAAGACCTGTGTTGCAACTGCAGCCCATGGCTGCCGCTACTTTATTGACCACTCCTGGCAGTGTGGACCTGCTAAGAGTGTTTTCACTTGATACGCATCAGAAGTATTGTTCTGTGTTTACTAGGGTTGCATCGGGTATCGAAGTCTCAATACTTTTTTTATACTTTCATACCTGGTTCAATATGATACCAGGATTGGTGTTTTTTCGATCCTAAGCTGTGATGTTGGGCAGCTTAATATCGGTCACTGTCAGAGAACATGGCGTGCAAAAGCGCAGCACAGTGGAGATGGAGGCAGAGTCCCTCACTAGGGAGATGGAGCCTGTCCCTCACTAGGGTTTCAGGTGATCCCTTGGTGCTCTCCATTGTCATCTCTGACCCCTGTGGGTCAGCTGTCAATCATAAAGATACTACTCCAGGAGGTAGCAACCTGGCGGTTCCTCTACAGCGGACTCCAGACCCTGTACAGGGGTTAAAGAATGCAAACCAGGAGTCTCCCAGGATAATGCCATTAATAACCTTTTAAAAAACATCGTTGCGGACCCCTTTGGCGCTGCCTAGACCTTGATTGCATGAACTTCACAATTGAAGTGTCTGGTATTAAGAGATCTTTTATTATACAGTATAGTCAACGCGTTTCTGGGGCAGGATTACCCCCTTCGTCAGGACTATTCCCCTGACGATAATGCCCTTAGGAGTAGCCCAAATCTGTTGGCTGACACAGTGGTTCCACACCCACTGCCATAACCTGCATTTTGGAGGTGCTCTGACCTAGTAGTCTTACTTGCATATTGGCCCAAGTCACCTAGATCCTTACACTTGCCAGTTTTTCCTGCTTCAAACACTGACTGTTCACTTGTTGCCTAATATATTCTTCTCTTTGACAAGTACTGTATCATTGTCACAAGATAATGTTATTTACCTTTCAGTGATCTAATGTTATGACTAATCATTGTGTGTCACTATATGGACCAAAGTATTGGGACACCTACAAAATACACTTAAAGGAGCTTTTATGACATCCCATTCTAACTTTTATGAAGTTAGTCCTACCTTTGCAGCTAAGTTAGCTTCCAATCTGGAAGGTTCCCTTACAAGATTATGGAGTGTGGTCTGGGAATTTTTGCTCATTCATCCAGAAGAGCACTTGTGAGGTCAAACATTGATGTTAGATGAAAGGTATTCAGTTCAGTTTAGGTCACGGTTCTGTGGGGGCCAGTCAAGTTCTTCCACACCAACTCACCCAACCACTTGGGCAGTCATTCTGAAACAGAAAAGAGCCTTCCCTAAACAGTTCCCACAATGTTGGAAGAATACAATTGTCCAAAATATCTTGGTATGCTGAAGCATTAAGATTTTCTTTGACTGTAACTAAGGAGCCTAGGCCAACTCCTGAAGTACATTGGCATTAGAATTGTGCTTGGTGATGTAAGGCCAGCATGTAGCTGTTTGGCCATTAAGCTCCTGGCAGTTTTTTGCTGATGTTAATGCCAGAGGTGGTTTGTAACTCTGCAGTTATTGATTCAGCAGAGAATTAGCGACTTTTCTGCACTCACGACCCTGCTGCATAACTTTACGCGGCCTGCCACTTCGTGGCTGAGTTGCTGTGGTTAGCAAAGGCTAACCTGTCTGGTCTCACTCACAGAAGAACTACTGTTGCACAAATTGCTGAAAAGGTTAATGCTGACTGTTTGTGGGATGTGCTGTAAAACAAGTCAGACACCTACATGCCCCACCTCACAACTTACAGGACTTAAAGTATCTACCGCTATCGTCTTTGTGATAGATGCCACAAGACACTAAAGTCTTCTGATATAGATATTGTTAACATAGGAATAGCCCTATAATGAGAACGTGTCACCAAAAGTAAAACTTAACCTGTAGGCAGCTGGTTCTAGAGCTGGAGGAGTTGAGGAGATTGATATATAATTTTGTCGGATTCGGTAAGACAGGAGGCAATACTACACATTCATACAGGGAAGACTGTCAATCACTGAAAGAACCACCTCCATGACTTAAAAGCCTAGAATGAGCAGGAATTTAGATGAATGAAATATAAGTTTTACTATTTTTCCATAAAACTATATATCAATCTTCTCAGCTACTTCTGCTCTGTAGCATGCTGCCTCAGACACCATGTTCGGCATGACAGGTTCCCTTTAAGCTGCATTTATGTGCAGCAATAATTGCTGCTGTATAGGGGTAAACTATTATTACAACACAGGATTATGTGCTGCCAACAAATTATATTTGGTGCCACCTAAACAATCGAATCGGCCAACGATCAAGCATTTGGTCATCTGTCAGATGATCACCGCCACATTTAGATATTCAAAATATCTGGAACAAGCATTCATTTTTCATAATTGGCCTGATCATTGCCCATCCAAAAAGGGCCTGTAGTCATCATACACTTTTGCACATAGAGCATTAAGGGACAACAGAATGCTCTATTTCAGTGATCCTTCAGAAAACACACTGTACATTATTAGGGATTTTAACCAACATTCCAGTTTCTTGCTGTCAGAGACAATTCGGTATCTTACAGGCTCCTTTAAGAAATAACTGTCCATGGCTTCCTTTTGATTGCCTTTTTCATTGTGATCTCTTTTATTACAGAGAAAAGGATATTCCACAAAGCAGTGTTTGTATGTAACTGGTTATTATTAGAAATCTTCTCTTTTGGTTTTGTGAAATGACCAATTCATTCTTGTTCTCTTAAAAATACATGGCTACAATGTGATAGGGAGTAATAATTGGTTACATCAATCTCAAGCTATTCTATAGTAAAGGGCTGTAATTTCTAGTCAAACCTTCTTTGTACTTGGACATTATGTCTCGGCTAACAATGGTAACTGGTCAAAGAACGCGTATGTCTTGTTTTGCTACGCAGCCTTCTGTGACGTACATAGAAGGTAACCATGGGATTATAGTGCTTATAGCATAAAATCCTTTTATTATAGTTTCTTGGCTCTCCAATTTAATTCTACCCCACAAGGTTGCCTTTTAAATACAAATGATTCAAAAAGAATGGTGCATAAGTATAAACTCAGTGTTCATAACTGAGAGAACATAACACAAATTTATTAACATGAAAAGATACTATCCATTCAGGTTTTATCTATTACACTTCAATGTTTGTTGTGAGTTCCACTGGTGGCACAGCAGATGGCTAGGTGGTAGTCCAGTTCTGTACAGATCTGTGCCAGCATATCCTTGGATATGGACTCCACTTTTTCAGTGATGCATTGTCTCAGGTCAATCAGATCCTGTGGCTGGGGGCCTTATACACTGAGTTTATTATGTAGCCCCACAGAAAGAATTTACAGGGTGTTAGAACTGGTGATCATGGAGGCCAAGACTTTCATTTAGGTATTGGCAAACATCCAACTTCAATTGAGGAGGAGCATCATCCTACTGATAGACTATGTTTGGCAGATCTTCCTCTATCTGTGGCATAAGCCATTACCTTAACATTTCCAGGTAGGAGAGGCTGGTGACAGTATCCTTCGGCAAAAAAAAAGGGACCGTATACTTTGTACCATGCTTATTGCACAGAACACCTTTACTTTGATTGAGTCTCTCATGTACTTGATAAGAGTACGTGGGTTTTGGTGATTTACCTTCACACTGAGATGAAAGGTAGCCTCATTGCTGAACACCAGCGTGTCAGCTAAATCGTCCTCTTAAAATCAGCCCCGATGTAAATGTAGCCAAACACAATCAGGGTCTATGTAGGCTGCTTTCACGAGCTCTTTCAGAGCATCCAATATCTCTGTCCAGCCACTCGCCAGTGACACCTCCAAACGTTGTCTAGTCTTTCAAAAAAATCTTGAAAAAGGGGTCCCAGAACCCAAAAATGCGATGTCCAGTAGAAGTATACTTACCAAACTGTTGTATTTTGCACCTACAAGCCTATTATTTAGGGTAGAACCACATTGGTTCATCAATCCCTATCTAGTGTCTTCTCATTCAGAATACATGCATGCTTGTCCAAACTAAAAGCTGATAGCTGAAGAAGCATCTGACCAACAGTTATATAGAATGTATAACCAGCTTAAATGAAATGCATCATCTGGTAAAGTGAATAGACATAATTAAAGGGGTTTTCTGGGACTTAAATATTGATGACTAATCCTGAGGATAGTTAATCAATTTCTAATTGGTGAGGATCTGACAACTGGCATCCACACCAATCAACTGTTGGAAGGGGCTGTGATGCTAAGGCAAACGACAGGTAACTGTGCTTGTGTGGCCTGCTCTTCATTTACTGCAATATTCGTAACATAACAAGGAAGGGAGAGTACACAGTGCATGCACCAGGGGCGTTGCTAGGGTCTGAAAACATCCGGGGCACAAGCCCACTGTGTTGAAATTAACATACAAGCCAACGTACTTAAATAACAGATTTTATTCTTCCATACAGAATATTAACAGTTTGAAATGTTGAGAACAATGAGTTTACAACAAAACTCCTGTCACGGCGGACAGGAACTCAGATACACAAACAACCAAATACACAAGTGTCTAGGCTAGATGCTGGGGACAGGTCACCTCCTAGCACATCCCTGACTTCTCTCCCTATGCTGCTAAGCCCACTTTCAGACCTTAATGGTAGGAATGAAGTGTCCACGTGCCTGGACTGCAAACACCCTAGAATCCCTGAGATGGTCAGAGGGGAGAAGGGGCAGAAGACACACAAATAGCCTAGACCGCAAACAACACAAACAGAAATCAAACTTATCTGAGCTGGAACAGACAATCCTTCCTTCCTTAAATCCAAGGCCAGACAGAAAGCTATAACACGCACGGCCCTCTGGGATTGAAGGCAATTTAAGCCAATGACCCCACCCAGAGCACCTGAAGGAAGGCGGATCCAGCATGATTCCAAAACAAACAAAAGGTTAGACACGTGCTGCTAATCTGACAGACCTCCGCACACCGTCAGAGCCGGGCATGACAGTACCCCCCCTTCTACGGGTGACCTCCGGGCACCCTGGACCAACCTTATTCGGGTGGGCTCTGTGAAAAGCCCTAACCAGTCGGCTGGCGTTGACCTCCAGTGCCGGAACCCACATCCTCTCCTCGGGGCCGTATCCCCTCCAGTGTACCAGATACTGAAGGGAACCCCGAATAACTCTAGAGTGAAGAATCCTGGAGATCTCGAACTCTAAATTCCCATCGACCAGAACAGGAGAAGGGGGCAATGCCGATGGTTCCACTGGTCTCACATATTTTTTCAATAAAGATCTATGGAACACATCATGGATCTTCCAAGTCTGCGGAAGATCCAGTCGAAACGCTACTGGATTGATCAGCACAGATATTTTGTACGGGCCGATAAATCTTGGACCCAGTTTCCAAGATGGCACTCTCAATTTAATGTTTTTAGTGGACAACCACACCAGATCACCCACACACAGGTCCGGACCAGTCACACGTCTCCTGTCAGCCATTCGCTTATATCTCGCTTATATCTCTCACCCATCGTCTCCAAATTCACTTGTATCCTCCGCCAGATAGAGGATAAGGTGGAAGAAAACCTTTCCTCCTCTGGCAACCCAGAGGAACTAGTCCCAGAAAAGGTACCAAACCGTGGATTCCTGTCTATGGTTATTCAAAGCAAACTCTGCTAAGGGCAGGAATGAGGACCAGTCCTCCTGATTTTCCGCCACAAAGCACCTCAAGTAGGTCTCCAGGTTCTGATTAGTACGCTCCGTCTGACCATTCGACTGTGGATGGAAAGCCGAAGAGAACGAAAGTTGAATGCCAAGCCGAGAGCAGAACGCCCTCCAGAATCTGGAGACAAACTGCGTGCCCCTATCAGAAACCACATCCGAAGGAATACCATGCAATCTCACGATATTGTCAACAAAAATTTGCGCAAGAGTCTTGACATTAGGCAGACCAGTTAACGATATAAAATGAATCATCTTGCTAAAACGATCAACTACCACCAAAATTACTGTTTTCCCCGAGGAACTCGGCAGATCCGTAATAAAGTCCATGGACAAGTGCGTCCAAGGACGAGACGGAATAGATAAAGGAAGGAGTGACCCAGCCGGTCGAGAATGAGCAACCTTAGATTGTGCACAGGTCTCACAGGCTGCCACGTAATCCTCAATGCTCCTACGTAACCCGGGCCACCAGAACCTCCGGGACACAAGGTCACAGGTGGACTTACCACCAGGATGTCCGGCAAGGACAGTATCGTGATGTTCCTTGAAAACCTTGTATCGCAGTGCTTCGGGAACAAATAACCTCCCTTGGGGACAGGAACCAGGAGCCCCCTCCTGAGCTCCCAACACCTCTATCTCCAATTCGGGATACAGGGCGGAAACCACAACCCCGTCGGCCAAAATCGGAGCAGGATCCTCTGAATCACCTCCCCCAGGAAAACTGTGAGACAACGCATCTGCCTTGATATTTTTGAACCCCGGACGAAAAGTGACAACAAAATTGAACCTGGTAAAAAACAGTGACCATCTAGCCTGTCTAGGGTTCAGACGCTTGGCAGATTGCAGGTAAGCCAAATTCTTATGATCCGTATAAACAGTAACGGGGTGAGAAGCCCCCTCCAACCAGTGACGCCATTCCTCAAAGGCCAATTTTATAGCCAGCAACTCTCTATCTCCCACATCATAGTTCCTCTCGGCGACCGAGAGCTTCTTGGAAAAGAAAGCACACGGGACCCATTTGCCAGGAGATGAACCCTGCGACAGCACCGCTCCAACCCCCACTTCTGATGCATCCACCTCCACCACGAATGGTTGAGACACATCGGGCTGCACCAGAATGGGAGCAGACGCAAAACACTCCTTAATAGTCGAAAAGGCCTGCAATGCCTCCTCCGACCAAACAGAGGCGTCAGTGCCCTTCTTTGTCATATCAGTCAGAGGTTTAACAATGGTGGAATAGTTTAGAATACATTTTCTATAATAGTTAGTAAACCCCAAAAATCGCATCAAAGCTTTCTGATTCTCTGGTCGGTCCCATTCCAGAACCGCCCAGACTTTTTCGGGGTGCATACGAAAACCAGAGTCGGAAAGCAGATATCCCAAAAACGGAAGCTCCTGCACAGAAAACACACATTTTTCCAATTTGGCATATAACTTATTCTCCTGAAGGATCGTCAAAACCTGTCTCACATGATCCTGATGGGTCTTCAGATCAGGAGAGTAAATTAAAATGTCATCCAAGTAAACCATCACGAACCTCCCCACCAAGTGATGAAAAATGTCATTGACGAATCGCTGAAATACCGCTGGCGCGTTCGTCAACCCAAAAGACATAACCAGATTCTCAAAATAACCCTCGTGCGTGTTGAAGGCCGTCTTCCACTCATCCCCTTCCTTGATTCTGATCAGATTGTATGCCCCTCTCAAATCCAACACCCTGGCACCAACAATCTGATCAAAAAGATCGGAGATCAAAGGAAGGGGATACGGATCCCGGACCGTAATACGGTTCAATTCCCGAAAATCCAAACACGGTCTCAGTGATCCATCCTTTTTCTTGACAAAGAAAAAGCCTACTGCCACCGGAGACTTAGATGGCCTAATATGACCTTTTGCCAAACTCTCGGCGATATACTTTCGCATGACCTCTTTCAGGTTGGAAAAGATTGTAAAGACGAGACTTTGGCAACTTAGCTCCTGGGATGAGATTAACTGGACAATCATAGTCACGATGAGGGGGCAATTCCTGAGTCCCACCCTCCGAAAAGACATCCGCAAAGTCTGAGAGATATTGAGGTAGAACCGCAGTGGACACCCCTGAGATAGATGTGCCAAGACAATTCTCCGCACAAAACTCTCCCCAACCAATAATTTGTCTTGCCTGCCAATCAATAATTGGATTATGTTTTGTCAACCAAGGCAAACCTAGGACCAAAGGAGCAGGCAAATTCCTCATGACAAAACAAGAAATAGTGAATTACTTATAACTCTGGGGTAGGGGAGGAACCCATGCAGTTGGGTCAGATATCTTTTCGTTCTGGTAGGAGAAACTTTAGGAGATTACATAAGCTATGTTACTACTGTGGTAAAAGTGACCATCTTGTTTTTGCTTGTCCTTTTGTTAAATCACGTGATGATATGAATCACCCAACATGTGAATCACCCAACCTCAACTGAATATTATGTGCAATATGAGTGAGACTCCTTTGAGAAAGAGGTGAAGAATTTATTGCAAACACCGGAATCTCCCTTTCCAAAGTGCACGTACTTAGACCCAGATTTTGAAGGAAAAGAAAGTCAATAAGGTTTAGCCCAGCACCACAGTCAATGAATAACTCAACAAAGAATTTTCTTGTATCTAGCGCCACCATGGCTGGAAGGAGAAAACGAGAATTACAGGGAGCTTGCATATTTGCTTGTTCCACTACTCCATTCACGCTTCCAAGAGTCAGGACGGTTTCTCTTTCTTTCATATCATCACGTGATTTAACAAAAGGACAAGCAAAAACAAGATGGTCACTTTTACCACAGTAGTAACATAGCTTATGTAATCTCCTAAAGTTTCTCCTACCAGAACGAAAAGATATCTGACCCAACTGCATGGGTTCCTCCCCTACCCCAGAGTTATAAGTAATATCACCATGGGCAGCAGGTGAGATAAAACCACATGCAGAAGGGATACCTTGCACGGAGGGACCCTTACACCTCTCTCTGATACGTCTATCCAACCGTATAGCCAGAGTATCCGGGTACTCATGAAAAGCCAGGGCATCTTTCAACCTTTCAGATAACCCCTGACAAAACTGACTACGTAAGGCGGGGTCGTTCCACCCCGACTCAGTAGCCCACCTCCTAAACTCTGTGCAGTAAACCTCAGCAGTATGTTTACCCTGTAGTAAGTTACGCAATTTAGATTCTGCCATCGAGACCCGATCTGGGTCATCGTAAATCAATCCCAGGGCTTTGAAAAATTCCTCCACCGACCGGAGGGCCAGAGAATCGGGCGGCAGAGAAAAAGCCCAGGATTGCGCGTCCCCTTTAAGCAGAGACATGATGATACCAACCCTCTGACTTTCATCACCTGACGACAATGGACGCAGTCGAAAATACAGTTTGCATGACTCTTTAAAGCAGACAAAATCATCCGCACCCCCTGTAAATTTCTCGGGAAGAGCGACTTTAGGCTCCCCACCAATTTGACCTGCACCTGATGCCAGAACCCTCTGACACTGTGTGACCGAACCACGCAGATCCGCACCCTCCAGGGACAATCCCTGCATGCGGTCAACCAGTGCATCAATTGACGCCATCACAAAATCGCTGAGTGATGGCAGTCACAGTATGGCGTGTTATAATGTCACGGCGGACAGGAACTCAGATACACTAACAACCAAATACACAAGTGTCTAGGCTAGATGCTGGGGACAGGTCACCTCCTAGCACATCCCTGACTTCTCTCCCTATGCTGCTAAGCCCACTTTCAGACCTTAATGGTAGGAATGAAGTGTCCACGTGCCTGGACTGCAAACACCCTAGAATCCCTGAGATGGGGAGAAGGGGCAGAAGACACACAAATAGCCTAGACCGCAAACAACACAAACAGAAATCAAACTTATCTGAGCTGGAACAGACAATCCTTCCTTCCTTGAATCCAAGGCCAGACAGAAAGCTATAACACGCACGGCCCTCTGGGATTGAAGGCAATTTAAGCCAATGACCCCACCCAGAGCACCTGAAGGAAGGCGGATCCAGCATGATTCCAAAACAAACAAAAGGTTAGACACGTGCTGCCAATCTAACAGACCTCTGCACACCGTCAGAGCCGGGCATGACACCTCCATAAACATAAATAAGCTACATAAAACAGAAGGCATTTTCAAGTTTTAATAATAGCCAAAGCAGCTTATAGGAGAAATATATACTTTGCTATTACCTCTATTGAAATACACCAGATAAGGTGAGCGGTGTACATGATGAAATAAAAACTTTGTAATATATGTTATTACAGCCTCTTTTTCTGTATTCTCCCAACTTCCTTTATTGGTCATTTATGGTACTTTCAGATTCATCTTAACGAGGATGGATTAGCAGGTCAGAGAAAGATTAGGTTACATATTATACTATACTGCTTAATACTGCTGAATAACGTTCCCCACAGTTCTGTTGTTTATGAGGGTTTGGTACAGCTAGCTTTCAGCAGTCAATTGAGAGTGAATAATCAGTGCAATAGGCAGTGGAGAGAAGGAGTGGCAACTTATTAGCCAAAGAGGCATTTTCTTCGCAATATATTATTTAAGATATATTACAAAGTTTCTTATATTCATTTGTACTGTTTGGTTATGCAAAGTTTATTAAAACAATTAAACTAATATCTGTAAAGAATAAATCAAGGCAACTGGACGTACTCCCTTGATTTATTCTTTACAGATATACCATGACCTGGATAAATGAGAACCTTTACAGACAATTAAACTAATGAAAACATTTCTATTTCTTATACACCAGTAAGTGACGTATTTTGTGCTTATCAGCAAAACGGTCAATAACTGCTTCTTCTGAAACCGAAAGCAGAATTCTTTTCTCAAGTGCAAGCATGGCAATATGATTCAGTCTTGTTTGGCCCATTGTCTGTCTTAGCCAGGTATGGAGTCGCCGTAATACTGAAAATGATCTTTCACAGCTGCAGCTGCTTACTGGAATGGTTAGGACAACTTAAATGACTTTTTTTTAAAGATGGGAACATTAGTGGATGCATCTCTTCATAAAGAGTGTTCGTGTGTACTTTTTTGCACCTTTGTGCTTTCTTGCCAGGTAACTCTTGGCCACAAGTACTTCTTAATTTTTCAATTCAATTTTATAATGTTCAGCTAATGCTCGTAGGTCAGATGAAAGAAAATTATTTGACTGTGGATTACATGCTTGAATCCCATTCAAAAGTTCTGGTTTTATGCTGGAAAATCTGTTGTCCAGTTCAGATAACATCCTTTCTAAACATGGGTAAAGCATCTTTTTTGTTAGTGTATCTGGCATATTAAGCTCTTCCCTCATGACATAGGGTGTCTGAACCACAAAGTCATCAATTTTTTTCTGTTTTCTCCTTGGTGCCCCAGCCTCTGGAATTGGAATATTGTTGACGTTAAGTAAAGCAACTGATTTATCATATATTTCCTTTCCTATTTCAGCAGTTCTCATATATTTTTAAAGTATTATACACTGCCTCTTTACAATCAACTGCTGTTGCAAATTCCAGATCTTCTTTTTGCTACAATCGGTGGAAACCTTAAGTTGTTGAAATTAGAGATTGAAACATAAACAGGCTGAAAACACCTGTGTGAAGTTGGCACCCCATGTTCTTAAATTTCAAATAGAAATACACCATTCGTTTGTGCTGCGTTTGTGCTGGTTTGTGACGCAAAAATGAACATTTGTGCCGGTTCGGTTCCTGAGATATTGCGTGTTAGATTTTTATGAAGCCCCGCCCACTTTCCACCCCATGTTCTTAAATGTCAAAAAGAAATAGACCATTCGTTTGTGCTGGTTTGTGCTGCAAAAATGAACGTTTGCACCGCTTTGGTTTCCGAGATATATTGCGCTTGATTTGCTGAAACCCCGCCCATTTTCCACCCCATGTTTTTAAATTTCAAAAAGAAATACACCATTAGTTTGTGCTGCGTTTGTGCTGGTTTGTGCAGCAAAAATGAACGTTTGCGCCGCATTGGTTTCCGAGATATTGCACGCTTGATTTGCTGAAACCCCGCCCACTTTCCACCCCATGTTCTTAAATTTAAAAAGGAAATACACCATTCGTTTGTGCTGCGTTTGTGCTGCAAAAATGAACGTTTGCGCTGCTTTGGTTTCCGAGATATTGCGCGCTTGATTTGCTGAAACCCCTCCCACTTTCCACCCCATGTTCCTAAATTTCAAAAATAAATACACCATTCGTTTGTGCTGGTTTGTGCCGCAAAAATGAACGTTTGCGCCGCTTTGGTTTCCGAGATATTGCACGCTTGATTTGCTAAAAACCCCGCCCACTTTCCACCCCATGTTTTTAACCCTGACCCTAGACCCCCCAGGTGTGCTGCAGCTTTTTTTGGGGCACAAGCATATTATTTTATTTTTTTCTGCATACGCTGACTGTGGCCGGGACTCTTAGCGTCCGGCCACTGTTAGCGCATCGCACACCCCACCGCTGATCAACTTCGGACGTTGCACCGTTTTTATTTTATTTTTTGACCGTGTTCATCTGAGGGTTTAGGTCATGGGCGATACCTAATATGTCTACTTTTTTTTATTTATTTTAGTTTATTGGGGAAGGGGAACATAAATTAAGTACTCCATGGAAGTGTGGTACTCCCTGAAGCAACCAATAATGCAGAGGCCCGGATGATCGGGGGACGTGTCACACTGAGTAGTGGTGTCCTTCCGTATCCCCTTTTTGTGACACACTCTGCACCTTGTTTGGGTCCAACTGGAAAGTGTTGGCCAGGGACGATCCGGGCGCCTCCAGTTCCCGAGGTACTCCGGCCTGCTCTTTCCCGGTCAGAAATGATCAGGTCCTTGAGGACTGCCTCATAGAACTGAAGGAATGTCCCTGTGTTGCCAGCGCTTCGGGATAGCACAAAAGAGAAAAAAAAAAGAAGAAAAAAAAAGCTAACTCGCTGATCAACCATCCGAAGTTGATCAGCGGTGGGGTGTGCGATGCGCTAACAGTGGCCGGACGCTAAGAGTCCCGGCCACAGTCAGCGTACGCAGAAAAAAATAAAATAATATGCTTGTGCCCCAAAAAATGTTGTGGGAGGGGGGCAAGCTGCAGCATACCTGGGGGGTCAGGGTTAAAAACATGGGGTGGAAAGTGGGCGGGGTTTTTAGCAAATCAAGCGTGCAATATCTCGGAAACCAAAGTGGAGCAAACGTTCATTTTTGCGGCACAAACGCAGCACAAACGAATGGTGAATTTCTTTTTGAAATGTAAGAACATGGGGTGGAAAGTGGGAGGGGTTTCATCAAATCAAGCGCGCAATATCTCGGAAACCAAAGCGGCGCAAACGTTCATTTTTGCAGCACAAACCAGCACAAACGCAGCACAAACGAATGGTGTATTTATTTTTGAAATTTAAAAACATGGGGTGGAAAGTGGGCGGGGTTTCAGCAAATCAAGCGAGCAAAATTTCGGAAACCAAAGAGGCGCAAACGTTCATTTTTGCGGCAAAAACCAGCACAAATGCAGCACAAACGAATGGTGTATTTCTTTTTGAAATTTAAGAACATGGGGTGAAAAATGGGCAGGGTTTCAGCAAATCAAGCGCGCAATATCTCGGAAACCAAAGCGGCGCAAACGTTCATTTTTGCAGCACAAACGCAGCACAAACGAATGGTGTATTTTGTTTTTGAAATTTAAGAACATGGGGTGAAAAGTGGGCGGGGTTTCAGCAAATCAAGCGCGCAATATCTCGGAAACCAATGCGCCGCGAACGTTCATTTTTTCGGCACAAACGCAGCACAAACTAATGGTGTATTTCTTTTTCAAATTTAAAAACATGGGGTGGAAAATGGGCGGGGTTTCAGCAAATCAAGCGCGCAATATCTCGGAAACCAAAGCGGCGCAAACGTTCATTTTTGCAGCACAAACGCAGCACAAATGAATAGTGTATTTCTTTTTGAAATTTAAAAACATGCGGTGGAAAGTGGGCGGGGTTTCAACAAATCAAGCGCGCAATATCTCGGACACCAAAGCGCCGCAAACGCGCAATATCTTAGGAACCGAACCGGCACAAACGTTCATTTTTTCGGCACAAACGCAGCACAAACGAATGGTGTATTTCTTTTTGAAATTTAAGAACATGGGGTGCCATCTTCACACAGGTGCTGAAAACTGTAGACAGATTCTTCAAGGTAATTAGTAAACCAGTTGCAACTGGTGATCTAATTTCTGAAAGACACTGAATTATTGGAGAGAAATTGGAAATTACTGCATTGACTGACCGGATTTGACAAGACCAGCGTGTGTCTGAAAGCTGTACAAGTTGGCTTTCTCTTAAACCTAAAGAGCTTTGAACATCCATGAATTTATTGTGGTTCACCAGAGATGTAGTAAAAAATGTATACAATGTCTCTAAGGATTTCAAAGAAATCACTTGCCTCATGTACTGTCTTGCAAGTGTAACATAGAACAATATTTAGCTCATGAGCATAACAATAGACATATATGGCTTCTGGGTGATTGTCTTGGAATAGTGCTTGTACACCACCACTCGCCCCACTGATAACAGCAGCTCCATCGTAAGTTTGAGCAACATAGAGAATTCTGTCTAGTCCATGCTCTCTAAGGCTGGTCTCCATGGAATCTGTGATAGTCTTTGCATCAAATTCCCTTAGCTCTTTGAATGCCAGAAAATATTCAGAAACTGTACAACCTTCAGGGTTGACACATCGTATACCAAGAGCTAATAGTTTTCTACGACCATCCCTAGCCTCATCTGCCATAATCAGCTCGCTTACTTAGGCCATAACGTTCATATGGAAAATGTGCCAGTTTTGGCTGTACAAGACCAATTTCACGTTGTCCTAGATCAGAAGGTATGATTGTGCTTTGCACTGCTTTAGAACTGCTTGGTTGTTCTTTTCCAAAGCTTGAGGAAACAGTTTCCTCAGTTTCTTCTGTCTCAGTCACAGAGGGAGAGCTGTCATGCTGTTGTGCATTTTTGCTGATTTCCGTTTGATGAAGGTTCCCTCTGGCTGTGTCTTTTCTTGGAAAAAATCTTCTGATGTCCATTGTCACATCAAGATGTTTCCACTATCTGGTATAAATGGAAAGAGAAGAAGAACAAATTTCTCTTATTTGAGAAGGCCATCCTCTAATGAAATTATAAAGTGATTTCTATCGTATATAAATAAATGTCTGTTTACACCTACATGAGCTTTTATCATCCCATCCTAAATCCATAGGTATTAATATGGAGTTGTTGCAACTTCACTCTTCTGGGAAGGCTTTCTACAAGATTTTGGAGTAAGCATTTGTGACATCATACATTCAGATACTGATGATGGATGATAGGGGCTGTTTCGCTGTTGTAGTTCATCTCAAAGGTGTTTAGTGGGTTGCGGTCAGGGCTCTGTGCTGCCAGTCAAATTCTTCCACACAAACTGCCTGTCACGAGGGTGTCTAGAACCACGCGTGACTCCGTTATACCCGGGGTCAGGAAGTCGCAGCGGTTGGCTGCGCGTTCTATGTAAGATAGGGCTGTTTCCTTGTGGTAGCTTTCTGGGTTTGCTTTGCAAACCCTTTTGGCTCACTCAGGGATCCGTAGCTCTTTCTCCTCAGCTGTTCCTTGTCCAGCACTCCCAACCTCCTTATATTCCCCTCTCACACTCCTCTGGTTGCCAGATATAGAGCTTCCTGCCTGGACATCTATTCTGACCCTCTGGAGCTGTGTTGCTGTGTTCTCTGGTTGTTGGTCCAGAACGCTACCCTCTGGATCCCTGTTACACCTTTATGGTCTGCTGTGGTCGCCCACCTGGGTGTATGTGTTTGTCTTTATTGTCTGTCCTCTCCCTGGTATTTCCCTCTTAGTGTGAGTGGTGCGGACTAGCGATCCCACCGGCCCGTTCACTATCTAGGGCTCATTTTAGGGAAAGCAAGGGTTTTGGCACGTGATCGCCGCACGGGTGAGGAACCCTTCTAGGGACGTCAGGGCAGTCAGGTGCCAGCCGCAAGGTGAGTCAGGGGTCACCACCTTTCTCTCTCCCTTGGGCAGGGCTTTCCCTTTTCCCTCCCTGTGCGTGTCGCCGGTCATTACACTGCCCTAACTATACTTCTTTGGACCTTGCTTTGTGCCCTGGAGCACAATAATGCTGGAACAGAAAAGGGCCTTCACTAAACTGTTCCCACAAAGTTTAAAGGATATAATTGTCCAAAATGTCTTGTGTGTGCTGAAGCATTAAGATTTCCCTTCATTCAGATGAAGAAAACAACCTTAGATCATTATCCCATCTCCACCAAGCTTTACACCTGGCACAATGCAGTCAGATAGGTAATATCCTCCTGGTATCACCAAAGTCATCCATCAGCCAGATAGAGAAGAGTGATTCATCATTCCACAAAAGATGGTTTTACTACTCCACAGTCCAGTGGTGGCAGCTTTACATCACTCCATCCGATGCCCGGCGTTGTGCTTGGTGATGTAAGGCTGGTATACAGCTCCTCAGCAATGGAAGTTCACGGTACACAGTTGCTGATGTTTATGGCAAATAAGGTCGGGACCCTGCAGTTATTGAGTTGACAGAGCGTTGGTGACTTTTATGCACTCTGCTCCTCAGCACTCGGGGACCCCACTCTGTAACTATACATAGTCTCTACTTTGTGGCTGAGTTGCTGTGGTTTAATCCATTTTACAATAATACTTCTCACAGGTAATGGTGGAAGATCTAGTAGTGAAGACATTGCAGGAAGTGACTTTTAGTAACATTGCCTCCTATTACAGGACCACGCTGGAATTTAGTGTGCTCTTTAGAATGAGCCTTTCATTCGCAGATATTTGTAAAGGTGACTGCATGGCTAGGGACTGGATTTTATACACCTGTGTCAAAAGCCCTGAATGAAACCCCTTAATACAATGGGTGGCTGGGACCCAATACCTATTGGGATTTGCTCTGATAGGCAGGGTTAGCGGATGTAGTACAAAGGTACAAAACAATTCTTAACCAGAACTCAGAGTTTTATTCACACTTGGCAGGCTTTTAAGTCCTGATGTTCAGTTCACACCGTGCTGTGGGTAACGCATATAGTGATCAAGTCCTGGTGTTCAGTTTACACTGTGCTGCGGGTACCGCGCATAGAGGTTCAAGTCTTGGTGTGTGTTCCCACCTTGCAACAGATCTGCTTAAAGAGTTCAAGTCCTGAATATCTTCGACCTGTCTTCTAAACAGGTCGCAAGCATGCATACAGACACCAGCACCTTAGTACAGACAGACCTACTGCACTCCAGCTTGATTTTAAGACCGTTAGATGTCCGCAAAGCCCGGACCGGCATTTGAGATCCTGTCCGGTGCTTGACCTCACCTGCCTCTCAATCAGTGTCAGCAGCACATGTTGGGAGGAACATACCTCCCATCTACCAACCAACCAACCCCTCACTGTGTCACACTATATACTATAATAATAGTAATAAGCCAGAGCAACTGGACTTGTTATATTTTCTCTTAAACATGTTTTGCTACTCATCCAACTGGCTTTCCCAATTTCTATTTGAAAGTCAGTCAGATGACTAGCAAAATGTCTTCAATAGAAAATATAACAAGTCCAGTTGCTCTGACTTATTACTACTAATATACCATGACCTGGATAAATGAGAACCTTCGCAGACACTTATATAATCTATATATGGTATGTAGAAACATATTTATATATGAAGTAAACCATACAAAAAGCAAAACTAAGTTAATTACTTACATTCATGGAAATTGGACAAGATGAGAAGATTTAACTTTCAATGTATGAATAGGAAGTACTGCAGATGGAGTTCTGTAATATAAGTATGAAATGGTTATGGATGATATCATGAAAATTTTTATAAAAAGAGTATTTAAGTAAACTACATCCTGTTCCACTATGTCTCAATATTATATGTAGAGGATGGACATGTTGAGAGGCGGCCGGACAAAAACTACAGTATGCTGTACTCCGGCCCGCCCCCATTATAGTCAATGGGGCTGGAGCGGAGTTCCGGCCGCAGGCGTGCACTAGCGGCAGCACGGATCTGGCAGGCTGTTCACCCGCCAAAACAGCCTGCCGGACACCTGTGCCGCTAGTGTCAAAGTACCCTTAGTTGTTAACTTATTTTTTAATATTTTCTGGATCCTTGCCCCTTAAAGGGATATTCTGCTTAGAGAAAAATCTATTAGATTGGTGAGGGTCCTACTGCTGGAATCATCACCAATCACAAAAACGCTGGCCCTATTGTACCATGGATCCCCCTAAAATGGACCGAATGGCTCATCGGGCATGCATGCTCCCACTCTATTTATTTCTATGGAGATTCCGGAGATGGCTATGTACAGCAATCGGCTATCTCTTGCACTCCTATAGAAAACAATAGAGTAATTGTGCACATTTCTGACCACCCACTCCATCCATTTCAGGTGGGCTTCACAGGATACAAAGCCTCCATTATCGTGATCATAGGACCCTCACCAATCCAATAGTGGATAGGGGACTACTTTATTTAACTGGAAATTGGAATAATCCTTTAATGCTGAAATAAAATTTGTAAAAATAAAATAAAACTGTAAGGATGCATTTTGTGTCCCTCGCCAACAGTTCCTTCCTGATAACTGTCTGCTGCTTGTTAGTGGAGGTGATGAACTACATTTACACTTACAGGCTGGTGTCATGGAAGATGTGTGCACACTTTGTACTTGTTCCGCTACTTGCGGGCTGCGCGGGCATAAGTTCAGTCACTTCGATGTGCAATCCCATCCTGCGGCGCGTGATCCCGCGAGACCCGTGACCTCCTGATCATCAAGCTCATCGATAGTGGTATCTCAGCCAAGAAAATGGCCAAATTGCATCATGAGCGCCATGGAAGTATACAAAATGAAGTCCATTCATCCATTTGAAAGCTAAGAGGTGGACGTCTAGGCAAAATATCAGATTCAACAAGTCGGCTCATAACAAGGTCTATCAGTTTTGGTGCGACAAACACGGCAGTGGAGGTGACTTGTATGCTTCGTACTAGTGAGATCACAGACGTCCATGCAAGCTCTGAGCGACATGCATTACACAAGTCTGGAATAGTGGCCTGAAAAAAGGTGAAGAAAGCCTCAACTTCAATATCGTCATAAGAAGAGTCGGCTCAAGTTTGAAAAAAGTACAGTGGACAGTAAAAGATTGAAAGCGCATGACTTGGAGCGATGAAACGAAAGTCAATAGACCAGGATCTGATGGGTGCAAATGGGTCTGGAAGAAACAAGAGAAAAGGGGGCTAACAGATCGAGAAATTTAAGGAACTGTCATGTTTGGTGGAGGAAGCCTGATGGTATGGTGTTGTTTCACAGCCAAAGGCATTTGGTACTTGTCTGGGATCGATGGTGGTCTCAATGCTGTCCTATATGTGAGTATCCTACAAGATGAGTTACTTCGTACACTCAAGTACTATGGGTATGAAAAGGACAACCTAGTGTTCCAGCAGGACAACGACCCAAAGCATACGTCAAGATTGGAGAAATAATGGTTCAGTGACAATGACGTAGATCAATCAAATACTTGTGGGTAGAGTTGAAGAAACAGCTGTATTCGTACTCAAGTGAGTCGACCAGTATGCACCAACATTGGGAACGCGTAGTAGAGACCTGGGAACAGATTTCGGTCGAGACATGCTTGAATCTGATCGAGAGCATGCTCAGAAAGTATCAGGCAGTGTTGAAAGCCAAAAATGGATTTACAAAATGCTAACAAAATAATTTAAAAATATATATTTTTTAATTTTAGGAACAAAACAGTAACAATGCAGTTACATGACAAGAATCTGCAAAACTAATCATATGCTAAATAGTTGCAAGTCCAATTTATGTATAAGATAGCAAAGATGATTGTCTTTAAAACTGTGGTAGTCTCACATTCGAAGCTGTAGTGGATGGTGAGATATGGAGCCTGAAAATCAAAAGTTCAAAACATTGTTACCCTTTTGCTCATGAGTGTATATTTTGATTTCTGGTGGAAGTACTGGGTGTACAATATAAAATATATTATGAGACTAACCTGCAAGATACGAGCACCATACATGTAATACCAAGTGATCAAAAAGTCGTATGTACCCCAAAATGGTACCAATCAAATCGTTACCTCATCCCACAAAAAAC
This sequence comes from Bufo bufo, assembly GCF_905171765.1. Taxonomy (NCBI): domain Eukaryota; kingdom Metazoa; phylum Chordata; class Amphibia; order Anura; family Bufonidae; genus Bufo; species Bufo bufo. The sequence continues at coordinate 537,551,768 of NC_053390.1, read as the reverse complement.
GAACCCCTACATAAGAGAATCACCCGAAAAATAAAATAGATATGGCTCTCAGAAAATGGTAACCCAAAAACAAGATGTTTTTTTTCCAAAAATGCTTTTACTGTGTAAAACAACAAAAATAAAAAAGACATGTTAGGTATCTCTGCATCCGTAACAATCTGCTCTATAGAAATATCACATGATCTACTCGCACAGAGGAATGCCATAAAAATAAAATAAAAACTGTGCCAACACAGCCATTTTTTGGTCACCTTGCCACAAAAAGTGTAATATTAAAAAAATCATATGTACCCAAAAATAGTACCAAAAAAAATGTCTACGCCTTTCTGAAAAAAACAGTCCCTATCAAGATGATCGGCAGAAAAATAACTAAAATATGGATTTCGGACACAAAAACATGATTTTTTAATGCTTTATTATGTAAAACTGAAAAAAAATAAAATCTGACATTTGGTATTGTCGCATCCGTAACGAATTGCTCTATAAAAATAACATATGATCCATTTAGTCAGTTGAATATCGTAACAGCCATTTTTTTTGTTACCTTGCCTCACACAAAACATAATATTGAGCGATCAAAAATAATATGTAACCCACAATAGTACCAATAAAACTGTCATCTTGTCCTGTAGTTTCCAAAATGTAAGCCCTACAAAGTGACTTCATAACTGAGCTGGTCCTTTAAAAAAGTGTTTTTTTTCTTAAAATTTCTAAGAATTGCTTCTAAAATTCTAAGCTTTCTAACGTCCTAAAAAATAAAATGTAATTTACGAAATGATGCCAACATATAGTAGACAATAGTGTTGTTGGGCTGCTCTCTATGTCCGTTTGTGAGGTGCAAAGTGGAGTGGGTGTAGACCCAAATCCAATAGTAAGCAAAATACCACTGAACACTCAAATTATAATGCAAGTAAAATGTTTTTTATTTTCTACAATATCCTCCAAATAGATTGGCAAAAAAGAATGCCTAAGGTATATGTGACAGTTTCGTCTCTGACGTTTCGGTCTATTCCACGACATTGGTCACAGAGTCACATAGGAGGAAGTGAGAAGGTTGGAGTAGTCCCCGTGCCTCAGCGTGGAGGCACGGGGAAGGAACATATACCTTAGGCATTCTTTTTTGACAATCTATTTGGAGGATATTGTAAAAAATATAAAACATTTTACTTGCATTTAATTTGAGTGTGCAGTGGTATTTTGCTTACTAACATACAGTAGACATATGGAAAATGTAAAGTAATAACTACTATGAGGTATCACTATCTGCCTTAAAAGCAGAGAAATAGAAATTTGGAGAACTGTGAATTTTTTAAAATTTTCAGTAAATTTAGGATTTAAAAAAATAAATAAAGGTAAAACATATTGACTCAAATTTATCACTAAAATGAAGTACAATGTGTGACGAGAAAACAGTCTCAGAATGGCTTGGATAAGTAAAAACATTCCAGGGTTATACATTCCACATAAAATGACATGTCAGATTTGCATAAATCGGCCTGGGATTTAAGGTGAAAAGCGTCTCTGTACTAAATGGGTTAAATTCACTTGATGGCTGTCAGTCAGACCAGTATCATACCCTAACCCCATAGGAAAAATGTTACTGCCTTCCCATTTTGGTTCCAAATTTTGCTAACCCAGACATAAGGGTTTAGCATTTGTGTTCCCCTCCACAACCTTTGTCCCTTGGGACAATTCCCCAGGAGAGGGTGTCATGTACAGGTTTTTGCTGCCCAGTAGTAGAAGTGGTGGGACAAACACTTGCAGATTCTTTAACCACCATACAAGTGATTAAGAGTTATACAAGGTGGGCCATTTATATGGATACACCTTAATAAAAATGGGAATGGTTGGTGATATTAACTTCCTGTTTGTGGCACATTAGTATATGTGAGGGGGGAAACTTTTCAAGATGGGTGGTGACCATGGCGGCCATTTTGAAGTCAGACATTTTGAATCCAACTTTTGTTTTTTCAATAGGAAGAGGGTCATGTGACATCAAACTTATTGGGAATTTCACAAGAAAAACAATGGTGTGCTTGGTTTTAACGTAACTTTATTCTTTCATGAGTTATTTACAAGTTTCTCTTTGTTTACAGCCATTGACATGTCGCCGAGGTTAACACGTGATGAGCGGATAGAAATTGTGTTGATGTCTGGTGAACGCAGTAACCGGGTCATTGCAGCAGATTTCAATGCAAGACACCCTACGAGACCACCCATCTCCCATGCTACAGTTAGCAAACTGCTTGCTAAGTTTCGTGAAACTGGTTCAGTGTTGGATTTGCCAAAATGTGGACGCATGAAATCTGTCTCTAATGAAAAACATCAGTGGCTGTCCTAGTTTCATTCAGCAAGAGCCCACAGCGTAGCACTCGCCGCATGTCACTGGAGAGTGGCATTAGTCGAACCTCCCTTCGGCGGATATTAGCTACTCACAAATGGCACCCTTACAAACTCCAGCTACTGCAGCATCTCAACGAGGATGACCCAGATCGGCGCACTTAATTTGCAGAATGGGCAAAAATTTATGGTATGGTGTGGTATATGGGGTACAAAGATAGTGGGGCCATTCTTCATCAATGGAAACCTCAAGGCCACTGGATATGCGAAATTGCTACATGATGATGTGTTTCCCTCTTTATGCACTGAAGCTGGCACGTTCCCTGAGTTTTTCCAGCAAGATGGTGCACCACCACATTATGGGTGTCAGGTCCGAGCATTCCTAGATGAACAGTTTCCTGGAAAGTGGATTGGTCGTCGTGGGCCAGTTGAATGGCCCCCAAGGTCTCCCGATCTGACCCCCTTACACTTTTATCTTTGGGGTCATCTGAAGGCAATTGTCTATGCTGTGAAGATACGAGATGTGCAGCACCTGAAACTACGGATACTGGAAGCCTGTGCTAGCATTTCTCCTGCGGTGTTGCTATCAGTGTGTGAAGAGTGGGAGAAGAGGGTTGCATTGACAATCCAACACAATGGGCAGCACATTGAACACATTTTAAGGTCAGAAACTTGTAAATAACTCATGAAAGAATAAAGTTACGTTAAAACCAAGCACACCATTGTTTTTCTTGTGAAATTCCCAATAAGTTTGATGTGTCACATGACCCTCTTCCTATTGAAAAAACAAAAGTTGGATTTAAAATGGCCGACTTCAAAATGGCCACCATGGTCACCACCCATCTTGAAAAGTTTCCCCCCTCACATATACTAATGTGCCACAAACAGGAAGTTAATATCACCAACCATTCCCATTTTATTAAGGTGTATCCATATAAATGGCCCACCCTGTATTTTAAAGTATTATACACTGCCTCTTTACAATCAACTGCTGTTGCTGTTGTAGAAACAATAAAGCTGTTTTCACAATCCTAACCACCTTCGGCCATTGTATGCATTTACCATGATTAAAACCAAATGATGGATTAATGCTGTGTAGAACTACAGTTGTTGGAAAATTGAACTCTTCAAATATTTATTCATTTTCTTTGATTGTCCATGTAAATCTAGATATAAATGTTAAACTTTAAAGGCCTATAGTGCCCTTAAAGGGCACTATTAAAATATGAATTCCAGGCCTAAGTTCTTCTATATTTTCAGTTAAAGGCTATGTACACCTTTGGGGGCAATTTTTTTTATTATTGCATTGTACTTATTTTGAGCTAAAAATCTTTTTTTCAATTGGTCTTTATTAAAAATATGGAATCCTTTTTTTGTACATAGCTGAGATGCTATACAAGCAGCCTGTGGATTTTCTGTCTTTTCCACCATTTGGGGAGCAGGCGGGCTCCTCATCTCTGCTCTCTGACATTATAAACACTCATTATAGCTGAATTCTTATCTTACTGATAAGAATGGGGCTTAAATATAGAGATAAGGGTTATTGGATGACCTGCACAAAGTGAAAGTACCAGTCACACAGAAAAACTGTTAACCTTTTGTGACAGAATCGCTCAATATTTTTAATAAAGGCCAATTGAAAATATTATTTTTAGCAAAAAATGAGTAAAATGCAATCATAAACAAAAATTGCCTCCGAAGGTGTACAGTCGTGGCCAAAAGTTTTGAGAATGACAAAAATATTAGTTTTCACAAAGTTTGCTGCTAAACTGCTTTTAGATCTTTGTTTCTGTGATGTAGTGAAATATAATTACACGCACTTCATACGTTTCAAAGGCTTTTATCGACAATTACATGACATTTATGCAAAGAGTCAGTATTTGCAGTGTTGGCCCTTCTTTTTCAGGACCTCTGCAATTCGACTGGGCATGCTCTCAATCAACTTCTGGGCCAATTACTGACTGATAGCAACCCATTCTTTCATAATCACTTCTTGGAGTTTGTCAGAATTAGTGGGTTTTTGTTTGTCCACCCGCCTCTTGAGGATTGACCACACGTTCTCAATGGGATTAAGATCTGGGGAGTTTCCAGGCCATGGACCCAAAATGTCAACGTTTTGGTCCCCGAGCCACTTAGTTATCGATTTTGCCTTATGGCACGGTGCTCCATCGTGCTGGAAAATGCATTGCTCTTCACCAAACTGTTGTTGGATTGTTGGAAGAAGTTGGTGTTGGAGGGTGTTTTGGTACCATTCTTTATTCATGGCTGTGTTTTTGGGCAAAATTGTGAGTGAGCCCACTCCCTTGGATGAGAAGCAACCCCACACATGAATGGTCTCAGGATGCTTTACTGTTGGCATGACACAGGACTGATGTTAGCGCTCACCTTTTCTTCTCCGGACAAGCCTTTTTCCAGATGCCCCAAACAATCAGAAAGAGGCTTCATCGGAGAATATGACTTTGTCCCAGTCCTCAGCAGTCCATTCACCATACTTTCTGCAGAAGATCAATCTGTCCCTGATGTTTTTTTTGGAGAGAAGTGGCTTCTTTGCTGCCCTTCTTGACACCAGGCCATCTTCCAAAAGTCTTCGCCTCACTGTGCGTGCAGATGCACTCACACCTGCCTGCTGCCATTCTTGAGCAAGCTCTGCACTGGTGGCACTCCGATCCTGCAGCTGAATCCTCTTTAGGAGACAATCCTGGCGCTTGCTGGACTTTCTTAGACGCTGTGAAGCCTTCTTAACAAGAATTGAACCTCTTTCCTTGAAGTTCTTGATGATCCTATAAATTGTTGATTGAGGTGCAATCTTAGTGGCCACAATATCCTTGCCTGTGAAGCCATTTTTATGCAATGATGGCTGCACGCGTTTCTTTGCAGGTCACCATGGTTAACAATGGAAGAACAATGATTTCAAGCATCACCCTCCTTTTTACATGTCAAGTCTGCCATTTTAACCCAATTAGCCTGACATAATGATCTCCAGCCTTGTGCTCGTCAACATTCTCACCTGAGTTAACAAGACGATTACTGAAATGATCTCAGCAGGTCCTTTAATGACAGCATTGAAATGCAGTGGAAAGTTTTTTTTGGGATTAAGTTAATTTTCATGGCAAAGAAGGACTATGCAATTCATCTGATCACTCTTCATAACATTCTGGAGTATATGCAAATTGCTATTATAAAAACTTAAGCAGCAACTTTTTCAATTTCCAATATTTATGTAATTCTCAAAACTTTTGGCCACGACTGTACAATTGCAGATACCCCAGGTCTGGGTTACTATACATGGCATAGCTATTAATACACAACTACCGTATATACAATTGCAGATACCCCAGGTCTGGGTTACTATACATGGCATAGCTATTAAGTACTGATACGGTTGATTGTGCAACAACTGTGTAGGCCACTTTTTCTCAGCCTGCAGTCAATTAAAATGTTATATTTTTTTTATATCTACACCTCCTTTGCAAACATATGTAATCCATGGTAAAATACTAAAAAGAAGGCCATGTGTAGTGGGATCCTGCAGTCATACATTTCATCCATCCCTTGTGCTTTGCTAACCTGCCAAACGTACATTTTTAAGAAGCAGTAGACAGGTGGAAGGCAGTATGACTGTAAGGTCAAACTGCTCAGAGTTTGTAATCTTTTAACATGGAGACATACATTTCTGCATAACAACTGTAGACAGAAAAATTGTAAGAAATGGTTTGAGCAAGACTGATGGACGAAGCCTTTGAAAGGGTTGCCCAAGATTAGAAAAACATGGCTGCTTTCTTCCAAAAACAGCACCACAGCTGTCTACAGGTTATGTGCACTGTTGCAGCTCTGCCCCTTTCACTCCAATGCAGCTGAGCTGCAATACCAGACACAGGCAATGGACAGGGGTGATGAAAGCAGCCATGTTTTCCTAATCCTGAACAACCCCTTAAAATGAAAGTTTAATGTTGGAAGCTCTTTCGCATATGCCATTTTAAATGACAGACTCAATGTTAGCATAGCATGCCCATGATGAATCCCATTACAGCCACTTGAGTCTGTTGGGCGCATTTTGTGTCTGTTATGCCATGGATTGATGTTTCTGTATCTTTTACTGGTTTGCTCTCATACTAGAGCAGGGCAATGGAAATAACAACACAGATGTGAACAAAGCATTTGTGTAACTTTCCTGATCAGTATGGAAAAGTACAAGTGCCGCAAGCACTGGAGGAGTGGTGTAGTAGTGGCTCCGGCTGCAATAATTATTCACAGTAGCAATCATCACACTGATGCTCCCTAGGGCCTTGGGGCTCATCCTGATGTTGGGGCTCCTGTCTGATGGTAGTTGGTGTGCCCTTGGTGTTGTGGGTTTGGTACGGATGAAAAGCAGGAGGTGTAGGTGCTGAGGCCGTGAATAGTGCTGGAGTCAGTAACCTGGCCAGTTGTGGAAGATAAACGTGACCGTGGCATCTGAAGGTTCAAAACCCGGAGGCGCATTGCTCCAGGGACTGAAACAGCTCCCCTAGTGATGGTGAGGAGCCATTCATTCTCCGTGTCAAGCTTGGTCCCTCTGAAGGATCCAAGACTACTAAAGCTATGTTCCTATGGAGACCCTAGCTCCATTGGAACACAGCAAATTTCTTGTACACTGCAATGCTAATTCATTAGAGTCACTGAGAGAAATGATCTGATGGTCACATGTTCAAGTTCTCTAGGGGAACTTTTAAAATGTGTAAAAAATAAAAAAGGTTTTAAAAATATATAAACATTCAAATCACCCCCTTTCCCCAAAATTAAAATAAAAATAATTAAATATAAACATCATAGGTATAACCGCATCCAAAAATGCTCGTACTATTAAAATACAAAAATATTTATCCCATACGGCGTACAATGTAATCTATATATATATTTAAAGAAGGGCGTATATACACTCACCTAAAGAATTATTAGGAACACCTGTTCTATTTCTCATTAATGCAATTATCTATTCAACCAATCACATGGCAGTTGCTTCAATGCATTTAGGGGTGTGGTCCTGGTCAAGACAATCTCCTGAAGTCCAAACTGAATGTCAGAATGGGAAAGAAAGGTGATTTAAGCAATTTTGAGCGTGGCATGGTTGTTGGTGCCAGACGGGCCGGTCTGAGTATTTCACAATCTGCTCAGTTACTGGGATTTTTACGCACTACCATTTCTAGGGTTTGCAAAGAATGGTGTGAAAAGGGAAAAACATCCAGTATGCGGTAGTCCTGTGGGCAAAAATGCCTTGTGGATGCTAGAGGTCAGAGGAGAATGGGCCGACTAATTCAAGCTGATAGAAGAGCAACGTTGACTGAAATAACCACTCGTTACAACCAAGGTATGCAGCAAAGCATTTGTGAAGCCACAACACGCACAACCTTGAGGCGGATGGGCTACAACAGCAGAAGACCCCACCGGGTACCACTCATCTCCACTACAAATAGGAAAAAGAGGCTACAATTTGCACAAGCTCACCAAAATTGGACTGTTGAAGACTGGAAAAATGTTGCCTGGTCTGATGAGTCTCGATTTCTGTTGAGACATTCAAATGGTAGAGTCCGAATTTGGCGTAAACAGAATGAGAACATGTATCCATCCTCTGATGGCTACTTCCAGCAGGATAATGCACCATGTCACAAAGCTCGAATCATTTCAAATTGGTTTCTTGAACATGACAATGAGTTCACTGTACTAAAATGGCCCCCACAGTCACCAGATCTCAACCCAATAGAGCATCTTTAGGATGTGGTGGAACGGGAGCTTCGTGCCCTGGATGTGCATCCCTCAAATCTCCATCAACTGCAAGATGCTATCCTATCAATATGGGCCAACATTTCTAAAGAATGCTATCAGCACCTTGTTGCCACGTAGAATTAAGGCAGTTCTGAAGGCAAAAGGGGGTCCAACACCGTATTAGTATGGTGTTCCTAATAATTCTTTAGGTGAGTGTATGTATGTGTGTATGTATGTTCCGCGATAACTCAAAAACGCAACCATCAGTTTCTACGATACTTGGTATACACATCCCTTGCTACCTGGAAAGAAATCTTGTGGGGGTCACAGCTCTTTAGGACGTACTGTTCCTGAGATATTCCCCAAAAATGATTTGCATTAGCCATTGCAAGCCTGCAAGTCTTTCTCTTCATATCCCAACTGCCATACACACGGTCACATGTCCCTTATCAGCCAATAGAAGCTCGCAGGCCCTTATTCTACACATACACAAAGTTTTACACCAGGTTTCCATAACAACCCAGCCATTTTCTTCACTGCTGTAGGTCAGCCTTAGGCTAGGGCTACTTGACGACATGTGTCGCGCGACAATAAGTCGCCGACACATAGGGCACAACTACACTGCCACATGTGTCGCGCGACATTGATGTCGCACCAATGTCGCGTGACAATTTTTATAATGATAGTCTATGGCAGGTGTACTCAAGTACTTTTTGTAAAGGTCCACATACCTGGGTCTGCCTCTGGGTGAAGGTCCGAGGCGCAAATATTTTTTTTAAGGAGGGACAACAGTTGTGTGTACTGCTCTAGAATTTGATATCCTCTTAGTACCTTCCTTCACAGTATAAGGCCCCTTAGTACCTCCCCTAACAGTATAATGCCCCTTTAAGTGCCTCCTCTCACAGCATGATGGCTCTTTAGTGCTCCCATTGAGTATGATGCCCACTTAGCGCCTCCTCACAATATGATGCCCCCTTAGCGCCTCCTCACAGTATGATGCCCCTTTGGTGCCTCCCCTCACAGTATGATGCCCCTTTGGTGCCTCCCCTCACAGTATGATGCCACTTTGGTGCCTCCCCTCACAGTATGATGCCCCTTTGGTGCCTCCCCTCAAAGTATGATGACCCTTTGGTGCCTCCCCTCACAATATGATGCCTCGCGGTCCGCCAGTTAAGTACCCCTGGTCTATGGTGTTGCACTGCGACATGTGACTTGCTGCGGATGGATTTTTTGCAACTGTTGTGTCGCATTCGCAGCATGTCACATAGCCTATCATTAGAAAAATTGTTGAGACAGAATGTCGCGCAACACATCGTTGTCGTGTAGCCCTAGCATTAAAGGGGCAGGGCGCGGTGGAGGTCACTGTTAATAGGGACGGGCACTGTGGAGGTCACTGTTAAGGGGGCAGGGGACACTATTAAAGGGGCAACTGCTGTGGAGGTCACTGTTAAGGCAGCGGGGTACAGTGAAGGTCACTGTTAAAGAGGTGTTCACTGTGGATGTTACTGATAAGGGGGCAGGCTGCTGTGGAGGTCACTGTTAAAGGGGCGGACACTGTGGAGGTCACTGTTAATAGGGACGGGCACTGTGGAGGTCACTGTTAAGGGGGCAGGGGACACTATTAAAGGGGCAACTGCTGTGGAGGTCACTGTTAAGGCAGCGGGGTACTGTAAGGTCACTGTTAAGGCAGCGGGGTACTGTGGAGATCACTGTTAAGGGGGAGGGCCACTGAGGAGGTCACTGTCAAGGGAGTGGGTAGCTGTGAAACTCACTGCTAAAGAGGCGGGCTGCTGTGAAGGTCAAAGTTAGGGGATGGGCTGCTATGGAAGTGGAGGGGAACTGTGGGGGGGTCAGTATTAAGGGGTGGGGGACTGTGGAGTTTACTGTTAAAGGGGTGGGGTGCTGTAGAGGTCACTGTTATGGGGGAATACTGTCGATATCTTTTAACGACACACACAAACATTAAATGAAATAGATGAAATATACCCTTGCAATGCCGGGTCCTTCTGCTAGTGGAAAATAAAAACATCAAAATGCCCGATTTGCCATTTTCTTTGTCGCTTCACCTCACCAAAAATTAAATAAAAAGTGACCAAAAAGTCATGAACATGCTAAAATTGTATTAATAAAAACTACAGACTGGCCTGCAAAAAATGAGCTCTCACACAACTCTGTAGACATAACTATTAAAAAGTTAGGGGGATCAGAATATGGCTATGAAAATAAAACATTTTCAAAAAACATTTTCCCCCCAGTATTATATAGTAAGACTATTTTACATAGTTACATAGTTAATACAGTTGAAAAAAGACATAAGTCCATCAAGTTTAACCAAGGGATAGGTGGGGACGTGAATTCCAGAAGGAAGTGAGACTCAGATTTCTACACATTTTAATAAGCAATAATGTTGTTTACTTTTAAGAATTCATCTAAACCATTTTTAAAACTGTCCACTGTTCCTTCTGTGACCATGTCCTGAGGAAGTCTATGCCACAGAATTACAGTTCTTACAGTAAAGAAGTTTTGACGCTTATTGAACTTTTTCTTCCCCAGTCGGAGGCATTGCCCCCTTGTCTTTTGAGGGCATTTGACATGGAACAGTTTTTCACCATATTTTTTGTATGGCCTATTTATATATTTGTATAGGTTAATCATGTCCCCCCTTAAATGTCTCTTCTCAAGAAACCCTAAAAGTAATCAAAGCCACACATCAATAAATACAAAAATAAAATCTTTATTAATCAATACAACAATGAGTAAAAAATGCAGGGAGTGTTGAAAAGTGGAAAAAACAGGCAAACCCCAAATCAGAGGTAATATGTGGTAATAAATATTTCATAGGTATATAACCATAACTTGAGACATATTATATCACCATTTAATCTAACACAGAAAGTACTGATCAATAAGATAAAAAACAACAGCAGTAGCGTGGGGATACCAGGTATTGATAGTGGGGTAACAATGAGCATAAATCATCTACCCCATAAATAGTTAATCCCTTATTCCAGGAAAAATTTCCCTCTGCAACTCCATGTGAACAGAAAAATTCACTGTGTGACAAACTGGGTATAACAGGGTATATGTGGTGGCATGACCGATACCCAACACAGCCAACAACCAACCACACCCTGAGCATAAATACAAGAGGCAGAATACCTGTAATAATAAAAACCAACCAGTTTGGGGAGAGCCGAAAGCCCGGCGTACGTTTCGCAAAGTCCGCTTCTTCCTTATCAGTTTAGTCGCTCTCCTCGGTACTTTTTTCCAGCTGCGGAGCGTCCTTTCTATGGACTGGTGCCCAGAACTAAACTGCATATTCCAGATGAGGCCGCACTAACGCTTTGTAAAGTGGTAATATTGCATCCCTGCCCCGCGAGTCCATGCTTCATTTAATGCATGACAATATCCTGGTAGCCTTAGAAGCAGCTGATTGACATTGTATGCTGTTATTCAATCTATGATCTACAAGGACACCCAAATCCTTCTCTAAGTGACTCTCCTAGTGTTACATCACCTAGGACATATGAAGCATGGAGATTATTACTACCAAGATGCATAACTTTACATTTATCCACATTGAACCTCATTTGCCAAGTTGATGCCCAATCACTCAGTGTCCAAGTCAGCTTGTAGTTTGTGGACATCTTCCATAGACTGCACAGTGCTACACAGCTTAGTGTCATCTGCAAAAATAGAAATGGTCCTATTAACACCTTAAGGACCCAGGACGAGAATGCTTGTCCTAAATGGCCGGTACTTTGCGCCCCCAGGATGAGCATTCTCGTCCTGAGGTCCTTCCTCCCCCCATGTGTGGTGCCACGATCAGCAGCACGTATCCGAATGTTAATGACAGCCGAATCCCTGCTGCATCCACCAGCATCGGTGATAACGCCGGTGCATTGGATTAATCCCTCATATGCCGCGGTCAGAGCTAACCACGGCATATGGGAGGTTTGCGCTCCCTCTCCTTAGCCATCGGGTCCCCGCGATGCGGTGGTGGGGACCCGATGGTTGCCATGGCAGCCCCGATGCCTTACACAGGCATCAGGGCCTGCCAGCTACGGAGGTCCAGGAGATCCAGCCTGAGGGCAAATGTCAGGTTTCTGTGTAAGACGCTGAGAGTTCAATTCAGTACAATACAGAATGTATTGTACTGAATTGAAACAGGGATCAAACCCTGAAAAGGTGAAGTCACACAGTGGGACAAATATAAAAAGTAATAAAAAGTGAAAAAAAGGTTTTTTTTTTTATAATATTTTTTTTTTGTTTCAAGTAAAAAAAAAAGTGTCCTTTTCCCAAAATAAAGTTAAAAAAAATTGTAAAAAATGGGGAAATAAAGAAAAGTAGACATATTAAGTATCGCCGCATCTGTATCAATCGGCTCTATAAAAATATTACATGACCTAACCCCTCAGGTGAACACCATCAAAAAAATAAAATATAAACTGTGCTAAAAAAAACTATGGATCAGACTATAGAGATACTAAAACATGATTTTTTTTTGTGTCATATTTGGTACTGTCGCGTTCATATAACAACCTGCTCTATAAAAAATACCATGTGATCTAACCTGTGAGATGAACATTGTAAATAACAAAAAATAAAAACGATGCCAAGACAGCAATTTTTTTTCTGTTACCTTGCCTCACAAAAATTGTAATATAGAGCAATCTAAAATCATATGTATCCTAAAGTAGTACCAACTAACCTGCCACCTTATCCCGTAGTTTCCAGTTATTACTCAAGGGGTGCATCAGGGGTTTTTTAAATGTGACATGGCAGCTTAAAATTATCCCAGTGAAATCTGCTTTCCAAAAACCATATGGCGCTTCTTTCCTTCTGCTCCCTGCTGTGTGCCCGTACAGCAGTTTAGGACCAATTATGGGATGTTTCTGTAAACTACAGAATCAGGGCAATAAATATTGAGTTTTGTTTGACTGTTCACCCTTGCTTTGTTACTGGGGAAAAAGGGATTAAAATGGAAAATCTGCCAAAAAAGTGAAATTTTGAAATTTCATCTACATTTTCCTTTATTTCTTGTGGAACACCTAAATGGTTAACAAAGTTTGTAAAATCAGTTTTGAATACCTTGAGGTGTGTAGTTTCAAAAATGGGGTCACTTTTTTGGAGTTTCTACTCTATGGGTGCATCAGGGGGTCTTCAAATATGACATGGCAGCCTAAAATTATCCCAGTGAAATCTGCTTTCCAAAAACCAAATGGCGTTCCTTTCCTTCTGCCCAATGCCGTGTGCCCGTAAAGCAGTTTACAACTACATATGGGATGTTTCTGGAAACTACAGGATCAGGGCAATAAATATAGAGTTTTGTTTGGCTCTTAACCTTTGCTTTGTTAGTGGAATTTTTTTTATTAAAATAGAAAATCTGCCAAAAAAGTGAAATTCTGAAATTGTATTGCCATATTTCCAAGCCTATAGGTCTATAATTACCTGTGGAGGACCTAGATCCTATTTTAAATATGGGCACCACATTTGCCTTGCGCCAATCACTTGACACTGTACCAGTTCTAAGAGAATCTTAAAAAATTATAAACAGCGGCACATCAATGATTGAACTGATCTCTTTAAGAACTCTTGGGTGTAATCCATCTGGACCCGGAGCCTTGTTCACATTTACCTTATTTTACTTAGCTTGGACCATATCTACAGTTAGCCAATTGAGTATATTACTGAATGTAACAGCCCCAGCACTACAGATATCAGCTCCTTTCTTTTCTTTTGTATATACATGGCTGAAAAAAACATTTAGTAACTCTGCCTTTTCCTTTTCTTCAGTGACTAACCCCCCTTTACCATTACTTAGAAGACCTATGTGCTCAGACCTTGTTTTTTTTTTTAGCATTTATATATTTAAATTATTTTTGGGGATTTGTTTTGCTCTCTTATGCCACCTGCTACTTGTTTTGTATTTTTGCTAATTTTATCTCCTTTTTACAGATTTTGTTAAGTCCTTTGTAAACTTCAAAGGCTATATCTGACCCCACAGAGTTATATTTTTTAAATGCCCTTTTTTGTCATTTATTGCCCCTTTTACAGTAGCTGTAAGCCATGGGGGAGGGGGGGGGGTTAATTTTAACCATTTATACTTGTTACCTGAAGGAATAAATTTTTTAGTTCAATTACTCAATGTGGATTTGAAGCTCTCCCATTTATCCTCAGTATTATTATGTTACAGTAGCTGCTCCCAGTCTATGCCCTGCAAAGCTGCCCTCAACCCAGGGAAATTAGCCTTTTTAAAATTCAGTGTTTTTGCTGTGCCTGACAGAGTTTCTTCTTATAGTGTAGGGGGAATATATTTATAGTGTGGTCACTATTACCTAGTGTTTCTCGAACAGTAACTTTTCCAACAAGCTCTACATCATTAGAAATTACAAGATCCAACAGAGAATTGCTCCTAGTGAGAACTTCTATAAACTGACCCATAAAGTTGTCCTGCAGCAAGTTGAGGAATCTTCTTCCCTTTGTGGTTGAGGCAGAACCATGACCTCAGTCCCTGTCTGGGAAGTTAAAATCTCCTATTATGACCACTGTACCAGCCTGTGCAGCCCGCTCTATTTCGTTATACAGTTGAGATTCTATATCCTTTGTGATGTTAGGGGGTCTATAGATTACAAATCACGGAAAAAAATAAAATGAAACATCCTGCACGATATGATAATGAATGTTGCAGATGTACATGGCTACATTTATACAGTCACAGAAAATAATGCCCTATAATAATAGATGCACGCATAACATATGGACTAAGCCCTCACTCTATTGATAAAATCTGAGACACTTGGTCAATACATTTTGATCAAAACACATCTAGGCCCACCTACCAAGCGACAAGGTGGTCTCAGTTCAGGCCGGTCCTACGCTAAACCTGCCTATGGCGCTATGCATTTATGTTCAGGAGAGCAGACTCCACACATATAGTGTGTTGCTCCTAGTTACCTCCATGTGCAGCAGCAACCGGTGGGAGGAGGAGCACACACAACTATATGTACCACCTTAATCAAGGTCGCCTATTAGATAGGTGGGGCATGTACATCCGCAACATTCATTATCATATCGTGCTGGATGTTTTATATATTTTTTTCCCCCGTGATTTATTTAACTTTTCTTGAAGGAGTGGCATCTTCATTTGTGAGTACACTCCTATCTTGGGAGTAGTATTCATGTGCACTTTTGCCCCACCTATCTAACAGGCGACCTTGATTCCACGCCATTTGGAATTTTTCTTCCAGCTTCCCGCTACATTGTATTCAATATCAATTGATACCATTAGAAAGTACAACTTGTCCTACAAAAAACAAGCTCTTATATGGCTATATGAACCAAAAAAATTAAAAAGTTTTGGCTCCAGGAATGCAGGGAGTGAAAAACAAAACTGCAGTAACAAAAAATCCTCCGGGACTGAAATAACATTATGCAACAAAAACTATTTGCAAGTGCCCTCTTTTCAGGTGTTGTTTTTTTTCTGATTAGAATGGAAATAAGCTGTGACTCGCCAAGCTATTTCTCTCAGTGAATCTCATTTTAGTTGTAAACTTGGATATACTAATAAAATAATAATTTCAGTAACTGAGCTAGTTGCTATAGAGCCATAGCCATTCTGTCATGGTCCCTCCCATGACAGAGGTTAGAAGATCTGAGAGACTGACTGCACGTGAGGTTATCTGACAGCCTCTCTGTTTTCACTTGTTGCAGTGTTGTTGTTGGTTATGACCACACCTCTTGTCTCAGGCGCAGCTTGTGGTCATTACTGCTCCTCTCTTTAGTCTGGACTCACACTTCATACCATGCGGTTGATATAATCTGCCTGGCGTGTGGTCCTCATCTGAGTTCCTGATCATCCATTTTCTATTGACGATAAGTGTACTTTTCTTTCTATTTTGTTGTCCCCATTTGCTCGTTGTTTACTAGGCCTCAAGGAGACACTGGTTCGTTCATCTGGAAAGGAACCAATAGTCTCAGACCCTGTCACTACTCCTAGGGCTATTCAGGTTACTAGGGCCTAGGTTTACGGTGTATGAATTTTCCCACCTTCAGGGTCTATTCATACTGACAGGAGTCAGGGCTAGGTTTGGGGTTTCATAGGTGGTTACCGTTTACCTTTCCCTAGCCTTGAGGCCTAGTTCCTGGTCATTTTCCTCCTGTTGTCATTATGGTGTCCCTCCCCTCCCCTTACATTGTGACACATACATGTCCAAGAAACCAGATTGTGGATATGGTTATCAATTAAACTCCTACCACACTGGTAACTTTTTGATAATGTAATATCCCCCTTTATTTGTAATTGTTTTGAGAAACTAGAAATTACCATATTTTTCACTTTATAAGACTTTGTAGAGGAAAATCAGAAAAATATATTTTTAATCAAACCTCAGATCAGACCCCCAATCTTCATAAGACCTCCAACGTAGACTCGCCAGTCTTCATTAGACCCCATATTAGACCTCAAATCAGACCCCCATATCAGATCTTCGGATCAGCACCCATATAAGATCCTCATATCAGATCCTCATATAACACCATAGATCAGACCCCCATATCAGACCTCAGATCAGACCAAAAATAACGAAATAACTAAATACCTGCTCTGCCGCCACTCTGCACATCCCACCACCCTTCCTGCTTCTTGCTCCCTGTTCTTCCCCGGTCCTGTACTGCACTGTGACCTGACATTGTACAGCGTCAGGTCATAGTGCGTGCACTACATCCTGATGCTGTACGCAGTCAGGACAGTACAGCATGGGCTCGGGGGAAGACCAGGGAGCAAGAAGTACAGCCAGCACTAGGAGCATTGTATTCACCTTTCCCCACGCCTACTGGATACTAGTGAGCGATACCATAATGGAAGCACTCACTAGTATTCACTTTATAAGACACACTAACATTTCTCCCCCACTTTTGCATCTTATGAAGCAAAAAAAAGGCAGTAAATTAGTCTGGATCAGAGCTTCCCCTTAGGGACTAACAGTGGGTATTAGATTTAGATATCAGGCTCTTAAGAGTTTAAGTCCACTAGATGGACTAAAATAAAAGGTGAGAAAAGGTTACAAATGTAAAAAATAAAAAAAAGCATATATCATAACACATGTCAAAAAATAGATGGGAAAAAAAAGAAAGTAATTGTTATTGTTGCATCCATAATAAACCAAACCTATAAAAGGATCATGATATTTAACTTGCACTCTGAAAATCATGAAAAAATGCCCTAATTGCTGTTTTATTCACCCCCATCTTGCAAGAATGAAATGAAAAGCGATCAAAAAGTCTTATGTATGCCATTATAGTGCCAATAAAGGTGTCAACTCTTCCTCCAAAAAAACAACCCCCCACCCAGCTTCATCAACAGAAAAGTAAAGTTATGTCTCTCAGAACATGGTGTAACAAATGATTGCTTTAAAAGTGTTTGTGCAAAAGTAGTAAACTATAAAAAAAACAACAACTATATATTGTAATTCTGGTATCGATTTAATTGTATTAACTTGCAGAATAATGGGATTGTTCTTTATCCATTCCAATACATTATACAGAACATACCAATGGTTGTAAATAATAATAATAATGTGTATGAAAAATATAAAATTATGGCCTTTGAAATGTAATGATGAATAACGGAAAATAGCTTTATCTCGGTGGCCAAAATAGGCACAACCTTAAGGGTTTTAAGAAGAACTGTAGCTTTTTTTTTTTTGCTAAAATGACCAGGATCTGGTAATGTCACTAAAGACTACAATCAGTTTTCAGATTCCAGCAGTGTTTATCAGTCAAGTATTGTCTTGAGTGAAGAAAGCTTTCCCACTTATGCAACCATTCCATAGAGCATGTGGCAGGAAGTGGGTCACACTGTGAGATGGTGGCAGAGAGGCCAGTAAGTTACATGGTTTCAGAGTGGTGTCACATGATCCAACAAATCCAGCAATTTTAACCTACTGGGTAAGTAGAAAAGAAATCAAGACGATAGCTACACCATTAGGCAACGTGACACAATGTGTTTTCATCAAAAGAAATTAAATCACCAGAGTGCTTCTTTAAAGGGAATATATCACCTATATGTTTTAAACCAGATGCTAATACATTTTCTTTTTTATAATCTGTTTTTATTTTTTGATTGTAGATTTTTTTATTCTTTTTTTTCTATGCAATATTTTGGGGGTAGCCATCTTGCCTCAGCTGCTGTTAACAGCATTTAGATACAGTATATGCTTTATAGCAGCCACATGGACCATAGACACAATAGACAGGGGATGTTCATTGGCTTCTATGTTTAAAAAAAGACATAGGTCACAATGCAGGGAGGGGAGTAGATAAGTTGTGATCATCACCTATTGTGAATGACGGATCCTATCTATCTATCTATCTCTACGGTATCTAATGTACAAATATTAACAGGCACTCATTCATCTAAGAATGTTCCAAGGACAATAGATGTAAAAAAAATAATATATTTATTATATCCACATGCAATTAGACAGGTCACATAAAAATAATAAAAAAATATAATCCACAGGAATCCTAGCTGAGTACATATACTTATCTTCTACAGAAAAATAAATTCACAACCGGCAGCTGTAAATGTCGCACAAAGAAAACGCACTTCACAATTTCATTTGGAGTTATTAGAAACCATAATAATATGCAGAAATTATAGTCCTTTTTATGATGGTAATATGATTGCTCAAAATTCATTCCTGAATCAGCATACTTGGAAAAGTCACCGTGCATAGTTGTATAGACAGATCAAACACATGATTGTTTTAGTAAAAACGTCCAATTTCATGCAGTACTCTTGGAAATGTGCAAAGTTTCAATTCAGATGTAACTAATCAATCAGTGTTTGCAGTTCATATCGAATGCCCAGTATATGGCAACATAGCTGATAGTTGCCTTTATAAAGTTCTCTCTTAAGGCATAAAGTTCTCTATAAAAGCATAAATTGTTACCGCATTATTTCTCCAGGATAGATTCTTCTTTAAGCAGTATCGCTCTATCAGAGCGAGCCTCCTGACACTCCGCGCTGTTACCGGTATGCGCCACTGTTCGGTGTCCCACGTGGCGTAATTTATTGTACTATATCTACGGTATCTATCTATAATATCTATCATTGTAATCCTGTCAATGATTATAATGAGATGACTGGTCAAAAGTGACCTCCACAGAACAGCAATTGTCAACCTATTATATTAGGCTTACTACTAGAAAAAAAACTACAGGATGTTTTTGAATATAGATAGTGACATTGAAAATATAAAATATAACATCACCAAAAATTCTTAAAATAAACTTGAAAGCTTGATTTAAACAATAGGTCATTTTCTGATGACAGATTTCTTTTAAAGGGAACCTGACATCAACTTTATGCTGACCTCACTGAGGGCAGCATAAAATAGTGACAGAAATGCTGATGTCAGCGATGTGTCACTCATGAGCTAAAAGTAAGTGGTTACTGAGAACCAGCATCATAATCATTGCAGCCCAGGCCTAGAAAAGAGTCAAATCTACCTGAGAAGAGTCATGTGTAACGGTCATGTGTAACTCGGTCTCCCATCAGCCGCAGACCTGCTGCTTAGCTTCGGGAGCGTGGATCTTTGTTTGGCCTCGTTCCCAGGGCGGCTTTGCTAGCTGGGAGGCTCCCTGCTCCTAGGTCTGCCTTGAGCGCCGAGCTGATCACTCGGTGCTCGACTTGTCTGTCTGTCGGTCATGTGACGCTGGCCACGTCACATGACCCTCACTCCCCACTATAAATACAGGCAACCTGCTGGCTACAGGTTGCCTGTGATTTTGGTCCCTTAGGCTGTGTATTATTATTGTTATTTAGCTTACCTTTGGATTTGACCCTTGATCTGCTTCCTGACACCTCTTCTGCCTGCTCCCTGAACCTTGACGCTACCTCTCGGATTTTGACCTTGGCTTGCTTTTGGATTTTGTCTCTGTCTCCTCCCTCGTACTGACGCGACCTCCTGGACTGACCCCGGCTAGTTGGCCCGCCTCGCCCTTCCGTTTTTGGTGGTACCTTGCTTGTTCCACCTCTCTGTCCGCTCGAGTGCTACCTCTCATTGGCTGTCTGCTTCCCTGCTGTCTCTATCTCTCTGCTTGCATATACTCAGGTCAGTTGCACCCCGTCACCTAGGGCGGGTGGTGCAAGTAGGCAGGGACAGGGGACCGGGTGGCAGCTTAGGGGGTGCACCTCCGCTCTATCTTTATACCCGTGACGCTACCCCGTGACAGTCATGGTTATTCATAATCTCCTGCTCTCCCGCTTATCTGCTGATGATTGGCAGTTCTCCTTGAGAGAAAGGGAGAAAACTAGGTAGAAGACTGTCAATCGTCAGCAGGGAGAGCAGGAATCCATGAATAACCATGACTCTTCTCAGATAGCCGTGACTCTTTTCCAGGCCCAGTCTGCAATGATTGTGATGTTGGTTCTCGATAACCACTTACTTTTAACTTTTAAATGACAGACCGCTAAAATCAACCTGCCTGTCTCTACTTTGTGCTGCCGTTAGTATGGGCAGCATAAAGTTGATGACGGTTCCCTTTAAAGGTTTTTCTTTAAATCCTACAAAAATAACATTTCAATTTGTATTGCAGTACATGCACTTTCAGCTTAAACTGTTTCTATAAAACCAATGGGTTAATGACTGATGTGCATTTAGCATTTGTTCTATGCTGTTTTATGTTTTAATCCAGGGATTAATTTTCTCATTGTAGAAATATTATAATGTAGACATAGCAATCTATGATTATAGTATTATGCATGAAAGCAAGGATGGAGGATAAGAAGACTGATAGCACAGGGAAATAAATAATGATTGTAGTAATTCATGTAATGCTGCATGTATTTGGTATACACAAGATTAAAAATTCAGCATAAAGAGGACCTGTGACCATGGAATGCAGTATAATCGGTAGACATTATGTTATAGAGCAGAAGGAGGAGCTGAGCAGATTGATACATGGTTTTGTGGGAGAAGATTCAGTAAAACTTGTAATTCATACATTTAAATCTCTGCTATTTCTGATTACATTTTTCATGGAGGAGGTTGTATCAGTGATTGATAGCATTCTCTGTGTGAGTGTGTGTGTGTGTATACATAGATAGCAGTCAGTCATTGATAGTTTTACATGGGGAGGTGTTATCAGTGATTGATAGCATTCTCTGTGTAAGTGTGTATACATAGATAACTGTCAGTCACTAATAACTGTACATGGGGAGGTGTTATCAGTGATTGATAGCATTCGCTGTGTAAGGGCTCCTTCACACGACTGTATGTATTTTGCGGTCTGCAAAAAATGGACTCGCAAACAATACGGATGAAGTCCGTGTGCATTCCGTATTTTGCAGAATGGAACAGCTGGCCCCTAATAGGACAGTCCTATCCTTGTCCATAATGCAGACAATAATAGGACATGTTCTATTTTTTTGCAGAACGGAAATACAGACATACGGAAATAGAATGCACACAAAGTAACTTCGGTTTTTTGGTGGACCCATTGAAATGAATGGTACCACATACAGTCCGCAAAAAAAACGTAACAGACACAGAAAGAAAATACATTCGTGTGCATGAGCCCTAAGTGTGTATACATAGGCATCTGTCAGTCACTAATAGCTGTACACAGGGAAGGTGTTATAAGTGATTGATAGCATTCTCTGTATAAGTGTGTATACATAGATATCTGTCAGTCACTGATAGTTGTACACTGAGAAGGTGTTATCAGTGATTGATAGCATTCTCTGTGTAAATGTGTATACATAGATAGCTGTCAGTCACTGATAGTTGTACATGGATGAGTTGTTATCAGTGATTGATAGTATTCTCTGTGTAAGTGTGTATACATAGATAGCTGTCAGTCACTGATAGTTGTACACAGGGGTGGTGTTATCAGTGATTGATAGCATTCTCTGTGTAAGTGTGTATACATAGATAGCTGTCAGTCACTGATAGTTGTACACAAGGGAAGTGTTATCAGTGATTGATAGCATTCTCTGTGTGTATACATACAGTAGATAGCTGTTAGTCACTGATAGTTGTACATGGAGAAGGTGTTATCAGTAATTGATAGTATTCTCTGTGTAAGTGTGTATACAGAGATAGCTGTCAGTCACTAATAGTCATACACAGGGGAGGTGTTCAAAATTTTATTTTATTTCATAGTTACATAGTTAAATAGTTAATATGGTTGAAAAAAGACCATCAAGTTCAACTAAGGGAAAGGTGGGGACGCGAATCCCAGAAGGAAATGAGACTCAGATTTCCACACGTTTTCATCTAGAATTCACAGAATTCATCTAAACCCTTTTAAAAACTGTCCACTGTTCCTGCTGTGACCACGTCCTGAGGAAGTCTATTCCACAGATTCACAGTTCTTACAGTAAAGAAGTTTTGATGCTTCCGGAGACTGAACTTTTTCCTCTCCATTCGGAGGCAGTGCCCCTTGTCTTTTGAGCGCATTTTACATGGAACAGTTTTTCTCCGTATTTTTTTGTATGGCCCATTTATATATTTGTATAGGTTAATCATGTCCCCCCTTAGATGTCTCTTCTCAAGACTAAATAAATTCAATTCTTTTAATCTTTCTTCATAACTAAAACCCTCCATGCCCCTTATCAGTTTAGTCGTTCTCCTTCATACTTTTTCCAGCTGCAGTGCATCCTTTCAATGGACTTGTGCCCAGAACTGAACTGCATATTCCAGAAGAGGCCGCACCAACGCTTTGTAAAGTGGTAATATTACATCCCTGCCCCGCGAGTCCATGCCTCATTTAATGCATGACAATATCCTGGTGGCCTTAGAAGCAGCTGATTGACATTGTATGCTGTTATTCAATCTATGATCTACAAGGACACCCAAATCCTTCTCTATAAGTGACTCTCCCAGTGTTACATCACCTAGGACATATGATGCACGGCGATTATTACTACCAAGATGCATAACTTTACATTTATCCACATTGAACCTCATTTGCCAAGTTGATGCCCAATCACTCAGAGTGTTCAAGTCAGCTTATAGTTTGTGGACATCTTCCATAGACTGTACAGTACTACATAGCTTAGTGTCATCTGCAAAAATCTCATTAATAAATAAATTAAATAAAAGAGGACCCATCACTGAACCTTGGGATACACCACTTATAACCCGGGACCATTCTGAATAGGAATCATTGACCACAACTCTCTGGAAACGGTCCTTCAGCCAGTTTTCCATCCAATTACAGACTATACTTTCCAAGTCTATAGACCTTACTTTACCTATTAAACGTCTATGAGGGACAGTATTAAAAGCCTTTTCAAAATCCAGAAACACTACATCCACAGCCGCCCCTCTGTCCAGGCTACTACTCACCTTCTCATAAAAACAGATCAGGTTAGTCTGACAACTTCTGTCCTATGTAAACCCATGTTGGTTATTATTATTATTATTTATTATTATTATTGAAGCGCCATTTATTCTATAGCGCTGTACATATGAAAAGGGGTATACATACATAATACAGACAATTGCATTAATCATAAACAAAACGAGTTACAAACTGGTACAGAAGGAGAGAGGGCCCTGCCCGTGAGGGCTTGCAATCTACATGGTATGGTTGAAGGACACATTAGGTGCGGGTGAAGTTGGTCATGGCGGTATAGAGGCAGCAGGGTCACTGGTTGTAGGCTTGTCTGAAGAGGTGGGTTTTCAGGTTTCTTTTGAAGGATTCCACTGTAGGTGAGAGTCTGATATGTTGGGGTAGCGAGTTCTAGAGTGTGGGGGATGCACGGGAGAAATCTTGGAGGCGATTGTGGGAAGAGGTGATAAGACGAGAGGAGAGAAGGAGGTCTTGTGAGGATCGGAGATTGAGTGTGGGTATGTATCGGGAAAGTAGCTCAGAGATGTAGGGAGGGGACAGGTTGTGGACGGCCTTGTATGTATTTGTTTGTATTTTGAACTGAATTTGCTTGGCAATGGGGAGCCAGTGAATGAATTGGCAGAGGGGAGAGGCAGAGGAGTAACGGGGTGAGAGGTGGATTAGTCGGGCATCAGAGTTGAGGATAGATTGGAGGGGTGCGAGAGTGCTAGATGGAAGGCCACAGAGGAGAATGTTGCAGTAGTCTAGGCGGGAGATGATGAGGGCATGTTCAAGCATTTTCGCAGATTCAAAGTTAAAGAAAGCGCGGATGCGGGAGATGTTTTTGAGTTGGAGGCGGCAGGTGGTGGAAAGGGCTTGGATGTACGGTTGGAAGGAGAGGGCAGAATCCAAGGTCACTCCAAGGCAGCGGACTTGGTTGACAGGGGAGAGTGTGCAGCCATTGATCGTGATAGATAGGTCTGTTGGGGAAGTTGAGCAAGATGGGGGAAAGAT